>NC_087349.1:100815845-101118875 GCF_030014295.1 Loxodonta africana
GATGAAATCTCTTGCCAGCATCCTTATTTAGTAAAAGACTCTCTACATGCAGTGAGGATGAAGTCCAGGATCAGGATAAGGGTGGATATGGCTTTTGGAATGCCTCGGTGATAATAAGCATATCTGAAAAGACAGGGAGCCCTTCAGGAGTGCAGACTGAATAAAAGGCAGGTGAAGAATTCAAGGGGAAGCTCTCTCTCTTGGTATTTGGTCATTTCTTAGTGTGCTCAAGAAAATTGTCTTTAAGTTGTTTCTGGCCATTATTTCAGAGCCGTGGTGGTACAGTCATTTAAGAACTTGGCTGCTAATCAAAAGGTCCAAAGTTCAGATCCACCAGCCGCTCCTTGGAAACCTTATGGGCCAGTTCTACTCTATCCTATAGTGTCGCTATGAGTCAGAATCGACTCGGTGGCAACGGGTTTGGTTTTGGTTGGGCAATTATTTCTATGCTTTCTCAGGGGACTGGCTTTATCCTCGGGAATCTCAAGGTGTATTAATACCATCCAAGCTAGTTAGAATCCCAGGCTCCATAAGAGTAAAAATCGTGCCTAACTTGTTCACCATCAAGTCTTTAAAGTCTAGAGGGACCCTTAGCGTACAATAGATTCTCTACATAAGCCAGTTGAATGTTTTTGGATGAAACATGATATGAAGCGATTTTAATGTGCAGTATTCTTTAGGAGAACCTTTAGAACTACAACTGGTGCCTCCCCTTCCCTCCACTCCCAATCTAACTAATGGTGAACTTACAATATAATTTGATAATTGAGGTAATGGACATTCTTCCACACTTCTCCTCAATGGCTGTTTGGCAATCTTAATATCATTCTCAAATTTAGTAAGTAACAGAATTTTTTTCATGGGTCCAGATGGTATATATCTGTGTGTATGTGGACTCAAACTTCGGCCTCCTTATACATTATTTTTTTTAACTCAATTTGAGGATATTTTTCATTCAGTAATAACTCAAACTTAAAAATCATTTCTATAATTATTTAAAATTTCATCACAGTATGCACTTTTTTTTTTATGCACTTAGTAAAATATCATTAAAAAAAAGCAAAAACAAAGACAAGACCTCCACCAGACTGAGCCTAGAACAACTAGATGGTGCCCGGTTACCATTACTGACTGCTCTGGCAGGGATCACAATAGAGGATCCTGGATAGAGCAGGAGAAAAATGTAAAACAAAATTCAAATTGACACACACACACACACACACAAGACCAGGCTTGCTGGTTGGCAGAGAATGGAGAAACGCTAGAGCATGGCCCCCGGGCACCCTTATAGCTCAGCAATGAAGTCACTCCTGAGGTTCACCTTTCAGTCAAAGATTAGACAGGTCTGTAAGGCCAGCAGGAGCCCTGGTGATGCAGCGGTTAAAAGTTCACCTTCTAAACAAAAGATCAGCAGTTCGAATGCACCCACTGCTCCTTGGAAACCATATGGGGAAGTTCTCCTCTGTCCTGTAGGATTGCTGTGAGTCGGAGTTGACTCAATGGCAGGAGGAGAGAGGTTTATAACGCCAACAACACCACATATGAGGGATGGTTCCATTGTTCAATCGTGTCTGTGAGACTAAGGGGCACACCAGCCCCAAAGCAAAGGCGAAGAAGGCGGGAAGGGACAGGAAAACTACAGGGAGCCTAGGGTGGAGAAGGGGAGAGTGTTGACACATTGAGGGGTGGTCAACCAATGTGACAAAACAATTTGTGTATTAATTGTTGAATGAGAAACTAATTTGCTCTGTAAAGCGGGCACACACACACACACGCACACACAAAGGAAAGATTTGTATATGTGTCTGTGTTTTAATGCCTTATCCTTTTTATAGGATCTTCATTAACTGTGAGAAAATTTCATATCAGATGAAACAAAGCTAATGAAGGTAATCCAATTCAAATAATTTCATACCACCTGGAAGGCAAGAAAACACTGCACCTATAGAAGACAGAGTTTTTCCTCAATGACTTTATTCTTTAAAAACAGGATGCCCCATTTAGACACACCCAGGCCATCCTGTTTGACTGTGCTGACAATGTATGGAACTGCATCACAGCTGTTAAAAAGTCACTGGAGAAAAGTTATATAAGTAAAACCACCATGCTGAGCTAAGCTTACTATGGCTTGGAATTTTCCAATTTCAAAGTGTTTCCTTATCTATACACACAAAAGTAAAATGAAACATTGGTGAAGTACCGTACACAAATTAGGGACTCCTTAGTGGATTTTTTTTTTTAAGGTAATTTCACAAGGATATGTGCAAAAATCACATAAGAAGTTTATTGACCTCAAAATACAACAACAAAAAAAAGAACTCTTTCCAAAGAGGAAGAAAAAAATCTATTCTGCATAATACCCTAAGTATTTCTTGATTTTTAGATGCTAAGTAGAGTCTGGGTGGGATTGTCAGTCACCAAATATGAACAAGTAAAAGGCACGATTTAATTAAAAGGGCACACTTGGGATTTCACTCTGCAGCCTGTGGAAGGAATTTAGACCTCCAGCGTCCCCACCTGCTGCCCAGCGGCGCTGTGAGCGCTGTTACCGTGTCTTACCGATGCAGGTGAACCCAGTGCTGAACCACTTTCACAGTCCAGAAAGCATGACATTCCTTGTTACCAGTGGGAGGAAAGGCTAATTGAGAAGTGTGTATAAAGGCTGTAATGAGTAGCATTTACATGTATTGATTAGAAGTAGGGCCACCGTTTCTCATTTATCACCACCAGCAGCTGTGAAATTTTCCCCACGTCGATTGGCACGGCTCATATTCCCGCTCCTCTAGTTCTTTATTGCTTTTTTTTCCCCTTCCCCTCCTGAACCAGAGTGCTGATCCACCAGCTGGAATGGCCTGGTAATTACTCCAGCTCCTCCACCAGCTGCCACAATTGCCAAACCGCTGGAGTGAAAAATTCCATCCCGCATTTCCGATTTTTTACATTACCATTGCATAATCATATTTGACGAATAATTAACCTGGGTTAATACTTCAGGGAGCCATTTGCAAGTAAATTGATAAGCTGAGTGCTGTAACGGCTCACAAGGGCTGAACACTGTGGTACGCTGCTGCCAGGGCCTTGCTGTGTTCAGGGGCATTTTCTTTCTGACCCCCCTAACTGACCAAAGCTACCGGCTTTGAAAAAGATCCATTGACCGTGATCCAGATGGGTCAGGGGAGCAAAGCTCACCTTAAGTCTAAGATCACCTTAAATGACTAGGATCTTCTCTGTCTTAAAGGGCTAAACTCATTGTCCATATCATGGGTGTGGAATGGATATTTTAAGTGCCCTGGGCTCAGTTTGAGAAGTTTTCTGACTTAGGAGATTGTGGGTTGGTATCTGGGAAATTATTAAATTTTTTTTTAATTTTCTGATCTTTCACTTAAACAATGGAAAGGCTGTTTTGGCTGGCTGGAGAGTGATTTGCTTCCCCTTCCTATGAGTGGCAGCCATTTGGAAGTGTTGCTGTTAGCTGCCCTGAAGTCAGCTCCGATTGGTGGCAACCTTACATACAACAGAACAAAATGTTGCCAGGTCCTGTGCCATCTTAGGGGACCAATCTATACTGGACAATATTCTGTTGTGAAATACAGGGTTTTCATTGGCAAATTTTTTAGAAGTAGATTTCCAGGCCTTTCTTCCTAGTCTGTCTTAGTCTGGAAGCTACGCTGAAACATGCCACAGTGGGCAACTTTGCTGGTATTTGAAATACTGGTGGTATAGCTTCCAGCAACATAGTAACATGCAAGCCACTACAGTAGGACAAACTGATAGATGGGTGGTGAATTTTGAAAGTAGAGATGTATTGATATATCTTTGAGTGTGTGTAAATGTGTTACAGAGACAATTATTGGAAATAGTGAATAATGTCCACATTTCCAGATCAAAAATGACTGGCTGTGTTTGGAAACCTGTTTGTAAAACTAAAGTAATAAAAAAGCATCAAAGTCTAACCATCTGAATTCAAATTTCTTCATTACTCCATTTTTTTGTGACCAACTGGTAAACTGATTTTTTTTTTTCTTCCTGTTACTTAATTCAAATACCTCTTGTTTTCTTATCTCTTCGCCTCTTCATTTTGGGCCATGCTTTCTTTCAAGGCAGATCAGAGGGCCAAGTATTGGCCCTGTGAGTTCAGAAATAATATTTGTATCATGTGGCTGGGCTTTGATATGTGAGCTGACTGTTCTTAGAGTAGAATCGGTATATACAAGTCAGACAGAATGCCAGCACTCAGCATTTGTCACTGTGTGAGGTATCGCAGGGAAAAGTGGTTCCTTTCAGATGCAACTGTAGCACTAAGTGAAATCAATGGCCAAACAATCTAACACAATTGGTCACATATTGATAGAATTAAACACCGCTGTTAACGTGACTTGTCATTGATCTGACAAAAATGGAGTTCAGGGTAAAAGTAGCCTGAAGCCTTTAGACTGCTTTTATGCAGAAGAGGTTGGGGGTGAGGATGGAGAAGGGAAAGGGAAATAAGAATCATTTTGCTCCATTTACTTAACACATGATTTTTCTCTGTATACTGTACTTCACTCTGGAACACACTTTCAGGACCTCAACTTCTTTTCCATTGGTAATACGAAAGAGGGAACTAAAGGGTGCTCATTTCAAGTTTAGATAAGATGTCACGCTCAGAGAGTATCTCTTCAATGGTGTGTGTGATGATGTCTCTGACAGAAGTCCTATAGATTCTCCTGGACAATGAAGCAAGTCAATCCAGCTCATTGTTGTTGTTGTTAGGTGATGTCAAGTCAGCTCCAACTCATAGAGACCCTATGTACAACAGAACGAAACACTGCGGTCCTGCGCCATCCTCACAATTGTTACTGTGTTTCAGCCTGTTGTTGTAGCCACTGTGTCAACCCATTTCCTTGATGGTCTTCCTCTTTTTTGTTGATCCTCTGCCTTACCAACACAATGTCCTTCTCCAGGGACTGGTCCCTCCTGATAACATGTCCATAGTATGTGAGACGAAGTCTCTCCATCCTGGCTTCAAAGGAGCACTCTGGCTGTAATTCTTCTAAGACAGCCTTGTTTGTCCTTCTGGCTGTCCATGGTATATGCAATGTTCTTCACTGACACCATAGTCTTAAGGTGTCAATTCTTCTTCAGTCCAGCTTTCGCGTGCGTGTGAGACAATTGAAAATACTACGGCTTGGGTCATAAATCATCTTATTCTATCATATCCCATTTCTGTGCCTATAAACAGGGACCTCCATGTCAAATAGAAATTCCAAAAAGGTTTTCCATCATTTGCACACAGTCAAATAATATTGCAAACTACTGGGGCCAGGAAAGCCTGGCTGTATCATTCCTTGTGAAGCCTCTGAGCATTGTAGTTAGGTGTTGGTGCTCCATCTGCCACAAGCAAGCATAGGATGAAGAAAAGAATGTCCCCCTGTCAGGGAAGGCAGCTGCTGTGTATAACCTGTGTGTTGTGGTTCCAGTCAAGAATACCCACCCACATCAACCACTGTGATATCTGACGGGCTGTATAAGAGGGAGGAAGGCGATATCAGTGCCTGGTCTCTGCAAGGAATAAAGCCAGGAGGTGGGATGTGTTAGAAAGGTTGGGCTTGTTTCATTATTACATTGTTTTGAAATGATTCTGGGTGCATTGATGAATATGCTTAAAAATTTGAATGGGATTTTTTTTCTGTATTATGTAGTCTGTTTATTTTCTTCATGGCACTTCTCAGTCTATAATTATCTTACAGACTTAACTGTTTACCAGTTTAATATATGTCTCCTCCATGAGTAAAAGTAGGAGCCATTAACCAGTAAGCAAGGTATGCATGGGCTTAATTATGTTTACTTACTAATCTGTAGTAGACAATTTCACACGGGTTTCAAGAGCATTGCATGTCTTGCCCTGCACTGTATCAACCTAGCACCTCGTTAGTGGCAGACCCAGAGTTCATGGTTTGGTATAGATTGTGCACTGCATAACTCCGGGGGGTGGTATTCACATAGGCTACGCTGTACAACCTGTGTAAACTCTATGTCACAGCCCAAGGGGCTGCAGCATAAAAAACAGCATAGTAGATACTTAATAAAGATTTTCGAAATAGATGTATGAACTTTTCATATCTTACAGTGGACAACAGAAATGAATGACCCAATACTCAAGGTACGCACAGGCTTACTTGTGCTTACTTAATAATCTGTAGTGCACAATTTCACCTGTTTTTTTTTTAACCACATGAACAATGTGGTGAAACCCATGTGAAATTGTATGTTGCAGATTAGTAAGAAGCACTATTAAGCCCGTGCATACCTTCCTTACTGTAAGCCTGTGCTTACTGGTTAATCCACCCCTGGTGGAAAGATAAACTATCACTTCCTTTATTGCCAAATAATAAATAACTACAGGCAGTCCCCGGGTTACGAACGAGATCCATGCCTAACTCTGTCTTTGAGTCGAATTTGTAGATAAATGGGAACAGGCGCATATAGTTCTTATCTAGCCTTACTTTTGTGTGAGAAAAGGCTCGAAGCGTTTTCAATGATTTAAAAGCTGCACATGCAGCAAGGGAAGGTGATCGTGATGAAGAATTTGTTGCAAGAAAGGGTTGGTTCCATCGTTTCAAAGTGAGGACGAATTTACGTAACATTAAAGGGCAAGGGTGAGTTCTCTGTAAGTTGGATGTTCGTAACCAGGTGGCTGCCTGTATAAGGAAGCGGTTCTCAAATCTTAACATAAATGAAAGTCACCTGGACGGCTTTTTAAAAAACAAATTTCTAGGCCCCACCCCCAGAGTCCCTGATTCAGTAGGTCCGGGAAGGGGTGTGATAATTTGCATTTTAACAAGTTTCTAGGTGTTGCTGATGCTCCTGGTCCAGGGGACCACTTGGAGAGCTGCTGCTATAAGATGCACAGATAATGACGGTGATGACGTGCTGAGAGATGATGCCAGTGATGATTTGCCTCTCTTTATTTATTGTGCCTTTCACATGGGACTCCAGAGTTATTGTCCTAAAAAGCTGATCTAATTTAAGCTTCAAGCTTGCTACAAACTTTTGATGACCTCTTGTATCTAGAGTGGGAATCTCTGGATGGTGCAAATGATTAACATGCCTGGCTACTAAACAAATTTTGGAGGTTTGAGTCCACCCAGAGTCACCTTGGAAGAAAGGCCTGGTGATCTACTTCTGAAAATCAGCCACTGAAAACCCTATGGAGTACAGTTCTACTCCGACACACATGGGGTTGCCAAGAGTTGGAATTGACTTGATGACAGCTGGCGTGTATCTACAGCACAAAGTCCAAATCCTTAGTCATCCACCATCTTTCTTTGAGAGTCACCAGCTACTTTCTTCCATTCCACCCAAGCCCCAAGTCATGGACTGAATTGTGTCCCCCCAAAATATGTGTTAACTTGGTTAGGCCATGATTCTCAGTACTGTGTGGTTGTCCTCCATTTTGTGATTGTAATTTTATGTTAAACAGGATTAAGTTGGGATTGTAACACCCGTACTAAGGCTGCATCCCTGATCCAAAGTAAAGGGAGTTTCCCTGGAGTGTGGCCTGCACCACCTTTTATCTTTTATTGTTGTCATTGTTGTTAGGTGCTGTCGAGTCGGTTCTGACTCACAGCAAACCTATGCACAACAGAACAAAACACTGCCCAGTCCTGAGCCATCCTTACAATCATTGTTATGCTTGAGCTCATTGTTGCAGCCACTGTGACAATCCACCTCGTTGAGAGTCTTCCTCTTTTCCGCTGACCCTGTACTTTGCCAAGCATGATGTCTTTCTTCTGGGACTGATCCCTCCTGACAACATGTCCAAAGTATGTAAGCTGCAGTCTTGCCATCTTTGGTTCTAAGGAGCATTCTGGTTGTACCTCTTCCAAGACAGACTTGTTCGTTCTTTTGGCAGTCCGTGGTATATTCAATATTCTTCGTCAACACCACAATTCAAAGGTGTCAATTCTTCTTCAGTCTTCCTTATTCATTGTCCGGCTTTCACATGCATATGATGCAATTGAAAATACCATGGCTTGGGTCAGGTGCACCTTTTATCTTACAAGAGATAAAAGGAAAGGGAAGCAAGCAGAGAGGGAGGACCTCATATCACCAAGAAAGCGATGCCGAGAGCAGAGCGTGTCCTTTGGCCCTGGGGTTCCTGTGCGGAGAATCTCCTAGTCCAGTCACAGATTGATGAGAAGGACCTTCCTCCAGAGCTGACAGAGTAAGCCTTCACCTGGAGCTGACACCGTAAATTTGGACTTCTAACCTACTAGACTGTGAGAATATAAATTTCTCTTTGTTAAGGCCATCCACGTGTGGTATTTCTGTTACAGCAGCACTAGATGACTAAGACACCCCATGTGGGAGCTCCACGCTCACTAAACCAAAAACCAAACCCATTGCCATTGAGTTGACTCCAACTCCTAGAGATGCCATAAGACAGGGGAGAATTGCCCCATAGGGTTTTTAAGGCTATAATCTTTACAGAATCAGACTGCCACATCTTTCTCCTGAGGAACAGCTGGTGGGTTCAAACCTCTGACCTTTCAGTTAGCAGCTGAGTGCTTAACCACTGTGCCACCAGGGCTCTTTTCAGGCTCACTACACCTGCATTTCTCGACACTATCTAGGTATCAAAATCACCCATGGAATCTAAAATATGCAGATGCCTGGGCCCTGTTCCAGAGATTCAAATTTGATAGGTCCCAGGTGAGTTCTCTACTTTTAAAAGCTTCATGAAGGTAATTCTGATGCACAATTGCATCAAACTACTAAGTTATGTGATGTGGGCAAAGCCATGTAGTCAGAAGTAAGCTCATAATTTCATAATAAAAGATGAAAGAATGAAAAATAAATGAAATAGGCAATAACCTTAAAAAGTTATGGAAAGAACAATAAAAGAAAATTTATGGACTGAAATAAAAATGAAGACAAGAGTGCAATTCAGCAAGTTAGAAAATTAAAACAAATATAAAGGAAAATTTAATCCAGGCAACAAATCTTGAAGAAACTAAGACAGAAATTTCTGACAAGTTTATGAGTAAATATGTGTCAAGAAACTTTAAAATCTTGATGAAATAGATAATTTTTTGAGAAAATGATTATGAATGTTGACTCAAGAACTTTCAAAAATGCCAAGTGTATTCTATTACTTCAACAAATATATATCAAATACTTGCTATGTACTAGGCACTGTCCTAGGCAAAGGGTATCTAGCAGGAAATGTACCAAACAACCCAGCCCTAGTGGAGTTTACTTTCTATGAACCTGAATGTCAAAATCTGATGACCCACACACAGAGGGCAGCACACCAGTCTCATATATAAATAAAAGCCAAAACCAGTTGCCGTCAAGTTGATTCTGACTCTTGGCAACTGCGTATGTATCAGGATAGAACTATGCTCCATAGGGTTTTCAATGGCTGGATTTTTGAAAGTAGATCTCCAGGCCTTTCTTTCGAGGCATCTCTGGGTAGACTTGAACCTCCAACCTTTTGGTTAGCAGCTGAGCACGTTAACTGTTTGTATCATCCAGGGATTCCTTATATAAATAAAGATGGAAAAAAATGTCAGTGAAAGGCCATGAAACTACATTCAACAGACCATTAAAAGAATTATGTATCCATACTCATTACAGGCTTATAATGATAGTTTAATGTCAGCAGATGCATTAACCTAAAGCATCAAATCACTGAGTCCACTAATGTTCAAGAACGTTGATCTCAGTAGCTGCTGAAAAGGTAGTCAGTAAAATTAAATATTCGTTCCTGATAAAAGTCTTTCAGAATATTAAGAGTAGGAGGCTATTTCCTTAACCTGATAAGGGATATCTAAAACCAAGAGCCAACATCGCACTTCATGGTGAGGCAGTCGAGGCATTCCCATTTAAACCAGAGATGAGAGATGAATTCTCCCCATCATCATTGTTATTCAGCATTGTCTGAAAGTTCAGGCAAATGCAATAAACCATGAAAATAAGAAGAATAACTGTAGAAAGTAGGAAGTAAAATTATGGGTATATGATGACAGTATCATTAGACACATGTAGGAAATCCAGGGCAACAACTATATAATGTTTTGAAGCAATAAGCAAGTTCATCAGAACTGAATAGCTGCAGGATAAATATACAAGAATCAATGACATTTTTGTGTAACAGAAAAAAGCCTGTTAGAAGATATAATGGTAGCTGAAACTATGAATTATCAAGAAATGTGTGACACCTCTATGAAGAAACCCACAAAATTTTATTGAGCAATATAAAAGAAGTTTTGAATAAATGGAAGTGCACGTTGCATTCTTGAATGAGAATACTGTAAAGTAAAATGATGTTACTTTTTCCCAAATTAACAGCTTTCACATATTCCAGTCAAAAGCCAGATGAGATTACCTTGGTTGACTTGACAAAAACACTACATAAAAGATTAAACAATTAAAAAGAGACAAAGTTTGAAAAGTAAGTAATGGGAGGAAGGGAGAGCTGGAATAGGACTTTTCCTACTAGATGTTAAAATATAACGCTATAACCGCTATAACCACTATTACAGTGAGGGACTGTCCAAAGACCTAAATTTTGGGTCAAGGGACAGCAACAGATACATCTGAGACAGGTCTGAGGTTATTTGAATTCCGGGCAGAGCGAATGGAACAGCATGTGCCAAAGTTCTGTGGTGGAAAGGGATCAGTATGTTGAAATACTGAAGGTTAATGTGGCTGGAGTATAAATATGTCTACCATACATATTGGTGGTGGTGTTGTTATTAGGTGCTGTCAAGTAGGTTCCGACTCATAGAGACCCTATGTACCACAGAACAAAACACTGCCCGATCCCATGCCACGCTCACAATCGTTGTTATCCTTGAGCCCATTGTTTCAGCCTTTGTGTCAGCCCATCTTGTTGAGGGTCTTTGTCTTTACCGCTGACCCTGTACTTTACCAAGGATGATGTCCTTCTTCAGGGACTGATCCCTCCTGACAATGTGTCCAAAGTATGTAAGACGCAGTCTCGCCATCCTTGCTTCTAGAGAGCGTTCTGGTTGTACTTCTTCCAAGGCAGATTTGTTCGTTCTTTTGGCAGTCCATGGTATATTCAATATTCTTCACCAACACCACAATTCAAAGGCAAAAATTCTTGTTTGGTCTTCCTAATCCATTGTCCAGCTTTTGCATGCGTGTGATGCGACTGAAAATACCATGGCTTGGGTGAGGTGCACCTAGTCTTTTCAACGCTTTAAAGAGGTCCTTTGTAGCAAATTTGCCCAATGCGATGAGTCTTTTGATTTCTTGACTGCTGCTTCCATGGCTGTTGATTGTGGATCCAAGTAAAATGAAATTCTTGACGACTCCAATCTTTTCTCCATTTCTCATGATGTTGCTTTTTGGTCCAGTTGTGAGGATATTTGTTTTCTTTATGTTAATTTTTTGAGAAAATGATTATGAACCATACTGAAGGCTGTGGTCTTTGATCTTCATCAGTGAGTGCTTCAAGTCCTCTTCACTTTCAGCCAGAAAGGTTGTGTCATCTGCATGTGCCAGGTTGTTGATGAGTCTTCCTCCAAACCTGATGCCCCGTTCTTCTTCATATAGTCCAGCTTCTCAGCTTATTTGCTCAGCATACAGATTGAATAGGTATGGTGAAAGGATACAACCCTGATGCACACCTTTCCTGACTTTAAACCATGCAGTATCCCCTTGTTCTTTCTGAACAACTGCCTCTTGATCTAAGTACAGGTTCCTCATGAGCACAGTTAAGTGTTCTGGAATTCCCATTCTTCACAATGTTATCCATAATTTGTTATGATCCACACGGTCGAATGCCTTTACATAGTCAATAAAACACAGGTAAACATCCCTCTGGTATTCTCTGCTTTCAGCCAGGATCCATCTGACATCAGCAATGATATCCCTGGTTTCATGTCCTCTTCTGAAACTGGCCTGAATTTCTGGCCCTGTCTATATCCTGCTGCAGCTGCTTTTGAATGCTCTTTAGCAAATTTTGCTTGCATACGATATTCATGATATCGTTTGATAATTTCCACATTCAGTTGGATATCCTTTCTTGGGAATAGGCATAAATATGAACCTCTTGCAGTTGGTTGACCAGGTAGCTGTCTTCCAAATTTCTTGGCATAGATGAGTGAGTACTTCCAGCGCTGCATCCATTTGTTGAAACATCTCAGTTGGTATTGTGTCAATTCCCTTGCTTTTTGCCAATGCCTTCAGTGCAGCTTGGACTCCTTCCTTCAGTACCATCGGTTCCTGATCGTATGCTACCTCTTGAAATGGTTGAGCATCAACTAATTCTTTTTGGTATAATGACTCTGTGTATTCCTTCCATCTTCTTTCGATGCTTTCTGTGTCGTTTAATATTTTCCCCATAGAATCCTTCACTGTTGTAACTCAAAGCTTGAATTTTTTCTTCAGTTCTTTCAGCTTGAGAAATGCTGAGCGTGTTCTTCCCTTTTGGTTTTTTATCTCCAGCTCTTTGCACGTGTCATTATAATACTTTGTCTTCTTAAGCTGCCCTTTGAAATCTTTGTCTGCTTAAGCTGCCCTTTGAAATCATTTCTTCCTTTTGCTTTAGCTGCTGTACGTTCAAGAGCAAGTTTCAGAGTCTCTTCTGACATCCATTTTGGTCTTTCTTTCCAATCTTTTTAATGACCTCTTGCTTTCTTCATGTATGATGTCCTTGATGTCATTCCACAACTCGTCTGATCTTTGATCATTTGTGTTCAATGTGTCAAATCTATTCTTGAGATGATTTCTAAATTCAGGTGGGATATACTCAAGATTGCTCTTTGGCTCTTGTGGAGTTGTTCTAATATTCTTCAGTTTCAACTTGAACTTGCATATGAGCAACTGATGGTCTGTTCCACAGTTGGCCCCTGGCCTTGTTCTGACTGATGCTATCGAGCTTTTCCATCATCTCTTTTCATAGATGTAGTCAATTTGATTCCTGTGTATTCTGTCTGGTGAGGTCCATGTGTATAGTCGCTGTTTATGTTGATGAAAAAAGATATTTGCAACGAACAATAATAACAACAACAATTTCACTATTAATTTAGGGTGTGGTACTTTTCTAGGCGCTTGTTTGCACTCAGATTCTCCTTCTCGTGGTATGTGTTTTTTCATAAGCCAGGCTGGGAGGGAAGGTAGTAATTAGGAACAAAGTGTTTAGACAGGAGACCTTGGGAAAATCACCTCTCTGAACCTCAGTTTACTCATCTATAAAATGAGCGGAGCATTACTGACGGGTAGTGGTTTAAAGTGCAACTGTGAGCATCGAAAGGAATGGAAAATTCCCTTTGTAAACTTCAGAGCACTGCAGAGGTATAAGAGCTGTACCCTGTAACTCCCACTTTACCAGTTCAGGCACAGAACTGATTTTGATTTTCCACATTGGTGTCCCTCCACCTTCCAATGTTGACTGACAGAACTCTCTTGGCAGAGAAAATAGCATGTGCTAGGGGCTAAAAGCTAAGTGGCACCATTTGTTTGGGTGACTACAAATTAAATGAAATGATGCCAGTTTACAGGCAAAGTGCTTGGCCCACGATGAGTCTACTGTATAATACATATACCACCAAGAGAATTTTTCCTTTACGGTCGTCTGACAAGCACTCCATTTTCTCCTTTACATCGCGGAGTCAGAGTTTGAGAGAGTCTCTCTCCTCCCTTTCCCTCTCTCTTCTCTTGTTTCAACTCAGTAAACTGTAATTTATCACCCACCTAGAGAGGGAGCTATTGTTCACTTATAGGATTAGCTCCATGGGCATGAGACCTGTTCAGTAACCCAAGGTCAGCGCTTGTTTCAATGCTCTGCAGTTACCGTCTTGAAAATTTTAATATTTTTTGAATGTTTTCATTGTGCAGTGGGCATTGCAAGTTTTGCAGCCAACCCTGTTCAGCAGCCCATCTTACTGATCCCACAGCATTTGCTGAAAGGTTATGCTCATGGATAGGACTATCTTTGTTCCTAGATTGCTGAGGCATTCAGAGGTGTTTGGATTTGTCTAACTTCCCTCATGTACAAGATAAGAAACAGCCTTTGCCCCAAAGGGGCAGCAGCAGCTAGGGAGGGTGGGCTCAGGGCATCGTTTCAGTGCTGATAAGCTGACGTTTTGGCTGCGCATCTGTGAGCCCCAGTTTGGATCCTCTCTGTTCTGCTCGTTCTGTCTGCTACCTGAGTTATTTATAAGATACTTGCTTGCCATAAGAATGAACTGTTATTTGTTGTTATTTTATATATATGTAAATTCATAAAAGCCACGCTGCTCCTGCACTTGGTAGCATTTGCTGTTTTCTAATCCTGACAGTCCAGATGATGTTCCGCAAGCTTGGAAATGGCTTCCGTATTCTCTTCTCATTCACGTCTGTTCACAAGTCTGGCTGGGAAGGGTTTTGAAAGAGTGCTTTAATGTGCAAACACAAGAGGGTTTTTTTTTTTTGGATCAGAGCAGATTTCAGAGTGGGTCTGCATTGCTGGTGAATCCAGGGGGTGTGGACAGAAGGGTGTGGCACATGTGTGGGCTTGGTCTGTGAGTTTTGACTCCCTGATTTGCAGATTGATCCAGAATATCCCTCCTGGAAAGAAATTTGAGTCTAGCTTGCACCTAAGGAAAGCCTCAAGAAAAATAGTAGCTAGATGAGTTGAAAATCGGATGCCAACACACCCCAAAGGAAGCAGAGATTCGCAGTAGAAAGAGCCATGGAGGCAAAGTCAGGAGACCAATGTTGTCATTAGCCAGCTGCCATGATATCCTCTCTCTGAGCTTCAGCTTCCTTACATGTAAACAGGTGATATTATTACTTGCGCTCCCCTACATCCTAAGGCTGTTGTGAGGGTTAAGTGGGTTGGGGAAAAGCCATCTGCAAATTGCAAATGTATGAGAGCTGTACCTCATAATTCCCACTTTTATGAATCTAGGCACAGAACCAAAGTTTCTTTTGATTTTCCAAGTTGGCGTCCCTCCATTTTCCAATGTTGGTTTACAGGAGTCTCTTGGCAGAGGGAATAACATGTGGTTTTTAAGGGGCTAGGTGGGAGCCCTGGTGGGGTAGTGATTAAGTGCTATGGCTGCTAACCAAAAATAGGTGGCAGCTCGAATCCACCAGGAGCTCCTTGGAAGCTATGGGGAAGTTCAACTCTGTCCTCTAGGGTCACTATGAGTCGGAATTGACTTGATGGCAAAGGGCTTGGTTTTTGTTTTAAGGGCTAAGTGGCACCATTTGTGCCACTACAAATAGTTTCAAAATGGCTGGAGCATAGAAGAGGTGGGAAGGGAGAGATAGAGATGGTGGTGGATGTAAAGAAAGAGGGAGCGTATTAGTTTCCTCTGACGGCTCTAACAAATTACCACCACCTTAGTGCTTAAAACAACAGATTTTTTTTTCTCTCATGGTTCTGTAGGCCAGAAGTCCAAAATCAGTATCCCTGGGCTGAAATCAAGGTGTTTAGTTAGCAGGGCTTTTAGCAGAGGCTCTAGGGGACAATCCATTCTTTGCCTCTTCCAGCTTCTGGTTGGTGGCTGCCAGCATTCTTGGCTTTTGGCTGTACCATCCCAAACTCTGCCTCTGTGGTCACAATGCCTTCTCTGTGTGTGGTGAAATCTCCCTCTGCCTCTCTTATAAAGACACTTGCAATTTGCATTTAGGGTCCTCCAAAATAATCTCCCCATCTCAAGATCCGCAGATGAATTACATCTGTAAAGATGCCCTTTTTTGCCATATCAAATAACATTTACCGATTCGAGGTATTGTGATATGAGTATCTTTTGGGGAGCCACTGTTTTGCCTACCACAGGGAGGGAAGTGGGAAGAAATTGAAAGACCGCATAAACCTTGCTCAGGAGTTCGCTATTTATCCTGAGTGCAGCCAGGAGTCATTGGAGGGTTTTAACTGTCTGGCAGCATGTGGGGACAGCCAGGAGTCATTGGAGGGTTTTAACTGTCTGGCAGCATGTGGGGACAGCCCAGAGGACCAGGAGCAGTGGTGGGGAGACCAGTTAGGGAACTGCTACAGTAGAGGTAAGCACACCTGGGCACTGGAGTGAGCCCCACCCCCTTCCCTGAAGGGTGGAGAGTCTATGGCCTTTGGCCAATTCTTAAAGTCAGAAGTTATTCTGTGGGCATCCCTAAGCCCCTGGTATTCTGACGTCACCCAGACCAGAGGCTCTGAGCCCCAAAGCCAAGCATTTGGGGGGCTGTGCGCCTGTCCTCATGTTCTCTTTCTTTCATCAGCAAAAGATTGAGAACACATGCAAGCTTAATTCACCATTAATGTCAAATCTCATCTTTCTTGGGCATATTTTTAATTTAATGCATAACGAAGTCTTAACAAAACAACTTGGTTGGGATTTCAGGCACCAGGAAGCAGCTGGGGGGAGGACTAAGGGAAGTGGATTTTTCCTTCATCTATGGGGAAAGCCCACCTCATTTTTAGGGTTTTTCCAAATTCCATCTCACACCCAGACAACTGGAGCTGATGCACAATTAGGGACGTAGGCGCAGGAAAGGAAGAAAGGTCAAAGCCTAAAGCTCTATGATTTATTTATTCTTCAAGATACCAGTGGCCTCGCTTTAGTAAAGTCTCATCATATTTCTTACATGCCTTAAACATAATTCCAAATATCTTTAGGGCTTTATAGTCTACCCTTCAAGTTTATCCTGTAGTCCTGGAAGCATAGACCCTAATACTGCAAGTGAAAATGAAATATTATGGTCTAAATTCCCTTTCTCAGTGCTACAATAATTTATCAGTAATAATCACATGGCTATTTTTATAGTGAAAAAATGATGTTTACAGGTGGAACTTTGGGAACACCATGAAAACACTGAAAAAGTATTAAAAATGTCACATCAAACTAAATCTCGTTTTCAATAAAACATCAGTGTCTTCTAATGCAAGATGGCTCTTTATACTCTTTGGTGAAAAAGCAAGCGGTTCAAGTCCTGTCCTAGTGGATGGCAGTTTGTAACCTGCCTTTGCAGAGAGCTATTGGCCTGCATGTCAATCTCGTAACATCACCTATATGATGAGCCAGTGGAAAAGAATGTTCATGTCATTTGCTTTACTGTTGTGTTTATACCTTCTGTAGGGCAGGAAGGCGGGTAATGAACTGCTGAAAACTGTTCACAAGCTTGTAGATGTCCCTGTGCGTTTAGCTGCAAGCCTGTTCTAAAGGAAGAGAAAAAATTCTCTTTGAAAACTAGTGGGAAAAAAAGACTGCTTTTTAAAAACGAATAAAAATATTTCTTAATGGACTTTAGCACATGATGAAATTATGTTTTCCAAGAAGCTTCGTATACCCTTGGTTTTGTTTCCTTATTGATGTTTCTTTGTTGAATTCTGAGACTCTTGGCTATCAGAAGTGCACGCAGTCACATAGCCCTGGCCCTGGAAGACTTTCTTTGTCCTTCTCTAGGAGCCCTGGCGGTGCAGTGGTTAAGAGCTATGGCTGCTCACCAAAAGTTTGGCAGTTTGAATCCACCAGCTGCTCCTTGGAAATCCTATGGGGCAGTTATACTCTGTACTATAGGGTCACTAAGAGTTGGAATCAACTTGACAGCAATGAGTATATACACACACACACATATATATACATATATATGTATATATATATATACTCTTTTTTTTTATATATGGAAACCCTGGTGGTGTAGTGGTTAAGTGCTACGGCTGCTAACCAAAAAGTTGCAGTTCAAACCTACCAGGTGCTCCTTGGAAACTCTATGGGGCAGTTCTACTCTGTCCTATAGGGCCCCTATGAGTGGCAATCAATTTGTTGACTCGATTCTGACTCATGGCAACCCCATAAGGTTTCCAAGGCTGTAAATCTCTAAGGAAGTAGACTGCCACATTTTTTTCCCCTGGAGCTGCTGGTGGTTTCCATCCACTGACATTTCGGTTAGCAGTTGATCTCTTTAATATGTAATAATATATATATATATATGCATATACACACACATATATATCCATAATAAAAATATATTGAGATATGTGCTATAAAAACACCAGTGCCTATATAAATTTTAAAAAAGACAATACTTAAGGGAGTTCTCTTACCTTTGGTGGTCTCCAAGTTGGTCCTCAAATATAGAATTAGAAGAGAGACTGCGAAGGGACAAACACAGACTAATAAAATGTGATAAACATCCTCAGTTCATCAAACATGTTAACTTTTTGGGAGAGACTGAAAAACAGGTATACAGAACTTACTTTCAAAGTATTTTGTCTAATTCATCTATGTACAACTTCCTGAGAACTGCTTAAGGACCATGCAGAAAAGATTGGCTGAAGTCAGGTCTGCTTTAATCGTGAAGGTTTGTGGGAAACTCTGTATTTGTTATTGACTTGGAAGAAGAAGATAAAGACAAAGGCGAAGAAGAAGAAAGAGTAGTGAAGAGAAAGAATGTTCTACACAAAAGAAATAGCCTTATTTACCCAAACTGTGTATGCTTACTGAGCAGAGGTGGGTATTTAAAGGAAACCCTGGTGGTATAGTGGTTAAGTGCTACGGCTGCTACCCAAGAGATTGGCAGTTCAAATCCTCCAGGCACTCCTTGGAAGCTCTATGCGGAAGTTGTACTCTGTCCTATAGGGTCGCTATGAGTCAGAATCAACTTGATGGCAGTGGGTTTTTTGTTTTTTGTTTTTTTTTTTTTGGTGAGCTCCAGAAGGCTGGAGTTTTTATATTTGCCTTTGCATCCCTAGGGCCTAGCACAGCTTTTTGCACATTGAAGGCATTCAGATAAGTGTTAAAATAAAGAAAAATGGGCTCAGGTTAGGATGAAAGAACAAACCTTATTTAGGCTCTTTACTACTAAATTGAAGAGTTTAAATTTGAGTTAATGATTTCATTCTATTTGGGAGAATTGTTGGTCTACTAGATCTATGACGTAGTTCCATAGAACTATATCAATTATTGTGGCCTTCTTTAAGGTGGGAGATGGAAGAAAACTGAGTTCCTGAGAAATCTTCAAAAGATCTCAAAAGTTGAATTGAGGGGGTATGATGAAAAAGAAGTGGGCAAATTTAGAAAATACGATATATGAAGATTATCACCACAAGCCAAACAGAGCTCAGAACATAAAAACTGTCCATCTTCCTCCTTCTCTTCCTTCCTCCCTTCCTTCCTCTGCTCTTTCTTGCCTTCTTCAAATACTTAATATCTACTAGGTGCCAGGCACTGAGAATATAAAATTAATTAAAACTTAATCTCAGTTTTAGAGAACTTTCCTTTTGTAAAGAAATAAAAATAAAAACTACTGTACTATTCTTGCTTCTAAAAAAAGCCTTAAGATAAATACACAAAAAAGCTAATATTTGATAGAGAGTATCTACATCTCACCATTATGAATCATAAATAAAACCATGTTGAGAAGGAAGACTGCTATTTTAAAAAGTTTCTCATATTGCACAATTGATTGATTCTGAATAATTTTGTGCAAATCTAATAATTTCAAAATAAAGTAATATTTCATTTGATTTGCATTATAATTCTTCGGAGCTCTACTTTAATTTGCGATGGGCTTTGGTTTCTATTAGTTTATATTGTTACCAATTTTATCCTTTTCCACCCTGTAAGTATCACTATAAGCAAATAACTGGATATTATTTGGGAAGTTTATGTTTAATGGAATATCTGTTAGGTAAAGAGACCTTTGGAGTGTGAATAATTACCTCATAACTTATCTATGGTCATGCAGCACTTTTAAGAGTTTCTGCCATTATTTGATTTGTCTCTACCGTCCTCCAATGCCTCATGGAAACTATCAACTGTCTTTTTAAATATTTAATTACTGTCTTAGTCATCTAGTGCTGCTGTAACAGAAATACCACAAGCAGATGGCTTGGACAAAGAGAAACATTTTCCTTCACAGTGTAGTAGGCTACGAGTTCAAAATCAGGGCATCAGCTCCAGAGGAAGGCTTTCTGTCTGTCAGCACTGGAGGAAGGCCTTGTCATTAATCTTCCCCTGATCGAGAAATTTTCTGCACAGGAACCCTGGGTCCAAAGGACACACTCTGCTCTCAGCACTGCCTTCTTGGTGGTATGGGCCCCCATGTCTGTCTGCTCACTTGTCTCTTTTATATCTCAAAAGACATTGGCTTAAGATGCTATCTAATCTTGTAGATCTCATAAATATAACTTCCACTAATTCATTAATGTCATAGTTATTGGATTTACAACACACAGGAAAATCACATCAGATGACAAAATGGTAGACAATCATACAATACTGGGAATCATGATCTCACCAAGTTGACAGATATTTTGGGAGGACACAATTCAATCCATGACAATTACTTACTTGGGCGATCTCAGGCAAGGGTCTCATTTGGTGTAATTTTACAATTCCCTTACAAAGATCCAGTGCTATATTCTTCTAGGGAGTTAGAAACATTGAGGAGATACAGCCTGAAGATTTGGAGAGCTCCTGTTGCTTCTCCTTTTGGAAGAGTCACCTTTCTCCAGTGTAACCCCAAGTGGTCTGGGCCATTATTCACTCGTGTGCAACTTACAGGCGAGATAGTGATGGCTGTATGTAGTCTTTCTCTTTTATTGTGGCAGAAATATATAACAAAACATTTACCATTTCAACATTTTTACATGTACAATTTGGTGACATTAGTTCCATTCATCAAGTTGTACAACTATTACCACTGTCCCTTTCCAAATGCTTTCATTACCCTTAACAGAAACTCAGTGTCCCCTAAGCAATGACTCTCTTTCCTCCTCCCTCCCATCTCTGTTAACCACTAATGATGAACTTTAGTCTCTACACATTTGCCTATTCTCAATATTTCATGTAAGTGGTATCATACAATATTTGTCCTTTTGTGATTGCCTTATTTCACTCAGCATAAGGCTTTTAAGGTTCATTCATGGTATAGCATATACCAAGGCTTCATTTCTCTATTGCTGAGTAATATCCTATGGTACGTATTTGCCACATTTTGTTTATCCATTCTTCTCTTGATGGGCACTTGGATTGTTTTCACCTTTTGGCTATTGTGAAGAGTGCTGCAATGAACCTTGATGTACATGAAATTCTTTGCATTCCTGCTTTCAATCCTCTTGGATATATACCTAGGACTGGAATTACTGATCATATGGTAATTCTATGTTTAACTTTTTGACGAACAGCCAAACTGTTTTCCACACCGGCTACACAATTTTATAATCCCACCAGTAATGGACGAGGAATCCAATTTTTCCACATCCCTGCTAACACCTGTTGTTTTCCATTTTTTAAATCATAGCCGTCCTAGTGGGAGTGAAGTGGTATCTCATTGAGATTTTAATTTTTCCCTCTAATATGCTTACTGACCATTTGTATATCTTCTTTGGTGAAATGTCTATTCAAGTCCTTTGTCCATTTTTTGATTGAGTTGTCTTTTTGTTGTCAAGCTGTAAAAATTCTTTATATATTCTGGTTATTAAACCCTTATCTGATTTTATATTCTCTCTCTATATATAGAGAGAGAATATAAGTACATATATATGTATTTATATATGTATATATATATGCATATATATAAAAGCATATATATATATGTATGTATATTCCCCCACGTGTCTGTCAGTTTGTCATACTGTGGGGGCTTGCATGTTGTTATGATGCTGGAAGCTGAGCCACTGGTATTCAGAACCAGCAGGGTCACCCATGGAGGACAGGTTTCAGCTGAGCTTCCAGATTAAGACAGGCTAGGAAGAAGGACCCAGCAGTCCATTCCTGAAAAGAATTAGCCAGTGAAAACCTTATGAATAGCAGCAGAACATATAGTGCCGGAAAATGAGCCCCAACTGGGCTCAAGTATAACAATGACTGTAAGGATGGCGCAGGCCCGGGCAGTGTTTCGTTCTGTGGTACATAGGGTCTCTATGAGTTGGAACTGACTCGATGGCACATAACAACAATGAAATATATATATTAAAGAGACTATTCTTCCCCATTGAATGGACTTTGCACCCTTGTTGAAAATCAGTTGACCATAGATGTGTGGATTTATTTCTGGACTCTTGTATTAGTCATCTAGTGCTGCTATAACAGAAATATCACAAGGGTATAACTTAACAAAGAGAAATTTATTCTTTCACAGTCTAGTGGCTACAAGTCCAAATTCAGGTCGTCAGCTCCAGGGGGGAGGTTTTCTCTCTCTGAGGGCCTTCTTATCCATCTTCCCCCAGACTAGGAGCTTCTCCTTGCAGGGACTCTGGGATCAAAGGACACGCTCTGCTCCCAGCATTGCTGTCTTGGTGCTTTGATGTCCGCCTTCTCTTCTTGCTTCCCTTGCTTTTTTGTCTCTTGAGAAATAAAAGGTGTTGCAGGTCACACCCGAGGAAAACTCTCTTTACGTTGAATCAGGGATGTGACTTGGGTAAGGGTGTTACAATCCCACCCTAATCCTCTTTCACATAAAATTACAATAACAAAATGGAGGACAACCACACAATACTGGGAATCATGGCCTAACCAAATTGACACATATTTTGGCTGGGACACAATTCAATCCATGATAACTCTCAATTCTCTTCCATTGGTCTATATGTACATCATTATACCAGTACTAGACTGTTTTGATTACTGTAGCTTGACCCTCTCACAAAACAACATATTTGGTCACTTAGAGTGGACATTCCAGCCAGTTTCCCAGTTGCAGCCTCCTTAGCATTTTCTCTCCACTTAAATCTGATTATTCAGGGAAAACGGAATAAAAAGCATTCCAATTTTTTGCCACTCTACAATGTCTTTGGAAACCCTCGTGGCGTAGTGGTTAAGTGCTACGGCTGCTAACCAAAGGGTCAGCAGTTTGAATCCACCAGGCACTCCTTGGAAACTCTAATGGGGCAGTTATACTCTGTCCTATAGGGTCACTATGAGTCGGACTCAACTTGACGGCAGTGGGTTTGGTTTTGATTTGGTTTATAATGTCTTTTTAAAAAATTTACGAATTGCCAAAACAAATAAAAAAAATATTTCCCTCACAATGTGATGATCAGTATGTTCATTGAGACCTACACAGTGAGACAAAGTATTATGCTTACATAAAAATCTACTCTGAAAGCAATTATATCACCATTTTAGGCCCTACTTTGAATTGGTAGGTGTAATGTATGTGTGTGTGTGTGTGTGTGTGTGCTTGTGTGTGTGCATGTGTTGTGACAGAGAAGGAGTTCCATATACCATAAACGTGTTATTTCCCTGTCCAGTGTCTATCCTTTATTATTAAAAAAAAAAAAAACTTGTGATCAAGTTGATTCCTATATCTCCCCAAATAGAGAGAAATAGCTCTTTGCCAGATTAGTTGAACCTATTTGCAAATATGTAGACTGGACATAACTGAATTTCAACCTTCCTGCTTCTATCTGGCAATAATTTTAACAGGTCCTAATGAAGGCGAATGAGCTTAATGAAAGATTTTCAAGTGTTATATTAGCTCTGAAAGATTCTCACACTTTGGCTTCACATTAGGCGTAAGGGATTGGGACATTTTGAATTCACTGGCGAGTTTGTAGGGAAAACAGAAGAACCTATGAACCTATGAAAAGGTTACCATCCTGGATCCATCTTGGAAGCTGCTCTATATATTTTTAATGGGATTAAATTGTGGATAATTTTTACTTGGTTTGTAATGCCCTCTTTAGAAAAGAGAAGGAATAACAGAACCTACCCTGTACTTGTTTTTTATTTATTTAGTTTTCTCTGCTCGGATCCAGAAAGACTATGAGGAAGCTTACCTCAATAGAGAGGACCCAAGGTAAAATACAATTTAAAATATTTGGAGGAGGAATTTCATTCAAGAGAAATTCATTCATTTTTTTAACAAACTTTTGATGGTGCCGTGGTTAAGAGCTTTTTTAATGGGTGGTTAAAAGCTTGGCTGCAAACCAAAAGGTCAGCAGTTTGAATCCACCAGCATCTCCTTAGAAACCCTATGGGGCAGTTCTACTCTGTCCTGTAGGGTCACTATGAGCCTGAGTCAACTCAATGGCAAGAGGTTTGGTTTTGTGATGTGCTCAGAATGGGGCTAGGTAGTAGAATACGATGATGCACAAAACGGTTCCCCTTGCATGGAGTATAGAGTCTAAAGGGGAGGACAGATATTTATCAAACAACCGCACAAATGCATAAACATTTAAAACTGTGATGAATATTATGTGAAAGGGAGCACAAGAAATAATGATCTAAATTAGCTCAAGGGAGGGAGGATGGATAATTATTAGCTTTCTCTGAATGTGAAATAAGGATGAACTGCTCTTGTGGGGTGGCAGTGGTACCGGGAGAATGGTTCTGCAGCACTAGCAGGCTGGTGGAACAGTGCTTGCAAAGTCTTGATGCCTTTGGGGAACTGGAAGGAGTCAGAGTGGCTGGAAGGCAGAGGGAACTTCAGGGTGAGGAATGCAGCCAGTGGGTAGGCAGAGGTCAGCTCAGGCAGCAGCCTTGTCAGAACATTTGCAGACTACCGTTGTTGTTGCTGTTAGTTGCCATTAAGTTGGCTCTGACTCATGGCAGCCTTATGTATAACAGAATAAAACATTGCCCAGTCCCACATGATTGTTGGTATGTTTGAGTCCGTTGTGGTTATTATGTCAGTCCATCTCATGGACGGTTTTTCTTGTTCTCTCTGACTTTCTTCTTTACCAAACATAACGTCCTTTTCTAGCTATTGGTCTTTCCTGGTGATGTGTCCAAAGTAAGCGAGCTAAAGTCTTGCCATCCTCACTTCTAAGGAGTGTTCTGGTTTTATTTCTTGTAAGACTGATCTGTTCGTTCCTCTGGCAATCCATGGTGTACTCAATATTCTTTACCAACACTGCAGTTCGAACCCAGCAATTCTTCTTCTGTCTTCCTTTTTTCACCGTTCAGCTTTTGCATACATAGGAGGAGATTGAAAAGACCATGGCTTGGGTCAGGTGCACTTTAGTCACCAGACTGACATCTTTGCTTTTGAAAACTTTAAAGAGGTTTTTTCAGCAGATTTGCTCAAGGTATCATGTCAGCTAATTTCTTGACTGCTGCTTCCATGGGTGTTGATTATTTATCCAGGTAGTGGAAGGGTATTATCAGGAGAGTAATGTGATTAGATTTCTTTTTACCATGAAAACAAGAAAACTAAAGTGAAGTTGATGGTATGGTTAGTACACCCAATCCAAACTGTAAAGTTTCATGCATTCAATAGCAGGGGTTACATATTAGTAGGAGAAAAGAGGCAATGCGCCTGGCAGTGAACAGGAGGGGATGTGGTTCAACCCAGGGAAGAAGTCTCCTCTCAGTGTTCCCCAGGGCCTGTGGAGAGCTGGGCTTCAAACCATTGATTTCCTTGGTGGAGATGGGGGTGGCAGTTGGCGGGAATTATTTTATTCCTCTCAGTGAAGACAGAGGAAATAGATCCAGAGAAATAGTGACTAGCCCAAGGTCACACAGCATGTTAGTGACAGAGTGGACTGTTTACCCTTAGGGAGGAGAACTTTTTACCAAACAACCTCTAAGTCCAAAATTATCGGTTCATAGCATTTAAAGTAATTTTATAAAGAATGCGTTGGTTTGAGGATTTAAAAAAATATATATTATGTGAAAAAAATTAGGTTACAAAGCAATAGACACAAAAGAAGCTTAATTACGTAAATACATTTCTATGTGTATTTGCATATACATATAGAAAAAAAAAAGGAGCCCTGGTGGCGCAGTGGTTAAGAGCTATGGTTACTAACCAAAAGGTCGGCAGTTTCAATCTACCAGCTACTCCTTGGAAACCCTATGGAGCAGTTCTAGTCTGTCCTGTAAGGTCACTATGAGTCAGAATCAACTTGACGACAGCGGGCATGGGTAGAGACAAAAGCCTGGAAGAAAATACATCAAAATATTATTTTATCTGAGTGGTAGGATTGTGTATAAGTTTTGTTAACTTCTATATATTCCTTTATATTTTCTAAAATTTCCACATTAAGAATGTATACTTATAAAATAGTTTTAGCTTGTAGACATTTTCCTCTCTGATGTCTTTCAGGGAAACCAAATATAACATAATCAAATAAATCCCACTGCAAGTAAAGCACACCTTTATAAGTATTTAATTGTAGGGAACAATGTGGGCTATCTGCACCTGAGTGTATAGAATACAAACATTCTGGAAAAATACAAATTTAACCAGTGTGTGGACTGAAGTTGCTTGTAAACTAATAAAGGTTGAACAAAGAAGTAGATTTTCATTTGTAAACATTGATTTTATGGAACATACTTTGAAATGAAGGGAAAAGCACCATGGACCAGCATAGGTATGTCTTTGCACGGTTCAGTTCTCTCTCATATTTCTGTTTCCTTTCTCCCCCTCATTGAAAAAATGTTCCAATTGTTCTGCATTTCTACTTTCATTTTTGCTTTTCACAAAGCAACTTAGAGAGATGGGAAAGGCAGCATTATTGGGAGAATTTAGGACACTCTGGACATTATAAGAGGGAGATAAATCAAACTTCTTGCAAACCAGAGTTCAAATGAGTAACCCTGTGTTACAGCTAGTCTAAGATCTCTTAATTTGTATCCTGTACTCATTTTAGGAAGCCTCCCTCATTTTTCCTCCCAATTTTGATGCAGTAATTTCTAGTTACCTCTGGTAGGATCATTTGCTTGTCCCACTTACTATTTCTTTGGTGTTGGTCTTGGATACCCTTCCCAGGAATAACGATAATTTTTTTTTTATGGTAATTGTTACTTATTGAGTGCTTTCAATGGTCACATTAACTCATCTGATCCTCACAATAACTTTATTAGATAATGCTCTTTTCATCCCATTTACAGAAGAGAACTAGATAAAGAGGATAAGTAACTTGCCCAAATTCACATATCTAGTAAGTGCCAGAGCTGGTATCCAAACCGCGCATTTGATTCCAGAGACCGTTTTATCGAAAAATGGTTATGGATAACCTTGAATGGTGGGGTTGAGGAGTGAACAGGAGAGGATTCAGATACTTGCAGATGTTGACATCTCTGAAGAATTTAGTCAGTAAAAAGCGGAAGGAGTAGGAGATGCCCTGGGAAGTGTGGAAGGTTTTTTTTTTTTTTTTTGGTTCTTAATGTTTATTAGAGTAATTAATAAATAAAGCACTTTGCATGTTTTAGTTTTTTAAGATTTTAATCTTATTGTGGTGGAATATATATACATCAAAAAGTTTGCCATTTTAGCCATTTTTAAGTGTACAATTCGGTGATCTTAATTGCATTCACCATTTTGTGCCACCATCACCACTATCCAATTCCAAATGTTTTTTCATCACCCTAAACAGAAACTTAGTACCCTTTCAGCAACAGCTCCCGTTCTTTTCTCCCCCCACCCCGGTAACCACTAATAACCTTTTATCTGTATGCATTTGCCTATTCTAGATATTCCCACTTATAAATTGGAATCATACAATATTTTTCTTTTCGTGTCTGACATTTCACACAGCATAACGTTCTCAAGGCTCGTTCCTGTTGTAACATGTATCAAACTTCATTTCTTTTTATGGCCGAATAACATTCCACTGTATGTTCATACCACATTTGTTTATCCATTCATCTCTTGATGAACCCTTGAATTGTTTGCACTTTTGGCTATTGTGAGTAATGCTGCAATGAACATTAATATACACATATTTGAGTCACTGATTTCAAGTCTCGGGTATATACCTGGGAATGGAATTGCTGGGTCATATGATAATTTTATGTTTCACTTTTTGAGGAACTGTCAAACTGTTTTTTACAGTGGCTGCACTATTTTACATTTCCATCAACAATGGATGAGGATTCCGATTTCTGCACACCTCACCAACACTTGTTAGTTTCTGTTTTTCTGGGTGTGTGGTAGTAGAGGGCTTGTTTTAATGGCTGAGCTTTGAGAGTACTTATTTGCTGAGGAGAAAGCACTAGTAGAGAGGGCGAAGTTGGGAAGTAAGAGAGAGAGGGGATAGTTGGTGAAGGAAGCCCTGAGGAAGCAGGGGAGCAGGGATTCAGGGGGAGTCAGACCTTGCTGAGGCATTTTGAGTAGACGTTCTGCATGTCGTGACACATTTTACATTGCTCCCTCCCTTACTGTCAGTCCCTCAGGCAAGTCGTCACATCTTTGGAAAAGATGTAGTTTTGCTATGAAATTATTGATTATGAAACCTCCATCAATTTCCCCATGTGAAGGTTGAGACTATAGACCGCTATATACTTACTTACAGGGAGTATTGCAAAATCTCATCAGAATGCGTTTTTAAAAATATATGAGGTAATTTATAGAATTGAGGGAAGATTCCTCATTCAGGAAAAAAATATTTTTTTTTGCTTTTCTGATTGTTGTTGTTGTTGGGTGCTGTCAATTCGATTTTGACTCATAGCCACCCTGTGTGACAGAGTAGAACTGCCTCCATAGGGTTTTCTAGGCTGTAATCTTTGCAGAGCAGATCTCCAGGTCTTCATCTTGTGGAGCTGTTGGGTGGGTTCAAACCATCAACCTTTCACTCAGCAGCTGAGGGCTTAACCATTGCTCCACCAGAGCTCCTTATGCTTTTCCTGATAATACAACTTATTCCTTGGGGACTGTCATGGGTTGGATTATGTCCCCCCAAAAATGTGAGTATCGATTTGGCTGAGCCATGATTCCCAGTATTGTGTGGTTGTCCTCTATTTTGTGATTGTAATTTTATGTTAAAGAGGATTAGGGTGGGATTGTAATACCCTTACTAAGGTCACATCCCTGATTCAATATAAAGGGAGTTTTCCTGCAGTGTGGCCAGTACCACCTTTTATCTTAAAAGAGATAAAAGGAAAGAGGAGCAAGCAGAGAGTTGGGGCCTTCATATCACCCAGAAAGCAGTGCCGGGAGCAGAGTGTGTCCTTTGGACCTGGGGTCCCTTCGCAGAGAAGCTCCTAGTCTGGGGGAAGACTGATGAGAAGGCCGGAGAGAGAGAGAAAGCCTTCCCCTGGAGCTGATGCCCTGAATTTGGACTTGTATTCTACTTTACTATGAGGAAATAAACTTCTCCTTGTTAAAGCCATCCACTTGTATTTCTGTTACAGCAACACTGGATGATCAAGATGGGGACCGTGTGGAACTGACTCTTCCCATCTCTTTTTCTCATATAAATTTTCCATCCTATGGGAAACGGGGAGCTCTGTCCTGTAGGTCTCATCATGATCCAAATATACTGCTGAAATGGCATTGCTTGCTTTGCTATTAAATAAGGATTTTCTGCCTCTTCTAGAAGGTTCTTTTCCTGATGGAGGTCAGCAAGTTGCAAGGTCTAGCAGTCATTGATCCCAGCTCTGCACAGCATTTTACAAAGCTGAAGTAACGACAGCCTGAGCCACTGCACAGTAAAAGTGGTTTTATGTTTCCAATGCCTGTCCTAAAGTAGTTTTAGAGGTCAGCATTAATCAATAAATCTTCCTGATTGCATGTATCCTCTCTGGGGGCCCATTAGCTTGTGGTGATGACTTAGTCATTTCACCATCAGCTTCCTTAGACTACAAGTCCCTGGGACCACAAGTTCAAATCCCTGTTGAGCTGAGGTAGCTCTTGATTCTTCTGAAGTAGATCAATTGAGCTTCACATAATTTGTTGGGCAGAGATTTCAATGAAGTGCTATCTGCTATCCTGTGGCAGTAGAATATCTATGACCCTTTTATTAAAAAAAAAAAGGAGACAATGCCTGATCCTCTCCTGTAACTTCTCTTTTCACTTAACTCTCGAATAGGGCGGCTGTATGACTTCTGAAATGGCTGGATTCATTTGATCCTTTAAAACAGAACGTCATTTCCATCAGATGAGTAGATAAAATGCTGTATATTCATATAATACATAAAGAGAAATGAAGTCCTGATACATGCTACGACATGGAAGAACCTTGAAAACATTATGCTGAGTGAAATAACTCAGACACAGGAAGATAAATATTGTATGATTCCATTTATATGAAATATTGAGAATAGGCAAATGCATAGAGACAAGAAGTATATTAGTTGTTGCCAGGGTTGGGGGGAAGGTGGGAATGGGGAGTTTTCTTCTTAATGGCTACAGAGTCTCTGTTTGGTGTGATGAAAAGTTTTGGAAACAGCAACGATGATTACATAACATTGTATGATTAATGCTCACAATGTTGTGTAATTGTACATTTCAAAATGGTTAAAATGGCAAATTTTATTTTGGGTGTATTTTACCACAACATAAAAATGCAAATACACACACACACACAAACAGAATATCATGACGTTGATGACGTTTTGTCAATAGTTCAAGAACTTCACTTTGTGCAGACGCTTTGAGGACTTGGGAAATAAATGGTTTCAAATCCGGTGCCTTCTAAACTCTAACAGAGGACCGGCACCAGGAGTTAATAAGGAATGGGACTGTTGGCGCCCTGGTGGCGGAGTGGTTAAGCATTTGGCTGCTAACCAAAAGGCTGGCAGTTTGAATCCATCAGCCGTTCCTTGGAAACCCTATGTAGAAGTTCTACTCTGTCCTATAGTGTTGCTATAAGTCGAAATTGACTTGACGACAACAGGTTTGGTTTTTTGGTTTGGGTTTGGGACTGATGTAAACCCTCTTGAAATACAGGAAGCTGCTGGCTCCCTACCACTTCCTGCCATGTGTAAGCCCAGGGCAGTGCTGTAGTGGTACAAAGGTCCTAGAGCCTATATGCTCCCCATCATGCATGAGCAGAGGTTCTGGCGAATGTTGGTTCCTCCTGTGCCTTGTGTCTGGTAAGATGACCAGGATGAGAATAATAGTCAGGATGCCTATCTTTCTTCCATACCCAGGAGAGCATGTGATAGAGAAAGAGGTGACCTGCAGCCCCAAGGACATTGTTCGCACTGAATAATACAGTATGCTTGCGTATACTTATGCAATGTTAGAAACTGCAGCTGAGTTTTAGTTGGGTAAGGTTATGTTTGGGAAGAAAGGTCTGGTGACCTACTTCCGAAAAATCAGCCAGTGAAAAGCATATGGATCACAATGGTCTGATCCCACTGCGCATGAGATCACCATGAGTCAGTGGGTGGATTTGGTGGCAACAACAGCAAAGTTATGTCTAAAACCAGAGTCCAAAAGTATCAGGATTATCCCTATAAATGAGATGCTCAGAGTCTTTAAATACAATCAGTACTGACTATCCTTCTCAAAGCATCCTTGGGAGGTCAACCAAGGGCGAGTATCATCTTCTGGGCATGTGGCCCCCAGGAATTTGTTAGAGAGTGACTGTGGCAATTGTTTTTCTATGGAGTTGGAGAATACTCCTGCCTCTCCTCTTGGCTGCTGGAGGTGATATTAGATGGGAGAAAAGCTCAGGAAGCATGGTGTTGCAGTTCTCTACCAGGCTGAAACCTCTCCATCTCTGTCCCTTACCAAGAGCTTTCCCATTCCTGTTGGCAGAGTCAACCAAGATGTGGGCGACAAGCAGTGAGGAACGTGAGCTCAAGAGTGCTGGTCTTCTCTTTGTGGTTGGGCTGGGTGAGTTCCCAAGGTCACTTGGTGATTTGCTGCCAGAGAGGAAATCAGTTTCAGGGTCCCCTGGCTCCGCATTCTGCTCTCCATCCATTAGACCATGCCGCCTCTCGCCACCAGCGAGACATACTCAGGACACTTTAATTTCAGAGTTTGATTCTATGTCTATTTTTCAGCTCTTTGCTGCAACATCCTGGGAAAGTAAGGTTTAAATTTCCTACAATCCAAATCATTTTCTAGTTTACTTATAAGTGATTCTGAAACAGTTAGCTTTGGAAAGCTGACAACTTGATAAAACGTATCTTTCAAATCAACCTAGCGCTGCCTTTATATATAGTTAAATCATCCACATCGAGAGTGCCAAGTTAAGGAACGGAGATCTTCTGTTCTTGGGCTGCCTGTCACTTTGGGTAAGAAAACACACAGTTATGCTTCCTTCCGCTTGCTCAAGTGTGGTCTCACGGGAAGGAAATAAGCACTGGCTTTTGGCAGGTTTATCTGCTTTTAGCCAATAAGAAATGGTTTCTGCAGCGAGGTGCATTGGACGAAGGTGGTTTGGGGAGACTTAGTGTCAAAACCAGCAGCCAATATAATGTTGATGGAGAGAAGATTATATATATATTATTATTAAGGTTAGAGGGTTGAGGAGCAATCCCAAGCATTCAACATCAACTATGGCAGTTTCTATTGCTTTAAAAACTAGATTGATGTGCATTTGAGCTGATATGGCACCTATTCATGACATCAAGCTGGGATTGAGGTAACACACCTAGCGCCTTCCCTGCAAGAATCAAGGCTACTAGATATGGTGACTTGTCTTGTTTTACTACAAAGTGGTTGCATCCCACCCTTTGGGAAAAGAGGGTGCCGAGATCATGACAAAAATAGGGAATCATTTTAAAACATCTAAATTTATATCCAGAGATTCCATATATCAACACAAGGGTTTTGATGCATTCCCGTTTCAGGATCAAACGTGAAGTCAGTGAGTCTTCTTCGTAATACCGCTGTCCTTGGCAATTTAATTAAAAGAAGGGGACAGGTTCAGTGATCGAGCTAATAGTTCTTAGATTGCAATGGCCCGGTAAAACTTGTGGCTACTTTTTCATTATTTTTCCTCATCTTTTGATGATGTTTGTTTTTCTAGAGAGTTAGAATGTCAAATTCAGTAGTTGAGTCCTTGAACATTCTGGCAGAGAGTGCAGAAACTTTATTGGCCTTTGTGGTAAAGGAGCTACACAAATATGTTCAGCCAGTTTGCTGGGAGGACAAGAGACCAGATGGATACCCTTGTTACTGGTGGCACAGTGGTTGAGAGCTTGAGTGCCACCCAAAAGGTGAGTAGTTCAAATCCACCAGCTGCGCCTTGGAAACCCACCCTATGGTATAGCTCTACTCTGTTCTATACGGTTGCTCTGACTTGGAATTGGCTTAATGACAATGGATTTGGTGTTGGTTTTGGGATTTTTTTTTTTTTTTTGGTCCATGTATAAGGTTCACAAGTAAGTGTTAAGTACACATAAACATGAAAAGTATCTACTAGAAATCTGGCTGTTCTGTGGTGATAATTGGTTTTAAGCAATGAAAAGTAGATTTAGGTGTTGAGAAATAGGGTTTGGGAACACAATGAACACCAAATATATTATTTGTGGGTTTTGTAGCCAAAGATTTCAAAGCACAAACACTAATTTGGTGAAGTTGCCTAAAATCAGATGTGAAAGCTTGTGTTTCCAACTCTCCCCACTCTCTCTATTTACTGCTCTCTCTCCTTGGCCCAGGAGTAAGTAGTACAGGGTGTATAAGGGAGTGGTTAGGAGCAGTAGTTTGCTTTATTACCTTGGTGTATAAGCTCTTTTGGCCACAGAATAATAATGCTCGCAAAAGGTGGTTGTAATATTAAATGTGCTAATATATACATGAGTTTGTTCAGTTACTGACACAGTAAGTGCTCACTCCACATCACCTCTTACTGCTGCGATCATTATGTCCAAGTTCATTAACACATAAGATCCGTAAGATCAAGGCTGATGTCAGAGTCTCCTCTAAACTACTTTGCACATTGCTAATAGTTGAAGCATTTTATTGAAATTAATTGGATTATAAATTGCTAAGATGGGCAGAGCTGTTTTCAAGAGTTGATGGACCTTGAGTGAAATAAGAATGCATGTCATTCTTTTGCAAAGAGAATCTATGGGCGTGGTTGGAGTCTCCTGGCCAATCTGAAATGAGTATGATGGCTAGGGAGGAGAATACTTCCATGCGATGGTTGTACTGCTGATCGTCCCCGTTTCAGGGCATGACAATCGTCCGATCTGTTTTCTATGAATCCAAGGAGAACGAGAGCAATGGAGGAGCTGGTTGTGTTTCTACAGTGAGCTAGGGCATGAAGAAGGAAAATGGTTTCACATACCCTGTGCATCCGGTGCCACAAGCTGGTGCTGATTCATGCTTCCAGCTTGTAGGATAGGTCAAATTTAGGCAAGGGAGGTAGGCCTGTGGAAGAAGTCCCCTTCCCTCCCACCCCCCAAAAGAGAGAGAGAGAGGGAACCACACCTGAAAGGTCTTCATAAATTCAGAAAGGTTAACAGTGACTCTCCTAAATAACCAACGAAGTACAATAAGCAATAGAGTAACCTCATACCCAAGCGGGTGGGCAAGATATGATGGAAAATAACGCATTTGCAGGTTTGAAAGGAACTGAGAATCTTTTGAAAGGAACGATAACTCCAAACCAATATTTCTCTTGCCACTGTTTTTTTTTTTTTTTAGTTCAGTACTGGGAGGTTTTTTTTTTTTTTGCTCATTTATTTATTTTAGTGGTGAGATGGAGTAACTTTTTGTGAGAGGAAGAGGATAAAGAGGGCGGGAGGGAAGGATATTAAATATCTTTTTCACTGTAGCCTGAAGGTTTCACTTTCCAAGGTTCTGTGAAGATGGGAAAAAAAGGAGGAGAATTAGAGGGTGATTTTTAGAACGCCATCCTGGAAAAGCATAGTTTTCATTTAGAAAATCTCAATTTGCAAATTGTAAGCTCCAAAGATGTAAATATCTTTGAAAAACTTAGCAAACCTAAACCAAATACATTCCATAGGATTTGTCTTAAACTAGTTTCATGTTTACTGTTATGTTTTAAATCTGAGACAGCTACACATTGTATCAGAAGATTAATTAAAGAACAAACATCCAGTGCTATAATTTACATTGTGATATGATGGTCCTAATTTTTGTCCCCTAACTTTTCTGAAAGGAAGACAGGCTTGAGAGAAAAAAATTCATCTTCAAGGAAAACCTATTACTTAATTTTTAGTATGCAAACCTAATTTATATATTTAAGATTAAATGTATAAATAACAAAACGGAAAAAAAAAAAACTATTCTACCAACCACCCTGATTAAACAACATATTCCTTACTACATATACAGTTGAAGTCCCTGAGTATCCCTCCTTGAAACTACTCTTTTCTCTACTTCCAAAATGTAACAACTGTCCTGAATTTGGAAGGTCAAATTATTTTTCATATTAAATAGCTATTGGACACTTTTCCAAAAATACATGCCAAGTATACATTATGGCTGATAGGAATACAATGACCTAAAGAAACGCCCATGTGTTGTTGTAAGTCACCACATAAAATCTGCATTGTGAGCCCTTACCTAGCACGCAGCACCAGTGATGGAGGAGTATATATGCAGTGTCTTCTAAGATTAGTGGATTATGAAATGACAGTGAAACATGCATTTTGCAAACTGTCATCTTAAACACAGATCCCCATTAGATCATTTAGTTAGTTGAATGATCGTGAAAGAATAGGGCGAGTGTTCATTGACTTTTGAGGCTTTTCCATTATTCAGTAGTTACTTTGCAGTTGCGTGTGGTTTAGCCCTTTTAGCCCCGTCTCCACTCTTCATCACAGCCATGTAGTTTATGTCCAAGACTGTGCTTTAGATTAACTGGGATAATACATAAAAAGTGTCTAGAAACTGTACAGCATGAAACAAATGTTGTTATAATTGCTTTGTTACTGAGAAAAGAGCCAGAAATTTAAGTGTGACTGGCTAAAGGATAATGGCAAAAAAACAAACAAACAAACAAAAAAAAACCTCACGGTGGGCTTTGTCAACTTGTTATTACACATGAAAGACATAGTCATAGATTTTTAGAGTTTTATAGCTGGAAAAAAATCTTCAAGACAATCCATTTCATCCTGTTTGTTTGAAGATGAGAAACTTAAGGCATAAAGAAGTAGAATATACCTGCTCAAAATCATTCAGGAAGATTCAGGACTAAAACCAGCTCTCCTAACTTTCCATTCAATGCTTTCTTCTTTGCTGCTTATCTCTTCAGGAAAGGAAGCCTGAGAGAGCTATCTAAATTTTAACCATGGACCAAAAAAAATTGCTGTTGAGTCAGTTCCAACTCGTGGTGACCGCATGTGTGTCAGAGTAGAACTGCTCCACAGGGTTCTCAATGGCTGTGATCTTTCTGAAGCTGATTGCCAGACCTTTCTTCCAAGTTGCCTCTTGGTGAACTCGAACGGCCATCTGTTCAGTTAGTAGCCAAGCATGTAAAATGTTTGAACCATGCAGGGACTCCAACCATGGACCACCTAGGTGCAAACACCTTCATCTGATGTCAGAATACGCTTTGCGTTACCTTGGCCAGACAGCCCAAAAAAAAAAACAGTTTTCTTCATCATCAAACCTTTACACGTCCTAAATTTTTCCAAGCTGAGTTTTCTTTTGTTTCTAACTTTAAACAAAGCAGTGTTTCTCATCCTTGTCACCACCAGGTATATCCTTAGAACTTCTTTGTATTTATTGTAATCTGTGAATATTGTGTTTTACAGCTTGTAAATTAGATATAGAATTGAATAGCGAGGCAGAGCACAGAGTGTTAAAAGTGTTCAACTCCAGTGGGGGAACCATCGAACGGTTAAGGCCTGGTGCATATAATGTTAATATTACATTAAGTACTATGTTATTGCGTAAGATGCTTATTGTTAATGTCTGTAGGGAGGATCCGTTCCAAAGATTTCAATTTCAATAAACAGATTACCCAGTTCCACCATATACAATTAGGGAGGTGGTAATGAAATGGTTATCAAGTCCCTTGTGGGTCTGTCATCTTTTTTTTAATTTTGTAAATAACATCAGAAGCATTCTAGAGGGAAGTGCTTATGCATTTATTTATTATTGATTTTTTAAAAATACATTTAACATGACTAGTTATTGCAAATCCAGTCTCAGTGAGTTGAAGAAGATAAGCCGTTTCTACATTATTAAATGCTGAATGTATAGGGAATTGTTCAGTGGTATCCTTCATATAAATATATTAAATATTAATGAATGGTGAGTGCAAGAAATTAATTTACACCTACATTTACTTTGCAAATAAAACCTTTTCAAAGTTTCACTCTTTCGTTGCACACGATGCATGTTTTAAGTACATCCCTGGGGTGAATGGTTTGGATGATGACAGTAGATTCTGTCCTGCAGCTGGGATCAGCACAACTGCAGGGAATTAAGTTGAATTAAGCACACGCTCTTTGAGGAGGCAGCTAATAGTTGGAGAGACGACTTCAATAAAATGCCAAACTTGGGAGGAGTCCCTAAATTGTTAACTGCTGTTCCTTATGGGGCGTCTGTGGGCAGTGCCAACAGCTAATGCGTGTCTGGCTGCTAACTGAAAGGTTGAAGGTTAGTAAAGCAGTAAAAATGAATGCTGGGTGGTTAGCAGCCAGTATGTCTCCTTGGAATAAGATGCCTAATGCAGTATGCAAAAGTTCAGGATGACAGCCATTCACGTAGCCCAGCGAAGAGCAGATGTGTAAGCCAGTTGTCTAGGTTCCATCTTCCCAACATCGACAAGTTGCTCACCTTCTGTGAGCTTTCGTTTCTTCATATATAACATGGGGGTAATAAGAATATATCTTCCTGGGGTGTTACGGACATTACAGGAGATAGTATACATTCAGTACCTAATGCATGTAGCTTACAGTGCTCAAGAATTGTTAGCTATTTTTCAAAAGTGTTCTTCATTCAGTAAGTATTAAATATATACTATTTGGCCAGTCTGTTTTTTATTTGGCCAGTCTGAATACAATGATGAATAGCAGCCCTTAAATTTCATGGATTTTGCCAGATTTCTAGACATAATTGAGGGTTATTGAAAAGTTCAGATACTTTCCTCCAGTGCACATTGTTGTTGGCCTTATAGGATACGTTTTTGTAGTCTTCATTTTGTCTTTCACTGGCATTTTATAATTACCTGACGATATGTTGTTGTTGCTTGCTACCATCGAGTAGACTCTCACATGTGGCAACTTTACATATAACAAAACAAAATGTTGTGTGGTCCTGTATCATCCTCACAATCGCCAGCATGTTCAAGTCCATTGTTGTGGCCATTGTGCCAATCCATCTCACCAAGGGTCTCCCTTGTCATCATTGGCCCTCTGCTTCACTAAACATGATATCCTCTTCTAGAGGTTCATTCTTCCTGGTGCCATGTCCAAAACAAGTAAGTCCGACAACGTTCTGTTGTGCTCCATACAGTTTTCAGTGGATATTTTTCAGAAATAGACCACCAGGCCTTTCTTCCAGGGTGCCTCTGGGTTGATTCCAACTTCCAACCTTTTGGTTAGCAGCCAAGTGCATTAACCATTTCCACCAACCAGGGACCCCAGAACTTACTCTGTTCACCATCTATTCCTAACTATAAATGCTTATTCTCTTTCTTCTTTTTTCTATCTAGCTTTTCTTTGCTAAGATTTATCTTTACAAATCTTTTGATGAGGAGGTGGTTTAATACTTCACATTCTATATTGTACTTTATCTTTTCTAAAAAACATTCACATGCATCTCATTGAAACAGATACGCTATTTGAGTCATCTCAGTTTGTTTGAGTATATTTCTTTCTGCTAACTCAGCCTCATTTCTGCAAAGGTCAGTAGAATTGTAGTACTAAAATTTAGTATTTCCTGAGTTTTCAATCTGCCAATGACAGCTGTATGACAGATATGTTGGTACAGGTATTAACCCTGCCAGGTAGATCCATATTGTTGTCTTTGTTTTATAGATGAGAAAACAGGAACCCAGAGAGGTCAAGTGATTTGCTCAAGGTAGCTGGCTTCGGAATGGCCCATGTAGACTGACGAAGTATCTTTCATATCGAGAGAGCAGACACATGTGGCTTTCTCTTGGTTGGTGTCCCCATTGGTCAATGACAGACATCTTATCTCCCCACAATTTCATGATTCAAGACAAGTACTATGGAAATCAGGGAATATCAGGAAAAAATTATGAGGAATAAGGAAAAAGATAAATAGATCATGCAAGAAGGAAAACAGATTACTCCTGCCCTACTTACAACCATTTGTATAGGGACCAAGAATCTGGTATTATCTTATGTATCTCATCCTATGTGATGTACTGGTCACCTTCTTCAAAGACAATTTAGCCTACGTGGTGTAGTAATGCTGTCCTTTGATCAGAAAATAATGCTCTCAACCCATCATTCATCGTAACACAAGATTTGAATGGTTTTTCCTTGTGGAAACGTCTTTCTGCTGATCCATCTATACCCTCTCATGGAGTTTCCAAGGTGACCAGAATGCATTTTTGTACAAAACATGGTCAGGGGCTGTGGGCACAGTCTTTGGTTGCAGAACATGGAGAAGCCAAGTGCATTTAGCAAGAGAAAAACTTGGTAAAAGAAGTAGTGTAATAACATGGACAGAGCACAAGACCAGGGAGGCAGGAAACATGCAAACAAGACTTCATGAGGAGCATTTAAAGTACTTAGGACAATTATTATTATTTTGCATTTTAATTTTTAACAATGGAAAAGCTCTGATTATAAAAGCAGCACATGTTCATTAAGCAGTCCTGGTTGTGTGCCTGCTTGACAAGATTTTATAACTGCTAGTCCAAAAAAAAAAAAAAAAAATTTTTTTTTTTTTTTTAGTCCTAGTTACTCAATGTCCTAGTTACTCAATGTAGATAAATACAGTAAAGCTTCTTTGTTGTTGTTGGAAGCTGTCAAATCAATTCTGACTCATAGCGACTCTATAGGATAGAGTAGAACTGCCTCATAGGCTGTAACGTTTACAGGAACAAATCACCAGGTCTTTTCCCTTACAGGGCAGCTGGTGGGTTCGAACTGCCAACCTTTTGGTTAGCAGCTGAGCACTTACCCATCGCAAAACAAGGGCCCATTTCTTCCAAAATAGTTCATAATTTCAAGGGAATAAGTCTTGCCTTTTTGTTCACACTTATGAGGTTTTGTACTACCTGCGTTTTATTTTTATCAAGGTCACACAGTCTCCATTTGCTAAGTCATATAAGTTAACATGATGAAGTGTTTCCCAAAGTATGTTCCATGAAGTAATGTTTAAGCAGAATGTTCAAAGATATTATGCAAACTATGGTTCTCCAGTCAAAGAAGTTTGGCATAAACAGAGCTAAACATTCTACTGTTGGCTTTCTCAGAGCCTTTAATGTGTCATTATGCTGGTAAATTTCTAAGGGAGGGGTAGTACTCAGCGTTTCCTAGACTTTTTTGACAAAACATTTCCCCTAGAACATACATTACTGTCTCTAGGAACATTAGGATGTTTGTTAGATGCTGTTGTAAAGCCTAGGTTTTCCAGGTACCTGTGACATTGTTCTTTGTATCATCTGAGGGAAGAACCGAGTAACTGTCTGTTTTCCCATATACTCTGGAAGATCCACGTACTATTGAGGTAACCTTGCTTAGCTTTTAGACATCTGGTTTGTTATCCTTTGCCTGTAAGTCTCACCCGTTTCCACATCAGAGACAATTATAAATGCAGTGTGTCAGAGAGGTTGTGATCAAATAGAGTCTGACTGAGGTGAAAAAAAAAAAAAATTTTTTTTTTTTTTTTTTTTTTTTTGAGGTGAAGTGAATATCAAATCCCAGTTTCCCTCAGGAAGTTAACTGGGCAGTTAATTAGATGATTTCTGCAAAGCTCCCATGAATCCTGTATTTAAGCCATCAGTACTGACTTGCAGGAACTGCTTTCATTCCAGTATTTGAACCTCCAGTAGGTAAGATGCCAGCCTTTTGGTGCTGACTAAAGTAGAGAAGTTCCACTTACTCCATCACTTTTTCCCCCTCCAAGGGAAGTCCTTAACGTAACTCACTGAACCCTCCGAGCCAAGACTCTGTGGACCGAGGTATGAACATCACTGAAAACCACTGCTCCCTAAGGTCCCTATTAGCTATAAAGCTCTGTGCTTGCTAAGTACTGATTGAGTAGCGCTGGGCACAGCATGGGATGAGAAGGGAGGTTGTGGAGGCATTCGTTGTTTCCACTGAAGCAGACAAGGCGTCACACAAAGGGTTATTTTGTGGCTGTAGTCCAATATAGGGAAAGTGAGGGACAGGGCAGATAGGACTTACAAGGTGGGAAATAAAGATGAGAAAGAAAAGTGAAAGCCTACTTCTGAGGTAAAAGTTGGGTTTCTATTGAGAATTTCGTGTTTGGAAGTTAGTTGTCTGGGGGAGGCTTTATAAAGAGATACTGGTCCTATTGTAAGCCAGTTAAGTCTTTTCACCCCTAGTTAACTCAATTCCCAACTCCGCATTAGGTACGGTCTTGCTCTTCCTTCTTATTAATGTTAACCACAGTGCTACCCATTATTTCTATTTCTTTGAAGTCATCCTTGGCCTATTTATTTAAATTATGCAAAGGGTTTGTATTTCCTAAGATTACAACTTCACTGGGATCAATGACTATGTCTTGCTTCCCAGGGGATTACAGCCAACTCTGACTGGCAGGCCAACTGAGGGTTTTCATAAGGCTTTTCCCTGTCCTGACTCTAATCTAATGTACTTGATTAAAAGGCAGCCACATTCCTCATAGTAATGGTGCCCCAGATGGGACCAGTCCCTTCTTTATGTGTTAACCCTTTCAGTCAGACTTGAACTGTGTGTTTATTATGTTTGATGGGAAGAAAAATCTTAGAATTTGAGAGCCTGAGGAGATGTTAGAGATCATGTAGTCTATCCCATTCCAGCCCATTTCGGATGGGCACATGGAGAGATGCGACTTGCCAAGGCTCTCTGCTGGAACCCTGGTGGCTCAGTGGTTAAGAGCTCAGCTGCTAACCAAAAGGTCAGTAGTTCGAATCCACCAGCTCCTCCTTGGAAACCCTATGGGGCAATTCTACCCTGTCCTATAGAGTCACTGTAAGTAAGGACTGACTCAATGGCAATAATTTTTTAAGGCTCTCTGCTAGATGCAGTGGCACATCTAGGGTATTGCGCCAGCCCTGGTTGCATGGCGCCATCGAGCAGTTTGTATTAAACCAGTACAGCCCAACGTCCTTCCTCAAGCACGGCAATGTGTTAATTAAAAGGTTAATGAGCTTGACTTGTATTTTTGAGCTGATATTATGGCAAAGTTATCTGAAAGAGTGGGGTCGGATGTTTGGACACAGGCACAATTTCAGTGCTTGTCATAGGTGCTATTTCCTATAGATAAGCCTCTGGCTGTACCAGGTTAATAGAAACTGCTCAGTGGCACCACATGCCCAGGGCTGGTGCAATACCTGCTGTATCTGCCATGCTCTAGTTACACCCCTGATAGTGCTAGAGCTGAGAGTAATGATAGTGCTAACACTTACGTCTTTGCAATATGCCAAGCACAGTCTAAGTGCTTTATATGCTAGCATGTTTAATTCTTCTAATAACGCGACCAGGAGGGAATTAGTAGCCTCACTGTGCAAATGAGAAAGTTGAGAGTCATGGAGCTTAAATAACTTGTCCAGTTTACACAGCTAGTTATGGGGAAGGCTGGATTTCACTGGACTCTGTTTGGCTCAGAGCATCTTCCTACTCATTTCCTATAGCTGGGAAACTCAGCTTTTCTATGTGTGTGTTCATGGCACATTTTAGTATACCAGAGTTTTTAGTGGTTCTCTACTTTTTAAAATGGAATTCTGATTAAAAACAAAGCAAAGACAAAAGCAACTTTTCTACAGCGATCACTCTATTTCTCTAGCAAACCATGTTGTTGTCTCAATAGAACGGCCCTATGTGGGTGTTGTAAACAGTTAATGCATTTGGCTGCTAACTGAAAAGTTGGAGGTTGAACGAAGCACCTCACAAGAAAGACCTGGCAATCTACTTCCAAGAAATCAGCCATTGAAAACCCTGCAGAGCACAGCTCTACTCTGACACACATGGAGTCGCCAGAAGTAAGAATTAACTTGACAGCAACTTTTTTTTTTAATGCCCAAACGACACTCTCTTATAAAAAAATATAGACATGTTTAATTCTTGCATGTTCTATTAAACAGGAATTATGATTTTACATTTTATTTGCTACCTATTGCTCATAGCTATACCATCTTACTTTACATCCCTGAACTTCTCTGCTCAAAGTTCTAACACACATCATAGTAAATATCCCCTCAGTTGTAGGGCAAGTAAATGTTATACATTAATCCAGGTTTTGGCAGCCCACTCTGGAAGGGTTTGCAGTAAAGCCATGGACCCACAGCACACCTGGTGAGAACCAATGTAGGTGAAGCCAAAATTCCTGATTCTTGGTTGAGAGTTCTCTGTACTATACTTGTATTGGAATCCACATGCCTTAATAGTTAGTTTTATTTTTCTGGAATAGTTGGTGACTGTGGGAATAGAATGGGTAGGAATAGAATGGGATACGTTTTTGAAGGAGGTAAAACAAGAGTGATGAGTGGTTAGATGTATGAGATGAAGGGAATGAGCTGAAAATGGCTCCAAGGTTTCAAGGCTTGGTATTGTTAAGGATCCTGATTTTGAGGGAAGAAAACCAACATTTAGTGAGAACGCACTTTGTGCCACATGTTGTAATATGACCTTTATTTTGTATGCACTAGTTCATTCATTCCACAGTTGCCTTGCAAGGCTGATATAAATGCAAATTTTCATGCTATACATGAGGATTTTCAGATTTAGGGAAAGTTATGCAGCTAGTTCAAGTTCACACAACTGACAGAGTCAAGGTTCCAGCAAAGATGCCTCTGTCTCCAAAGACCATATTTACCTGTATTTACCATATGGGGTTGCTATGAGATGACACCTTTTTTGCCCCATCCAATGGACCTTTTTCAGTCTTCATGGTGCTGAATCTCTGCCATATTAGGCTGTATCATCTCTTCTGTCTCCCTTCCCTTGGCTTTTGAAACATCATTCTACTTCTTTTTTTTTTTTTTGAGAGTTTCTTTTCAGTGTCTACTGGTTTTTCTTCTTCTACATGCCACTTAAATGGTGACATTACCTAGGGTTCTTTCCCCACACTCTCCCTGAACTGTATTGTCTGGTCCCAAGATTTTTTTGCTGTATATGCTGATTCCAAAGTTAGTTTTTCTATCTCAAACCTCTCCCTGGAGTCAAGATTCATATAGATCTGTCTGCAGGCTTTCTCTACTTAGATAGCTCATGCTGCAAACTCAGTATGTCCGTTATCTTTTTCTGCGCAACCTCTTTTTCTTCCTATTTATCTTGTTGTTGTATTGTTCCTGTGTCGCTGAGTGGCGCCACATTGGACCTGGTCTGCCTAACTGAAAAAAACAATTAGTTAACCCCATCATCTTATAGGGAAGGAACACCTACCAAAGCTAACTTTTCAGACAGGGATTGGACTGGCCTATGGGATAGAAAGTGATACTGATGAAGAGTGAGCTTCTTGGATCAAGTAGACACATGAGACTATGTGGGCAGCTCCTGTCTGGAGAAGAGATGAGAAGGCAGAGGGGGACAGAAGCTGGCCAAATGGACACAAAAATAGTGGAGGGAAGGAGTGCGCTGTCTCATTAGGGGGAGAGCAGCTAGGAGTATATAGCAAGGTGTACGTAAGTTTTTGTATGAGACTGACTTGGTTTGTAAACTTTCACTTAAAGCACAATAAAAATTAAAGAAAAAAAAAAAGAAGCACCTAATTAACTAAATCTAAATTCATCTTTTTGACATTAAAGAGAAGTGACAGATGATAAGTATAAAAGTAAGGGTGACCAGCTTAGAAATGATAACAACCATGATGTCTTGTGTTCTCCAGCCTGTGAAGAGCAGAGAAGATGAAATGTAGATAATTCTTAAAGGGTCCATGTGTGGGCCCTGTGCTTCTTAGGACCTTGTTAGTGATAGAGTTTAGCCACCGAGAAGACTGCATGTTTACTGCAAAACGCCTACTAACTTCAGTAAACAGTGAATGTTCTGAGAAGCAAATATAACTTGCAGGCCAGTATCTTTCCCTGTCATGTAAAGAATTCTGAGTGATAGTAGTGAATGTGAAATATTACATTTTTGTTCAGGATCTATACAAAATTCAGCCATCACCCCCCAAAAAGTTCATTTCTAGACATGGAGAAAAGAAGGCTAGAAAATAGATCACTTAAGGGCAGCCTTGTAATATAAATAGGCGTATCTACCAAAGTTACTTACACTCTGCCTCCAATCCCAACTGCGGGTCATACGAAGAGAATTTACTTTCACTAAAATATGAAAGATTGAAGTTAGACCAGTTCTGAAAATAACTGCCTAAGACAGTGATGATTTACACAATCTCTGGACCCTTAGGGACTCTGAAAACAATAATAGCAATTCATTAGCCTTTTTTATTGTTTCAAAACCCACATAGAAATTATACATTCACTCATAAAAAGCAACTGAAATAACAAATTTCTTTCCATAAGGTTGAAATTGTATTAATTTTGTGGTTGAATATGTTAAACTGTAACTCTGAAGGGTAGTCATACATGTTTTGGTAAATAAAAATGAGACAAAAATATTAACATTGTTAAATAAGTGCAGTTTATTTGGCATAAAAAATTTCCGAGACATGAAAAATTTTCTGGAAAAGCTCTTGATGATTAAACAGCCTAGGAATCTAAGGGAAAGAAAAGGGAGTAAAAAGAAGAGTGTTCTAGAGAATCATGGCCAATAGAGATCGACAGGCAAAAAATAATAATTAGCCAATACACGTAACAAACCAGAAATTGAACAACTATAAACGAGTAAAATTTTTCTCAGTCCCAAGTCACGAAACCTATGTAAAATGTTCTAGGTCACTGATGATAATTCTTCCCCATGGGTATCATTCCCCATTCATTCCCTCCTCTCCCACCATGATGGGTTATGCCATCTCTGTGTCCTCCTGACCGTCTTCATCGTATCTCTATCACTGTACATAACCACACAGAATGCAAATACCTGTCTGTGTTTATCTCATCCACCAGCCTGTGTCACATCTCGTGCCGTTGTCAGTCCCCTGCACAGTGCCAAACACAAACAAGGTACTCAGTCATTGGTGGTAGAGTTAACAAATGAATGAGCCTTGCTTCCAAGACCTAAGATGTCTTATCATTTTAGGTCGCATTTTACAAACTAGTATTCCACAGACACTGTGGAAAACTTGTTGGTTCCACAATTAAAAATAACTTTGGAAAATGTTATATACTATAATCTCTTATAGATGTTCACAGTAAATTTTACATACTGAAGGTAGTTAGACAGCCTCACCTAACTAAACTTGGCTTAGCTTAGTATTTCCCAGACTTATTTGATCCTGGAAACTTTATTCTCCCACTAAATTATTAAGTTCCCAGGGAAGTCAGGCTCTGACTTTTCCCTGACTGGGAAAAAGTCCTTTGGAGAAAGGAGATGTGCTTAGGAGGAGGGCCATTGAGCATCATTTTGATGGAGCCCAAGTGTCAGCCTTACTTAACTATCATCTGTGCAAGCTAGGCTGTATCATCAGTGATTAGAAAAATCACACCCCAAGGGAACTGGGAGCAGGTTCATACCCACCCCCACCCCCAGAGCCAGCTGGAGCTTTTTATGTACCCTATGAATAAGAAATAATTGGTTCTTGTTTATGACCAGTAAACTATTAAACCTAGCTATGGGATGTAAAAAAAAAAAAATTTTTTTTTTTTTTATGGGATGTAGTGCCTGAATATTTTCCTTACTCTTGGAAGACAGAAAGCCTCTGTCCAGGTAGGTTCATTCCTGAGGGACAAAGGAGGCATTTCAGTGACCGATAGTGTCCCAACTTGAGTGGACTTTCCCTGCCGACTAAGGTTAGATCAGTGAATTTTAAAAATGGAAGCATGGGAACTCTCTGTAGCATATTCTGACAATACCTAAGTCTTCCCTTGCTGCTTCATACCTCATTCTCCATAAACACTGTGAATAAAAAAAAAAAAAAACTTGGTTAAAATCTTTCAAGGCTTTGCCTATGCATAGTCAAACAAACTTGATTAGATAGAAAGATTGATAATATACAGGTGTATAAACATAGTTGTGTTTTGTTACAAACTAGGCTCATCCTATGCATATCGTTTAGGACTTCTTTTTTTTTAACCACACAAAATATCATTAACATCTTAACGATGTATAATCTCAGTGATCTTATGGCAGTGTGTCTAATAGCTGCATAGTATCTTGGTATACCATGTTATGGACGACTCACAATTTATTTGAAATCTCCTTTCAATTAATTTATCTTTGGGTTATTTGTAAAATATTAACTTATGCAGTGTCTCCATGAACATCCTTCTATGGACAGCTTTGTATTTGTATGACTATTGCTAAAGGAAGAACTTTCTAGAAGTGGAATTCCTGGATCTCATGTATGAACATTTTTTATTTTTACTTTAATAGGTACTACCAAATATCACTCCAAAATAGCTGTACCGTTTTACATATTTCTTTAGTTACTCGAAATATTAGGCATCTTTTCCCTTATTAGCTATTTTTATTTCTTTTGTGCATTGCTTATTAAAATCTTTTACCTATTTTTCTGCTAGTTCATTTATCTTCTTGTTGATTTATAGGCAACATTATATTTTGTGGATGTTAAGGTTTTCAATATTATATATGTGGAAATATTTTATATCATTACTTGCCTTCAAAATTTACTTGTGCCTAAGAGAATTTATACAGTTTTATATAGACATATGTGTTAAAGTTTTTCTCTTTGGCTTTTAGTTTCTGTGTCATGCTAAAAAAAAAAAAGGTTTAACTCAGGCTTATGAAATTTTTTCTGTTTTCTTTTGGTATTTTCTCAAGTTTATTATTATTTTTTAGATGTCCCCCTTCCCCCCAGAAAAGGTATTTAAACTATCCAGAATTTATTTTTCTGGAAGACCAGAGAAACCAGTTGCTGTTGAGTTGATTTCAAGTTGTGGCACCTCCATGTTTTTATGATCGCCAGACCTTTCTTCCAAGGCCCCTCTGGGTAGACTCCAACTTGCACCATTTCCATTAGCAGCCGAGTGCATAAACCATTTGCACTGCTCAGGGACTCCTTGTGGTGGGCATGTGGTAGGAATTTTCAAATTGAGAAAGACCACAGAAAATGTGTATACAATAGCAACATAATGTATTCTATCTTATATTTTATAATTTACTTATATATTATTATATCTTATGAAAATTTTCTTTGAAGTCTTAGAAAAAAATAAAATTAGATATTTTGACTAAGCATTGATGATAACCTATACTTGTCTTCTCAAGAGTCATAACAGGATAAAACACTTGATATTTGTGAAACACCTTAAAGTTAGGCAAACATTTTTGTATCTAGGTTCTCTTTCGAGCATTACAACAACCTTATGAGGCCGATAGAGCAGGTGGTATCCGTTTTAAGTGACTTATTTAAGGTCTCTAAGATAATTAATGATTGTGTTGGTGCCGGCCATTGGCTTTCTTTACATTCCAGTATTCTTTTTACTTTATAACAATTATAACTATTGCATCAGGCATGATTCCGTCCGTTTGATAAAAAATCTCAAGGCAGAAAACCTGGACTAAAATAAAAATGAAAGACTTTAAGTTAAGCAACATACCTTGTTAAAAGCATTGGTCATGATCCCTTTCTTCCCATCTCTGGCCTCACATAAATGGTTGTGGCTGTTACAGACCTGCTGGAAATGGGCCTCGGGGTGAGTGCTCAGTGCAGGCTTAACTGAGGGGCGCAAATTGTGCCAGTGTAATTCCTAATACGAGACAGTGGAAAATTGCTGGCACAATTGAGAGTTGTTAACACAATAGAAAGGACACTGAAGGAAAGCCTGATGTGTCTCTCCTGCATGGTTTTTTGTCCCCACTGCCATTTTCAGAGGGGATAAAATAAGATGACATTGGGAAGAAAACGACCACACCAGAGCCAGCTGTGATTGCCGCTTTGAATGCTGAGGAGCTGTGCGCCATGGCCAGATTGATCCATTTCAAGGCAATGGTCATTATATTGCATTTTACTCTGAAAATGCAATGCTTTTCTGTTTCCCAGGTTGTCTGTTGTGATGGATGGTCTGATGCTCTACCTCAGTCCATTATTTTATGTTTAACAGTCCTGCATCATGGAATTAACTGAGCTGTACATTTCAACAGGATTCCACAAGAAAGCCTGGACTGAGAAAATAATGCAGATTACCGGAGAGGAAGTATGAGCAGAAGGGGAGAGTTTTGCTTTGTTCAAACAACTGTACTTTAGATCTGATTAGATCCATCACCTAATTTTTATACCATCATTATTTTAATGCCAGCTAATTGTTATTCGCCTAGAAACTCTTATCCTTAAAAGAATTGACTTGAAACCCCCTTTCTGTTTTCTACTTGATTATGAAGGAGGCCTGGTTGCGCAGCAGTTATGTGCTCAGCTGCTAACCAAAATGTCAGCAGTTCAAACCCACCAGCCCGTTTTTGCTTTTTAGGAGAAAGTTGTGGCAGTCTGCTTCGCTAAATATTACAGCCTTGGAAACTCGATGGGGCAGCTCTACTCTGTCATATAGGGTGGCTATGAGTCAGAATCAACTCCAAGGCAGTGAGTTTGGTTTGGTGGTTTGGTATTACTTTAATATTTTTAAAAAGTTATTGTCCTTTGAGAATGAAAGTGTTTGGGAGGAGAACTGTTAAATGCTTGTTAAGCACAGATATGAGCTGAGTCATGGCCATAAAGTGTCAAAACCCAAAAAACCAAACTCTTTGCAGTCGAGTCGATTCTGTCTCAAAGCAACCCTGTAGGAAAAATGTGACTTCTGGGTTCTTCTTGACCTCAGTATAGACATGTGATCAGATTGTTACTAAATATTCATAACATTTTCACTACACTCACTTCGTGTTTGACCCCCTGGTAACCAACCAGCTGCCGTGGAGCCGATCCTGACTCACTGCCGCCCCATGGTATGTCAGAGTAGTACTGTGCTCCATAGCATTTTTAAAGGTTGATGCTCTGGAAGTAGATCACCAGGCCTTTCTTTCACTATGCCTCCAGGTGAACTCAAACTGCCAACCTTTCAGTTACCAACTGAGCTTGTTGACTATTGCAATAGCATGATACAATGATTATTTGTTGAATAAATGAATGAATGAATTAAAGGCGAACGTTCAAAATGCAATAACATTAATTTCATAAAAATTCAAGTCATTTTATGGATATATAATTAAATTACAGGATAAAAATATCACATTTGTGGTTCTGATGCTTTAATTTAGTCAGCATATTTCTCTCTCTGACTATATCTTTTAACTTTGCATGCTAGAGAGTTAGAAAAGCAAAAAACCAAACCCATTGCCATAGAGTTGATTCCAACTCATAGTAATACTACAGGACAGAGTAGAACTGCACCATAGGGTTTCCAAGGAGCAGCTGGTGGATTCCAACTGCTGACCTTTTGGTTAACAGCCAAGCTCTTAGCCGCTGTGCCACCAGGGCTCCTTACTAACTTAAGAACCTACTTATTCCCATGTTATCAACCATTTTAAATGACTTCCGAGCAAATATGGAACAAAAATCAAGATCAAAACGGAATTCACATGTATATTAGATGTGTTTTATAATATACGCTTCTCCTATAAGTTTTGCTATAATTATTCACTAAAAGTAAACAATTTTCATTAGTCAAAATGTTTTAGTAGTTATATTTAAAGACAGAATCTTCCACTTTTAAATATCAGGGCACATTTTTAATTTGGGAAACAGATAACGTGCAAACTTGGTTTTCTCTCTTGTTTAGATTTAGATTCTCCTAGATATTTTTTAGTCATCCCCTCTCAGCTTCGTCTATGTTTCAAAAAAAAAAAAGAGAGAAAACCAAAAAGAAATAAAAGAGAGCCCAGCTGGATTAAAAAAAAAAAAAAAGTTCAACTATAGAACAAAAATAATCCTTCATTTGGCTAATGGCTGTCCCTAATAGACTCCAGCAAGAAATCCAAATTTCAGAGTATTTAGTCCTAGGAAACCCATCATTGCTTCTTTTCTTGCAATCCTAGCTAGGAAGAGGCCTGTACAAGGCAGTACCCTGTCCTTTGCCCTGTCATAAGCAGCAGCACTAGGCATTGGATCCTCTCTTTAAAAATCTCTCTATTCTTTTAACACATTCAAGTGTTAAAAAAAAACTTTTAAAGTCGGGAGAGACTTCCTTATACTTAATGTACATCCTTCATGCTCAACTTAGTTTTCTGACTGTTAAAGAGTAGGGCCATCTAACATTTGCTGGAATTGCTTGATTGTTTCTATTGGGTTTGGTGGAAGGGAGCAGAAAGGGCCTGGAAAAAGAAAGGTGGTTGGCTTCACTAAAACCTCATTGTCTTAGTTGTCTAGTGCAGCTACAACAGAAATACCACAAGAGGATAGCTTCAACAAACAGAAGTTTATTCTTTCACAGTTTGGGAGGCTAGAAGTTCAATTCAGGACACCAGCTTGAAGGGAAGACTTTCTCTTTGTGTCAGCTCTGGGGGAAGATTCTTGTCATCAGCCTTCCCCTGGGATTAGGAGTTTTTCAGTGTAGGGCGTGGGTCCAAAGGATGCGCTCCACTCCAAACTCTACTTTCTTGGATGTAGAAGGTCCCATCTCTCTGCTTGCTTCTCTCTCCTTTTATCTCTTGGATAAAAGGTGATGTAAGGCACACACCAGAGAAACTCCCCTTATATGGGATGGGGGCTGTGACCCGAGAGTAAGGATGTTGTATCCCACTCTAATCCTGTTTGACAAAACCTAATTTTGCCTCATTAATCGTAGGCAGAGATTAGGATTTACAACACATAGGAAAATCACATCAGATCACAAAATGGAGGACAACCACACAATACTGGGAATCATGGCTTAACCATGTTGACATATATTTTGGGGGGACACAATTGAGTCCATGATAATCATTTATATAAAAGAATCACTTCCTCCATTTGGAGAAATAAGAAGAATCAAAAATGTATAAAAAGATTGGTTAAAAAAAAAAAAGCCCTTACCTTCCCCAATAAATAGCCATTATTAACAGTTGGTGTACAGTCTTCTAGTTTTCTTCTTTGTTCACATATTTAAGATAATACTGTACATTTGAACATTATATCCCATTTTCCAGTATCATTGTTAACTTTTTAGAAGCTTCATTTTTTATATTTTATATAACATTGAGCCTCATGTATATCCTATAATTCACATAACCATTCCCTACCGCTGGAAATTTAGGCTGTTACCAGTTGTTCACATAACATCATTTTAGACCTGAACTTCTACATCGGTTTAATTCCTTGGTCACATAGTCATAAATGGCGTATCCTGTAGAATTTACTGGATTACTCTATGTTGTTTGTTGAGTCAGTTTAGACTCATGTGCAACAAAACAAAACACTGCTTAGTCCTGTGCCATCCTCACAATCGTTGTTTTGTTTGAGCCCATTGTTGCAGCCGCTGTGTCAATCCATCTTGTTAAGAGTCTTCCTCTTTTTTGCTGACCCTCTGCTTTACCAAGCATGATTTTCTTCTCCAGGGACTGGTCCCTCCTGATGACATGTGCAAAGTACATGAGACAAAGTCTCACCATCCTTGCTTCTAAGGAACATTCTGGCTGTACTTCTTCCAAGACAGATTTATTCATTCTTCTGGCAGTCCGTGGTATATTCAATATTCTTTGTCAACACTATAACTCAAAAGTATCAATTCTTCTTGTCTTCCTTATTCATTGTTCAGCTTTCACGTGCATATGAAGCAATTGAAAATACCATGGCTTGGGTCAAACACACTTTAGCCCTCAAGGTGACTTCTTTGCTTTTTAATACTCTAAAGAGCTCTTTTGCAGCAGATTTGCACAATGCAGTATGTCATTTGATTTCTTGACTGTTGCTTCCATGGGTATTGATTGTGGATCCAAATAAAATGAAATTCTTGACAACTTCAATTTATTTTTTCCATTTATCATGATGTTGCTTATTGGTGCAGTTGTGAAGATTTTTGTTTTCTTTATGTTGAGGGGTAATCCATACTGAAGGCTGTAGTCTTTGATCTTCATTAGTAAGTGCTTCAAGTCTTCTTCTCTTTCAGCAAGCAAGGTGGTGTTATCTGCGTATCACAGGTTGTTAATGAGTCTTCCACCAATTCTACGGCCACGTTCTCCTTCATACAGCCCAGCTTCTTGGATTATTTGCTCAGCATATAGATTGAGTAAATATGGTGAAAGGATACAACCCTGATGCACACCTTTCCTGACTTTAAACTATGTGGTATCCTCTTGTTTTGTCTGAACGACTGCCTCTTGTTCTATGTACCGGATTACTCTATAGGGCCCAACACTATGAATGTAGTTCTTAGTGTGTCATTGTTTTCAAGGCATTTGTAACCCAGAAAGCATAGGAAAATTGTACCTGAAGATCAGTTACTACTCACCCCTCCTGAATGTTTCAGTAAGGTGAAGATAAGAATTACCAGAGGCCTGCCCCTTTAGGTCTCTTTCCAGTACTACAGAGCAGCACTGACAATAGAAATAGGACATGAGGCACAAATATAAGCCACAGATAGAATTCTAAATTGTCTAGTAGCCACATTAAAAAAGTAAAAATAAGCAGAAAAAAATAATTTTAATAATACATTTAATCCAATATATCCCAAATATTATAATTTCAACCTAAAATAGATATAAAAATTTACTACTGAGATAATTTACATTATTTTTATATGTAACATTCGGTTACATTCGGTGTGTATTTTATACTTGTGGTGCATCTCTATTCAGTCTAGCTACATTTCAAGGACTCAATAGCTACGTGTGGCTAGTGGCTACCATATTGGACAGTGCAGCTATAGCATAGGCAGTAGATAAGAAGGTGAGTTCCTTCTGGAGTTTTAGGTCCAGCTCTGTCACTTTTTGCTAACCCCAGGTAAATCAAGACATACGGCCAGGGCCAACTAACTGACAAAGTACAGCACGTACAGTGCCCAGGGATCTCAACGCTTTGGGGGCCCATGAAAATGTTTGAACCGTAATCTCATTTAAAATCAGAAGAAAAATGAATATAATATTAACAAATATAATAATGAATCCAGCCTGGATTATATCTGTCTTTATACCAATACAGCCATAAAATAAAATAGAATTTTTTTTTTTTTTTTGGATGGAGGAAGGGGCCCAAAGCCTGGGCTTATCCTGATTTCCCCCACACCCCTGGCCATCAACACCCACATCACTTACCAGACGGATTACTTGTGGCTTAACAATTCCCTAAGCTTCAGTTCCATGTATGAAAACTGCCCATGGCTGCCTTTTTCTTAGATCAATCAGCACCCCAGAGAATAGACTTGTGTCAAAGGTTTTTTCGTTTTTCTTCTTATTCTCTTCTTTGAGCTTCTCCTTCACTCTGTCATTCATGGCTTTCAGCATCCTTTTACTGGCCAGAAGCAAGGTGTTTATTTCTGCCGCACAACCACCACCGGTCTTCAGGTTGTTCCTCACCTAGGACCCATCTCCTCTCTCACCTGCTGGGAGTTTATCAACAGGTGTGAAGAAGGAACATCTCGACCAAGTCAACATTCACACCATGGTGTTTGGGGAGGGGAGCAATCATCAATCTTTGCCAGAGAGAATGAGCATGGCATAACTGCCAAAGTAGCCCCAGATTCTTCTACATTGTCCTTCATGTTTGATTTTTGAGAAAAATTGCAGCTCTTGTTATTGTTGTTAGTTGCTGCCATATGGATTCTGATTCATGCAACCCCATGTCTGATTCATGCAACCCCATGTAGGAAATGTTAATTTTATCTTTTATGTCACAAACAGTGTAAATGAAAACTCTGGACATTGCCTGCATGGATGGTTACTCAACACCCTCATGAGGCCCCTCTGTTGTCACATTTTATCTTGTGAATTGCCATCTGCTCAATAGATTGGACCAATGAGGCAATACTAGGGGAGGCAGGAAGACAGGCAAAGCCTTTCTCTTCCCAAAATACACTTCCTCAATCATCACTGCTCTTCAGATATCTGACTGAATAACTTTGCTATCCTGGTTTTGAAATATTCTTTCATTCATAAATGAGCACAGAAACTCAGAAAAATTAGAAAGAAAACATAAAGGTACAAACACATATCCCACATTGCACATTAGCAACAAGCAACACGTTTTAAAATTTTAGAACATTGAAGCTTTCCAAATACCACTTAAAACATAATAATATAAGTCAACATGACCTTAGTCTGTTTAAACCCAGGGGTACATTGATGCCTACCAAAATAAGAGCCAATGAGCGGAATTTCCATTCCGTCAGAACAGTTCTTTCTGTCCCCCAGGCAAGCTGACCAAGAATACGTGTGGGAGGGGAGGGAGCATACACTCCTGCGTTTCATTTGGTGAATAAAAACTTCTTTTTCATGATTAAAGAGACATAGTGGTTTTTAAACTGGGTACAGTGTTTCCTCTGAAGCTCTTTTGAAAGCCGAAGTTTCCAGGCTACTGGCCTCCAGATAGCTGAGTTACGATTGCATTATGGTAATATGATTGTATCCCACTTTATTATAGCATTATTGGTTGGTGAGGAAAACCTATGTGCCTGCCACCTTATGGAGACTATTGTCTTATGTGTGGTCGAATGATTCCAAAGGACCAGAGAGGGTGATCCTTTACTTTGTCAGTAAGGTGAGAATAGTATAACATTCAAGATCATACTGGTGCCAGGCCACCTGGGTTCAAGTCCCAATTCTTCTTTTACTAGCCTGGACAAAGTGACTTACCTTTCTGTATTTTATGTTCGCTGTCTGTAAACTAGAGATAATAGCAGTACTATTGCCTGTTCCTTTTATGTGTCTCTGTTACACATTCCTTGGCCACCTCCCTTATCCCACCACTAAGAATGACATGGGGACTAAGCGAGTTAATACATGTCAAGTGCTTAGAAGAGAGACTGCCCCTGATAAGCCCAATGTGAGTGTTCACTATTAATTGCCATTATAGTCCATGGAACTCAGAGAAGCAACACACATACACACACACAATCTACGTCAGTGATTCTCACTCTTAAAAATACACAGAAACAACCAGGGAATCATAAAATGCAGAATCTGATCCAGTAGGTGTGGGGTGGTCCAATACTCTGCAGGTGTTTCCAGGCACACTTTGAGTAGTAGGGGTCTGAAGCAGATGGAGAACAGTGTTTATGGATAATATTATCGAGAGTAGAAAATTAATAAAAGTGATGAATACTGTAATCACTCCTTGTCTACTGGGAAGTTCCCAGAGCTGGCAGAGAGTGGGGAAGACTCAGTTCTGGCTTCGACTCTGCCATTGGCCAGCTGTGTGTTATATCACTTAAGGCCTGCCACTTAAGTGCCTTGTATTTCATTTTTCCTATCTTCCAAATGGGAATAATAATACTTGCTCTACCTACATCACAGGATTGTTGTAAGGGTCAAATGAGAAAATGTATGTGAAAGCTCTTTGAAAAATTAAAAGTGCTGCCCAATTGTAAAGGGATCAATAGTAGCAGAAGGCAGGTTGGCTGAGAGATGTTTGGTGTTAATGGAGAGCTCCCCAGAAGACCAAATGTTGAGCTTGGGTTTGAAGAAGGGGAGAGAGGCAAATTCACTGTTATTCCAATTGGGAAGTAACTGCTAATGGAGGAAACGACACAAAGACAGGAGGAGCATATAAACCAGGTGTATGTGTTCATGCACATACTAGAGTCGAAACAAACTAACCTACTTTCAGTGGAGGGTCTTCCCAGAAGAATTAATGAGATAATAGATTTTAAAAGGAAAAATAATCAGAGAAAAAGAGTGTGAAAGGAAAGGCAGAAAGAACACTGGGCTAAAGCTAGAAAGAAATCTGGGCTAAAGCTTTTTGAGTTGGTACAAGGAGAACAGAGAAATTGTTTTACAAAGCACTTTCAAAGTCACTCATTTAGTGAACATGCCCAACCATTAGCCAGGCAAATAGTACAGATGAAATCTCTCCACACCTGGTCCCTAACTGCTGTCTCCACTAGCTTTGATGCTGCTGGAGACTAGATTGTCTGCTCCAAAGACTTGATCCCAGAGTTGTATGTTTTCCCACAGTTCTGGAGTCAAGGAGTCCCTGATCAGGGTGTTGGCCATTTTGATTCCTTCTGAGGCTTTGAGGGAGAATCTGATCCACGCTTCTCTCATAGCTTCTGGTAGCTCCAGGCATTCTTTGGTTTGTAGCTACAGTGTCACGTGACATCCTTCTTCTGTCTGTGTGTCCCTGTGTCTCTTCTCTTTTATAACGACATCCGTTGTATAGGATTAGGACCCATCCTACTTCAGTATGACCTCATATTAACCTAACTGGTAACATCTGCAAAGACTTAAATTCCAAACAAGCTCACGCTCATATTCACAGGTACCAGGAGTTAGGGCTTCAACGTATCTTTTGTTTTTTGCGGGGGTGGGGCGGAGGACACAATTTTATTTGTAGCATATGTGAAAATCCAGCTTTATGTCTGTGTCATTCCTTGATTATTTGTCCTCTGCTCGGATCAGGGCCAGTTCATGGGCATGTGACCTATGTAAGTCACACAGCATCCTGGCTCATAAAGTTCCCATGTTTCGTTCAGTGCTCTGTTATCTTAGTCTTGACATTCTTAATCACTTTTTAACAAAAGATCCTGCATTTTCAATTTGCACTGAACCCGCCCTGGTTCTAGTTTCCCTCCTAGCCTCACCATTCACCTACTGCTGCCCTTCCTGCCAACCTTACCACTTTGCCTTCTTGAATACCTTTTTAATGATATCTGCCCCATCAAAGGTTCTCAACTTGGCTACATATCAGTATCATCTGAAGCACTTTGTTATTGTTAGGTGTAATCAAGTAGGTTGCCATTCAGAGAGACCTTATTTACAACAGAAAGATATAAGGACCAGTCCTGCACCATTCTCACCACCATTGTTATGTTTGAACCCATTGTTGTAGCCGTTGTGTTAACTCAGCTCATTGAAGGTCTTCCTCTTTTTCGCTGGCCCACTACTTTACCAAGCATGATGTCCTTCTCCAGGGACTTATCCCTCTGATAACATGTCCAAATTATGTGAAACAAAGTTTTGCCATCCTCTCTTTTAAGTAGCATTCTGGCTGTACTTCTTCCAGGACAGGTTTGTTTGTTCTTCTAGCCATCTGTGGTATATCCTGTATTCTTCGGCAACGTGATAACACAAATTCATCAATTCTTCTTCAGTCTTCCTTATTTGCTGTCCGTCTTTCACATGCATATGAGGTGATTGAAAATACCATGGCTTGGGTCAGGCACACCTTAGTCCTCAAGGTGACATCTTTGCTTTTTAACACTTTAAAGGGCTCTTTTGCAGCAAATTTCTTGACTGCTGCTTCCGTGGGCGTGGATTGTGGATCTAGGTAAAACCAAATCATTAACAACAATAATATTTTCTCTGTTTATCATAATACTACTTATTGGTCCAGTTGTGAGGATTTTTGTTTTCAATTGTGTTAACCTGTAATCCATACTGAAGGCTATAGTTTTTGATCTTCACCAGTAAGTGGTTCAAGTCCTCTTCACTTTCAGCAAGTGAAATTGTGTCATCTGCATATCACAAGTTGTTAATAAGCCTTCCTCTGCTCCTGATGCCTCATTCTTCTTCCTGTAGTCTGGTTTCTCAGATTATTTGCTCAGTGTACAGATTTTATACAGATTGAATAAGTATGGTGAAAGGGTACAACCCTGACACACACCTTTTCTGATTTTAAACCACTCAGCATCCCCTTGTTCTGTTCAAGTGATTGCCTCTTGGTCTATGTACAGGTTCTGCATGAGCACAATTAAGTATCTGGAATACTCTTTCTTTGCAATGTTATTCATAATTTATTATTATCCACAAAGTCAAATGTCTTTGCATAGTTTTAATAAGACATAGGTAAACATTTTTCTGGTTTTCTCTGCTTTCAATCAAGATCCATCTGACATCAGCAATGATATCCCTCCTTCCATATCCTCTTCTGAATTGGACTTGAATTTTTGGCAGTTCCCGGACAATGTACTGCTGCAGCCATTTTTTTAAATATCTTCAGCATAGTTTTACTTGCATGTGATGTTCATAACATTGTCTGATAATTTGCACATTCCATTCTATTCTTTGTAATAGAATGTATATGGATCTCTTCTAGTCAGTTGGCCAGGTAGCTGTCTTCCAAATTTCTTGGCATAGGCAAGTGATCACTTCCAGCGCTGCATACATTTTTGAAACATCTCAAGTGGTACTCCATCAATTCCTGGAGCCTTGTTTTTTGTCAGTACCTTTACTGCAGCTTGGACTTCTTCCTTCAGTACCATAGCTTCTTGCTCATATGCTGCTTCCTGAAATGGCTGAACCTTGATCAATTCCTTTTGATAGAGTGACTCTGTATTCCTTCCATCTTCTTTTGATGCTTCTTGTGTCGCTCAATATTTTGCCCATAGAATCCGTCAATATTGCAACTTGAGGCTTGAATTTTTTCTTCAGTTCTTTCAGCCTGAGAACTGCTGAGCACGTTCTTCCCGTTTGCTTTTCTCTCTCCAGTACTTTACACATTTTGATGTGTTGCTTTGTCTTCTAGAGCTACCCTTTGAAATTCTCTGTTCAGCTCTTTTACTTCATCATTTCTTCCTTTCATTTTAGCTACTTTATGTTCAAGAGCAAATTTTAGAGTCTCTTCTGACATCCATTTTGGTCTTTTTTCCCTTTTCTGTCTTTTTAATGACCTTTTGCTTTCTTCATATGTGATGTCCTTGATGTCATCCCACAACTCGTCTGGTCTTCGGTGGTTAGTGTCCAATGTGTCAAATGTATTCTTGAGATGACCTCTAAATTCAGGTGGGTTATACTCAAGGTCGTACTTTGGCTCTCATGGACTTGTTTTAATTTTCTTCAGCTTTAAATCTGACATGCATATGAGAAATCGATGATCTCTTCCACAGCTGGCCCCTGGCATTGTTCTGACTAATGATATTGAGCTTCTCCATCATCTCTTTCCAAAGATGTAGTCGGTTTGATTCTTGTGTATTCCATCTGTTGAGATCCACGTGTATAGCCACCATTTATGTTGTTAAAAAAAGATATTTCCAATGAAGAATTTGTTGGTCCTGCAAAATTCTATCATGCCATCACCAGCATTGTTTCTGTCACCAAGGCTATATTTTCCAACTACAGATCCTTCTTCATTTCCAACTTTCACGTTCCAATTACCAGTAATTATCAATGCATCTTGATTGCATGTTTGATCAATTTCAAACTGCAGAAGTTGGTGAAAATCTTCAATTTCTTCATTTTTGGCATTAGTGGTTGGTGTGTGAATTTGAATAATGGTCATATTAACTGGCCTTCCTTGTAGGCCTGTGGATATTATCCTATAACTGATAGCATTGTATTTCAGGATAGATCTTGAAATGTTCTTTTTGACCATGAATGTGCTGCCTTTCCTCTTCAATTTGTCATACCCTGCATAGTAGACCATATGATTGTCTGATTCAAAATGGCCAATACCACTCCATTTCAGCTCATTAATGGTTAGGAAACCCTATGGAGAAATTCTATTCTGTGCTATAGGGTCTCTATGAGTCAGAATTGACTCGACAGCAACAGGTTTTTTTTTTTTTTTTTTTTTTTTTTAATGCCTAGGATATTGATCTTCAAGCATTCCATTTAATTTTTGGTGACTTCCAAATTTCCCTGACTGATACTTTGTACATTCCACATTCCAATTATTAATGAATGTTTGCAGCTGTTTCTTCTCAATTTGAGTCATGCCATATCAACAAATGAAGGCCCCCAAAACTTTACTCCATCCATGTAATTAAGGTTGACTCTACTTTGAGGAGGCAGCTCTTCTCCAGTCGTATTTTGAGTTCCTCCAACCTGAGGAGCTCATCTTATGGCACTATTTCAGGCAATGTTCTTCTGCTATCCATAAGGTTTTCACTGGTCAATTTTTTTTTTTTTTTTTCCAGAAGTAGATCACTAGGTTCTTCTTCCTAGTCTGTCTTAGTCTGGCACTTAAAATAATATTATCTGAGTTCCACTCTAGGCAATTGCTGCCGCTGGAACCCAGACATGAGTATGTATGTTATGATATCTGTGTGATTCTAATGTGCTTCCAGGGTTGATAATACTGTCCTGTTTACAGGAAACATCCTCAATCTCCTGAACTTAACCAAAACTTGCCTCGTGGACATGGCTTTCTTTGTAGTCCTTTCGAGTAGAGACCACTCTTTCTTGTACACCCCACATACCATGGCATCAGAAAGAGGTCAGAATTGTCATGTTCTCCAAATGTTGCTAACATACCATTACTTCTCCATTGCGTTCCTTTCCAAACCTTGCTCTCTTGCTCTATACCTACATAACTTTCTCATTTCTGTAACTAAAGGCAATGTCCCTGGGCCGCCTCAACTTGAATGGTTTTTACCTTTGCTCCATGGACGTGCATCTTACACCGAACCCGTCTGTCACCCAGAACACTTCCACTTCGAAAATCATATGCTGAACAGAATGTCATTCTGTATCATCTCTCAGTCCTATTTTGTCACCGCCATGCTTGTTCTTCCTCCCCATGAGGATTTTTATTTTAATTTTCTTCCTCTCCTCCTTACAGCTTGGGCCCATGTTTGATTAGTTAAGGAACTTCTTTACTGATGTTCAGCTTTCTTACACCACAATATTCCAACCCACCCATGAACAAACTTCTTAAAAAAAAAAAAGTAGTAATCTGCCTTCTCCACACCATACACATGCAACTTTTCAGATTAGAGATACAAAAAAATTCATGGTCTCCAACCTCTTCGACCAATTCCTTTACAAATAGCTGATGATCCCATTCCTTTCAATGACTGTCTAAATATCACCACCAATCACAACTCTGAAATTCAAGCCATTCCTACTTCTCTCTCTCCTGTCCTCCTTCATGTGAAAAATTTAAGTCATCTGACTTCTTCTCCATCAGATTTCTCCATACAGACTCATTCTGTCTCTCTTTCTCTCTCTTTTTAATTGTGGTAAAAATATATATACCAAAACCTTCACCAATTCAACAATTTTAGCATGTATAATTGAGTGATATTGATTATGTTCATCATGTTGTATAACCATTATCACTGATCTTTTCCAAATTATTCCACCACCATTTATAGAAACTCAATGCCCCCTAAGAAACGAGTTACTGTATCCCTTGTAACTGCTTTGATCTCTATACATCTGCCTATTTAATATGAGTGGGATAATACAATATTTATCTTTTGGTGACTGACTTAATCTCACTCAGCATAATGTTTTCAAGATTCATCCATGTTGTATCATGTATCAGGACTTCATTTCTATTTACAGCTAAAAAATACTCCATTTTATGCATATACCTTATTTCGTTTATCCATTCATCTCTTGATGAGCATTTATTTAGGTTGTTTCCACCTTTTGGCTATTGTGAATACTGTTGCAATGAACATTGGTGTACAAGTTTCTGTTCGTGTTCCTACTTTCAATTCTTTTGGATATACCTAGGATTAGAATTGCTGGGTCATATGGTGGTTTTATGTTCAACTTTTTGAGGATCTGCCAAACTGTTACAGCTGCTGTATCATTTTGCATTTCTACCAGCAGTGAATTAGGGTTCCAGACTCATTCTCTTTTCCTCAGTTGCAAAGGGCGATGTTTCCTTCCTTTTGTTCAAAGCCAACTCCTCACGTGAGCTCTTGAGTCCCTCCCTGTCACCTCTTTGGGGGACCTCATTCCATCAGGAGTACCAATTTTCTCTCAGTATATTTTTACCTTTCCCTCTTAACCACCTCCTTCCACTCAGATCATAAAAAACTGTAACCTGTTGCCACTGAGTGGATTCCGACTCACAGCGACCCTATAGGGCAGAGTAGAACTGCCCCATGGGGTTTCCATGGAGGGCCTGGTGGTTCGAACTGCCAACGTTTGGTTAGGAGCTGTAGCTCTTAACCACTATGCCGCTCAGATCATAGCAGGCTGTAATCTCTATGTCCTTAAAAAAAAAAAAAAAGTAACTTTACACTATCCTTTTCTGATTTCTAAACCAGAAGATTTAAAACTTTTTTGACTGCAACAAAGCACATTTTACGTTTGACTTAGCGTACATATACCTATATTACATAACTGAAACTAAAATTTCTTGACATAAAAACCTCGTTGCAATTAAGTCGATTCTGACTCATGGTGACCCCATGTGTGTCAGATCGGAATTGTGCTCCACGGGGTTTTCAATCACTGATTTTTCAGAAGTAGATCATCAGGTCTTTCTTTCAAGGTGCCTCTGGGTGAACTCAAACCTCCAACTTTTCAGTTAGCAGGCAGGCGTGTTAGCTGTTTGCAGCACCCACAAACAGTACCCAGGGACACCTAAATGATTTAAGCACTGTCATTTCTATCTTACTCCATTCTATTCTTTTCTTTTTTTTTTTTTTTAATGCTGGTTGCAAGCCACTAAATTTATTTCACAACCCATTAATAGACCACAACCCACAGTTTGAAAATCAATGATCTAATCTGTCCTGCCTGTCTAACTGAAATCTCTCCAAGTTGTCCAAACATACTTCCTATTCATTCCACCACTAACTGAAATTCAGCCTTGATCTCCATGATTCCAGCGACAGTTCTCATGCTAGGGTTTATTTCTCCAACTAATATTTTAAATATTATACCAATACTGTATTGGTATAATAACAGGTCTAGTGCATATCTTTCTCTTCTGATCTTCCTTGATTTTAGATCTAAGGCATTGGTGTGACTACTTGCAATGTCTACTGCAAAATCTCTCCGTCCTTGACCGCTGTGGTAATCATGAGCTCTCTGGATTCTTAACTCAATTTGTTGAGTGTACTTTCTCTGTTTCTTGCTTATATATCTAACTTTTCTCCACCTTTCCTATGTCCTCTGTTTGTTCTGGTTACATATTACTGTTCAAAAGAAAATACGGCTCTAGTGCTACTGTTTATTAAATGGTGGTGGAGCGGGGAGTAGCAAACAAAGGGAAAAAGGAAACCACTAAACCTTATACCTATTTGGTGCCTTCAAATTTCACATATGCTTGTTTAAAGAAACCAATAGAAGAGAAAAGCTTCTTGTCTTACAGGTTGGAGTGCAGATATTTTAATATGAGTGTCCCTTGGAAAGCAGAAGTAAATCAGGGCACAGGGATCCACTTGGTGAGTCTCTCTGTTGCATTATCCTGTAACTGCTATAAAAACAGCCCCGCTGGATTAGAGCTGCGCCATTTTTGCTACCATGGTCGACATGGTGTCAGCATTTCCCTTTAAATCCTCAGTTTTGAGAAGTTGGTAATTCAACTGGAAAAACGTGCTCTGCATATGGGCTCCTCTTTTCTGTTGCAATCTTACAAAATTGGTGTTTCCTAGAATTGCATCCTTAAGTCATTGCTCTTCTAACACACTTTCCTGAGAATTCATCCACTCTAATGGTTTCAAATGCCACCTGTTTGTTAATTGTTCATGAGTCTCTGTCTCCACTTACCCCCTCTTCCAGAGCATCTATCTGGTAGTATCAACATATTCACCTAGAGTCCCATAGTCACTTCATACCCATTGTATTCAAAACATCTACTTATTCCAGGAAAAAAACACAGTGAGGAAAATCATGGGTTCTGGAACCTGGGTTGGCGACAATTGACAATATTGTATAGACCAATAATTTTCACGTTTTATTAGGCCTTATAATACCAAGAGTTCTTAGAGTTTCCCGTAGCTTCCATTTGCCAAAGAGTGAATTTAAAAATTGGCATTACTATTCATGATCCACAATAATGAATACAATTCCTTATTATTATAACACGGAATGTGCTATTCAAATATGAACTATTATTCATGCTCCAAGCCAAAGTATAAATATTATCATATTCTCAACATAAAACCATGAAGAAGCCAGCTTTCCAACCACTTGATTAAGGTCCACAAGTCCAAGCTGAAGCTTGCATTTCCCATTGAGTCTTGCAAATGCCAGGTGTCTCCTTCCCCAAGAGTCCAAGTCCTGTTTTGACAGATAATAAAGAGGGACAATTTCATTTACCTGTCTATTCCACAGGAGAGGACAAGCTGGCCCATGCAAATGGGCCAATAAATCATGGACTTATTTTCACGGCAATAGAATCATCATGAAGGTTAGAGTGGCCAAATCTATTAATTTTCCTTTTTTTCTCTGTGTTGGTTATCTTTCTCCCCTCAGGTCCAGAAAAATTTGGATCAATGCCAATTTGTTTAATTGGATTTTTTTTTAAATAAGCGCAAAAACATCAAGAGTCCTCTTAAGCTTTTTTAGTGAGCTTAACAAGGGCCAAATCAATTAAATGAATTGCTTTAAAAAATAAAACTCCAAATAAACCTCTTCCCTACTTCAGAGATAGCATATGCCAAGGTTTATGCAGAGCACATTTTTCCAGCTGAATTACCAACTTCTCAAACCTGAGGATTTAAAGGGAAATGCTGACACCATGTCGACCATGGTAGCAAAAATGGCGCAGCTCTAATCCAGCGGGGCTGTTTTTATAGCAGTTACAGGATAATGCAACAGAGAGACTCACCAAGTGGATCCCTGTGCCCTGATTTACTTCTGCTTTCCAAGGGACACTCATATTAAAATATCTGCACTCCAACCTGTAAGACAAGAAGCTTTTCTCTTCTGTTGGTTTCTTTAAACAAGCATATGTGAAATTTGAAGGCACCAAATAGGTATAAGGTTTAGTGGTTTCCTTTTTCCCTTTGTTTGCTACTCCCTGTTCCACCACCATTTAATAAACAGTAGCGCTAGAGCTGTATTTTCTTTTGAACAGTAATATGTAACCAGAACAAACAGAGGACATAGGAAAGGTGGAGAAAAGTTAGATATATAAGCAAGAAAAAGTGAGTTATTGATTTTATTGACTGGTCTGTTAACTTCTGACATTGCAATAAAGTCTTATTTATTTGTATACAGAAGACTCAATTACATAGATACATATCATTTTAACAACTGGGTTATTTACAGGAGAATTGCAGCTTCATAAATAATATAGACCTGGAATTTCTCAAGCTGATGTTTATCCATTGTTAGCTAAGGCAGTTGTGATGGCCACGCATACAGCTCGGTGCAAAGTCATTATAACGGGATGCGGGAGATGAAAGGAGGGGGCGAAGGAGCAGCAATGTACTAAGGACAGGAGTGCTCAACCCAGCTGAAATATACAATAAATAATCCTCGGGGTACTCAGATCCACCGCAGAGCTGCTGAATTGTTTTCCCGCCTGCCACAGCATTTACAACGAGGAAAGCTGTCAGTGGAGACAGTCGGGTTAAAGGATCCCGGTCTTTAAACTTCCATTTTAATTGTACAGGCCATTAGGATTCTATGTCAGGGTTTGTTCTTTTAAACAGAAGGATATGCCTCAAAGGAAGTTCTATAAGAATAGGGTCAAGTAGCCCCAAACATCTTCCCTTGATGGGGCAACTGGTGGAAATGGAATGGGGCAGCCTGGTGCTCCCCCTAGAGACTCAATGTTCCCTACAGCATTGTTCAGGGGGTCTCTGGAAATACTTCTTTGCCAAACTATTAGTTAAATGTCTAGCTTTCCTGCTAGGTGATAAGCCCCAGGGGGTCATTTAGTAAATATCTGTTGGGAATGAGTGAATTCTTTCATGAAGAGAAGTGGGACAACATACTGACTTTTGTGTGTCCCTTTCAGTGGTAGAATTCTTGCCTTCCATGCAGGAGACCTGGGTTTGATTTTCAGCCAATGCACTTTATGCACAGCCAACATCCATCTGACACTGTGTCATTGGTGGTTTGGAAGAAAGGCCTGGTGACCTACTTGCAAAAATCAGCCAGTGAAAACCTTACAGATCTCAACACAACACTGTCTGACTCACTTGCTTTGGAAAATCATCAAGGGGTCAATCAATCACTAGAGGAGGACATCGTGTATGGTGAAGTAGAGGGCCAGTGAGGGCATGGGAGGCACTTGGTGGGATGGATTGGCACAATAGCCCCAGTGATGGCCTCAGACATGCTGGTGATTGTGAAGATGATGCAGGACTGGGCAACATTTATTCTGTTGTATGTAAGGTTGCCATGAGTCAGAGTCAACTTGATGGCAGCTAACAACAATAATTGATAATGACAGCCAACATTTATTGAGCATTTATCATGTACCAGGCACAGTAATCTGTTTAGTTCTCACAACTATGAGTACTAATGGATGTCAAGTCGGTTCTGACTCAGGGCGACTCTACCTGTTACGGAGCAGAACTTTGCCACAGGATTCTCTTGGCTATAATCTTTATGGAAGTACATCACCAGGCCTTCCTTCCATGGAGCCACTGGGAGGGTTCAAACCAGCAACATTTAGGTTAGCAGCCAATTGCAAACCACTTGTAAACCCAGACTGCATAACTATAAAGTAGGTGCTATCAGTTCGGAGGACAGTTTACAGCTGAGAAAACATAACTTAAGAGAGTTTAAGTAACTTGCCCAAAGTCACCCAGCTAGCACATGTGAAGCAAAGATGAAAACACAGTTCCATCTGGCTCCACAGTGTATTGTCAGAATATGATTTTTAAAGACTCCTGTTCCTTTCTTTTCATGGGTTCTGGTTATGGGATCATGGTGATGATTTTCCTGAATTTTTCAGAATTGATTTTCTGAAGCCTAGAGCACCCCAGACTCTGTCCCACATTCCCTTTCTTGATAAATAAGCCATCTAGGAACACATGGTCACATTATCCCAAGGATCCTATTACTTCAACATGGCCCTATTGATTAGAATTAAGTCTAGACTAAGAGCACCACTTCCTGCTTCCTAAACCTCCTGAGAGATAAAACTGTCAGACAGGCCAACCACAAGTTTATTAGATGTTCTGCTTTTAGCAGGCCCTTCTAAGAGAAGCTCTTTACAGGCCAACACGTCTCCTTTACAAAAAAATGTGTAATTAGCCTTAGATAACACCATTCATATCTGCCATGTGCTTTGGTGACATATGCCCTTAAAATGCCATTTGTGCTTTGTTTCTCCCCCCCACCCCTACCCCATGAAAACCTGAGGAGAAGAAAAGCAGCCCTGGCTTCCAGGAGCTGGCCTGGCACTCACAGTGAGGACTTTATGTTCTCCTGATAAATATAAACAATTTCATAGAACACCAACATCAGATAGGGCCACTGTATGACCTTGAAGGATCAGGAAAAAAATAAAACTATTCCATAATCATGTCTGAACACAGATAAAAACAAGAACATTGTCCAAACCACAAAATGACCAAATACTCTTTCATCCTGGCTCATAGGAATGAATATCATTCCTTTACCAAGTACAGCTTTAACCTTGTTTTGTTTTTCCCACCTTCTAAGAAAGAATTAGAGTACCTGGGTAGTGCAAACAATTAATATACTCTGCTGCTAGCCAAAAGGTTGGAGGTTCAAGTCCACCCAGAGATGCCTCAGAAGAAAAGCTTGGCAATCTACACCGAAAAAACCAGCCATTGAAAATGCTGGAGAGCACAGTTCTACTCTGACACACATGGGGTGACCATGAGTCTGGATCAACTTGACAGCAACTGGGAAGATAAGAATTATTAAACTATTTAATCATAAGTTATCCTCTCTTCAAGATAGAATCCATCTTAGTTTCTTAGTGCTACTATAATGGAAATATCATACGTGGGTGGCTTTAAAGAACAGAAATTTATTGCTCATAGTTTAGGAGGTTAGAAGTCTGAACACAGGATACCAGCTATAGGAGGAGACTCTGTTGGCTCTGGGGGAAGATCCTTGTCTCAGCTTCTGTAGCCCTGGTGTTCCTCAGCTCTTTAGCTCTCTTCACATGGCAACCGTCTTCTCCCTGTCTGTGCTTGCCTTTCTTTCTGTCTATCCTGCTCCTTATAACTCAGGAGTGATTAGGCTTAGGACACATTCTACACAGCTATGACTTTATTAACATAACAGAGAGCCTGATTCCCAAACAGGACTTCATCCACAGGCACAGGGGCTAGGATCCCAATACATATTTTGGGGGAACATGATTCAATCTGTAACAGCATCCAATCCAGAGGGAAGCTCCACTTCCTGGAATCTTCCCTGAAATCACTTCACACAAGCTCAAATCTTGTTTAAGTTGTCCTTTCTAACACCTTCTTCCTGAGATGCTGTGTTGTTCCCGTGGTGTGCATTCTCTCTGACTTCAGTGAGTCTATAAACCCAAGCTGGTTCAACTGCATGATGGACCTGGTGGTCTTTGGCTGAAGGGCATTGACCCACCTAAACATTCCTCATTGGAGTTCTACTCACATGTTTGTAAATTTGCCTACAACATGGCGTAGGATTGAATGAGCATAAGAACTTGACCAGCCCTGGGTTTGAAGCACAGCAACTCTGCCTCCTTTTTTTTTTTCTTTTTTAAAATAAGCTGCAGACTTTGGGTCAGTTCCTTAAATCTTCTGAACCTTAGCTTCCTTATGTCTAAGAGCAGGATGACAATATTAATATAATGAGGTGGGTATGAAGATTAAATGATGGCAGATGTAGATTTTCTAATATGAGGCCAAACTCTTGACTGGTGCTCAGCAAATGCTAGTGTCTTTCCCTGACCCCATCTTGGTTGTATCTGTTTCTTCTAATAGGGTCTCTTATCTAACTATCACATTCCAGTCATAAATTCTAACCCACCAACTCCTGAGGATATTTAAAGATTATATGTTCCTCCTGAGGTAAAATTTCCAGTTTATTCTATTGCCTATTCTCTGTGCCATAATCTACAAATATCTAAGGCCTATGAGTACTAATATATTTTATATTTGATTCATTCTAAGATACACGGTTTTTTTTATTCATACTTTTTTTCATGTTTAATGTGTCTGAAACTGGGATATGTCTTATAATCTGTGACATAACTGGTTTAACAGACAATTTTTTTTTCTTTTCCAGTGGCATGTAAAAACATTCATGAATCAATAGCATCTTAGAATTGATGAATTACAGTGTATATTTTTAAATCATTGGACACACTGGTGCCCCTGCGCGGTACAAATAGTTAATGTGCTCAGCTGTTAACCGAAAAGATTGGGGGCTCGAGTCTACTCAGAGGCACCTCAAAAAAAAAAAGGCCTGGCAAGCTACATTCAAGAAATCAGTCACTGAAAACCCTATGGAGTCGATTCTACTCTGACACACAATGGGCCACCATCAGTTGGAATTGACTTGGTTGATTCTTCCACTAGTTCACTTTTTAACTGTTGTATTCAGAATTTTGCTTTTTTTCCCCTACACTTACGGTTCTAAAGCCAAATGTAATACTCAAGGATTTGACTTTTAGAATATTTGGACATCAAACCTGTAAGTTATAATCTGAGTTCAACTCCTGTTTAGCAGGTGTGTTTTTGTAATATGAGCTCTGACATAGACTTTTTAAAGTTAATATAACAAATGGAAATTGCTAGACATTTGATATTGTCATGTAATGAAGTTAAAATAATGATGAAAAATAATCTGAATGAGCTCTTTGAAGCTTTTGTTCTATTTGACTTCACGTGGAACAAAATCTTCAGAACAAGAGGACAACAAAATAATGCTTTGCTAAAAGGATAAAAGAATATGACCTGAGTCTATTAGGGATATGGCACTCTATGAACGCACTTAAGTTAATAGCGTCTTTTAGCAATAGATACTTTTTCAATTACAGTAATGCTAAAAAATAAATAGGCTAAGAGGGAAAAAAATGGTCAGAGGCACATTAATTGGACTAGTAGTTTGGCTATTTGGTTTTTTATAGCCAGCTCTCAAGAGGGAAGAAAGAATCTAAACAACCATCTACCGATGGAACATTAATGTGGGTTTTCATATTCTAGATCTACTTAATCTTATTACAGAACCAATTTTTTTGTTACCCTATCTTCGAAGAAGGCACTGTAGTTCTTGGCAATGTGTCCATAGCAAGTCATGCAAGATCCTTCCCTGGCTGCACAATTTTGTGTGGTTGTGCTGTTACAGAGACTCCATTCCCATAAGGAGTTGCTAAGTAGGTGTGATGCTATAATTTCATGCAATGTAATTCCTCTGGTAGTCTTTCCTTCCAGTCCTTTGCTGAGTTCTCAATGACCCTACCTTCACCAATCTTCAGTTGCACGCAAGAATGATTGCAAATGCTACTCCCTTGGAGTGTCTGTGTAGAAATGCAGTTTTATTTCAGCTTTCAGGGATTTAAAATTTTTATTCCCCCTTTTTTAAAGTGGTGATCTGGCTACTTTTGCAAAGAGTGTGATGTTCCGAGAGTAAATAACTGAAATGGAGAGGCCAGACTTATCTTCACAGATCCTCACAAACAGAAAAGTAAAGATATGGATATGGAAGGAGAAAGTGGTCAAGAAAATTGCCATAAATCACAGAGCAATGATATTGGGCTAGATATGGCATCAGTTGTGCTGTGTTTTAAAAAGGATAAATATGCTTCCCTTTAAGAACGTAAGGCCAGCTCTTCCCGCTGTGAACCTTTTCCTTGGGAGTCCTCCCGCCAGCTTGCACAGGGTGAGAAGTGGTCTAGCATTATTACTGTGATTGAGAGTAGCCTTCTGGAATGTTTTATTCTTCTCATTCTGAGTCCTCACTACCCACTCCCTCACCCCTGATTTTTGGTGTCCTGTCTCCCTGCAATATTTGCACTTGATGTATAATGTAGTGTAGTCTCGGAGTCAAACAAAATTGAGTTCAAATCCTGACTCTATCACTCCCTGTGTGACCATGGGTGAGTTATTTAACCTTTCTAAAACTTAATTTCCACAGCCATAAAATGAGGATGATAATCCCAATATCACAGGGCTTCTGTGGAGATTAAATGTGAACATGTATGTAATATATTGAGCATAGTGTCTGACCCATGTTAAGAACTTAGTAAATGGTAGCTCTTATAAAATATTTGAGTTGTGGAGTAGCCTAATGGATAAAGACGTGGGCCTGCCATCAGATAGCCCATGATACAGTCACCTCTCTGTCACTTATTCATTATGTGACATCAGGCAGTGACTTAACCTCTGTATGCTTACATTCTTGTATAAATGGACATCATAATCATGAACATCTCATACAGTAATTACAAAAAAAAAAAAACCTGTTGTCGTCAATTCCAACTCATAGCAACCCTATAGGACAGAGTAGAACTGGCCCATAGGGTTTCCAAGGAGTGGCTGGTAGATTTGAAACACCGATCTTTTGGTTAGCAGCCAAACTCTTAACCAGTTCACCACCATAGGGTTATTATAGGAGTTGATAAAATATTATGTATAAAATAATCGGTACATTACTGGGCATGCAGAGGTTTATATATATCATGGAAATTATATGGCTGTTTCTTTAAAAAAGAGGATTGAGGGAAGAAAGAAATTATTTATTCAAAAGAGGGACTATTGTGGTCAGGTGCTTTTCCTGCCTAAAGGAGTCCAAGGATTGAGCATGCTGGGATTCCTCACATCCTACCAAGTCAATGAGAAGCTTCCAAATCTTATGTGACTAACCGGTGTCTGACTACAGCAGAGCAGTCACTGGCTGAAGGAAAAGTAAAGGAAAAAAAAAACAATGCAGCAAGTTTTTCATTAGGGCAAATTTCTTCAATTTAAAGGAGTATCCTTTGGACAGAGTATACATCCCACAGCGTGGGGGAAGGACATTAAAATACTTCCATTTTATGATATTGGTACTGCCTAGTAGTTTAAAAAAAAAAAAAGTTTTCATTTAGCAAAATTAAATGCCAATATCCTTATTTCTACTCACCCGATTATTAATATTTTTCTCTAATAACCTGTGAAATCTCAGTCTGCGAAACTGAACGGTCAGTGACAATCTAATCACCAGATTGTTGTAGCCACAAATGCAGCCATTGTGGGTGGAAACTACTCCTTTTCTGTGTTCGAGGTCTACAAACTTGTCTTGCACCAGGTGTCACAGAAGCAATTGTACCCGGAGGCTAAATAATTTTCAATTGAAATAATGATTCATTCTGTTGTAGCTCATGGTAAATCATATTCTGAATGTCAGATTAGTAGCCTTCTGGACACTGTAGGGTTGTGCAGTGTTCAGCCTTCTAGAAGGCATCTAGGGTCTGAGAGGAGAAGAGGGAAATCACAGATCACTGTAGTTTCCACTTAAGTTTGGTCTGAGCCAGGAATTTGCGCTCATGTCACCATGATGTGGCTACTTTGATTCAATTTGACCCTCACTTCCTTTCAAGCTTGGGTTTTCAGTTACCTATGAGGGACTGCTCTGTCAAAAGACTCGATGAACTGAAAACAGCTTGTAAAGCTTATAATGAGACTGTTACTGGAGCAGCCCTGTAGGTCTGGAGGGCTGCAGAGACAGCCTCGCAGAGATTGGAGAACAAACCAGAATGTCTCCAGAGGAGGCCTGGAGGATGGGATATGGCAGAAAGATGTAGAACATCCTCAGACTACCTCTTGAACACCACAGTTCTATAATGCAGGGGTTGGGTAAAAGAAAACCAACTCACCTCCCTTCTTGACTCTCATCTCTCCATCCCCAAAGTACACACACTACACACAAAACACACATACTCTTTACCCAAGCTAGTACCAAAATTTCAAAGCAGACTGACAGCTCTGAACATGTTTCAAGGACATGTAAAGTCAGTTCTTAATAATTTCTGTGTGCTTTGCCATGGGCAGGTAACGTGGGAGAATTTTTTAACTAGGTCAATTGTACCACCTTGGTGTACATTTGATTATGTCCTTGTGCTGTCAAGCTATCTCCTGGTCTCCTGACCAGGAGAGAAATCAGCATTCTTGTTAGGGAAAGTGTAACCCTGTTAGAGAGGTAGATCTCTAACTGAAAAAAGGCATGTGACATCTTTTATATGATTTCTATGTTAAAGGAGTCCCTGGTGGCATAAATGGTTAACTGCTCAACTACTAGCTGAACAGTTGGAGATTTGAACCCACCCAGAGGCACCTTGGAAGACAGGCCTGGTGATCTGCTTCTGAAAAATCACAGCCTTGAAAAAACCCTATGGAGCAGTTCCACTGTGGACACATGGGGTCGCCAAGAGTTAGAATCGATGTGACAGCAACTACCAACATGCAGAAGAATCCATGCCCTGTCTCTCCACTATCAGTATAGATAACTGAGAGTTGATAGAAAATAAAATAATATTTTAATTTTAATTTTCCACTAAACGATATAGTTATCTGGTCATAGATAACGCTTTATAATAGATACATTGATGATTGGTAGATTTGAATTCTTGTTGGGAGAAAAGCCCCGTCAAAATTTCTCTGTAGATGCAAACACTCTTTTCAGAAATTGATCTGATTTGGAGAAGTGGCTCTTTTTGAAGCAGGTGTAAGTTTAGGTGCAATTTTCAAAAATTTGAAGGACCCTTTACAAAGAGACCACTTGATGGAGAGCTAGTAACCCACAATTTTATAGAAACTGAGTCAGCAGATGCTGACAGTGAGCAGGGCAGGCCTTGCTTCATCACGTTACCCGTGTAGTTGCACAAGGCTTGCAGCCCAGCACAGCCCAGTCCTTGAGGTTTGATGCCCTGAGGTCATGTCTTCAATAATTTTATCTTTGAGTTTGTGAAATCCAGAAGGACAATGGAGCATGTGCTGGTGGGGATGGGATTTGGAGCCTCTGTCCATCTGCCTCCTACCACTTTGTCATTTCCCGAGGATGGATGAGTTCTCGCTGCCCACTCTCTCATCACTGAGCCCTTGGGGCCCCTGGAAGCCTGGGTCTGGTTGTAGTCCTGCTTCTTCCACCCTTCACAGAGGCCTGGACTTGGGTGCCCAGTGTGTCCCAGCACGGAGGTTGCAATCACTTGGGGTCATCCATTGGCAGAGGGGTTGACACCTCAGCCTTGGGGAAGGGGATGTTGACTTCCTGCTCTAGGCCAGGGACCTACATTTTCATTCTGCCCTGAGCACCATGAATTATGTAGCCAGCTCTGGCACAGAGTTCAGCAGGGATGGTGCATGAAACAAGACTCCATTAATGGACATAAAAGCACAGGGTAGGAGGCGGGGCCAAGATGGCTGACTAGGTAGAAGCTACCTCGGATCCCTCTTGCAAAAAAGACTCGGAAAAACAAGTGAATCGATCACATACATGACAATCTACGAACCCTGACCGTCAAACACAGATCTAAAGAGTTGACTTGAGTGACAGGTGAGCGAAAAGCTGTGCCCTGAACCAGCGGCCGCTTCTGGAACCCGCGACTTGCTCTGCAGCCTTGAGTCCCTGTGGTTCCCTGGTGCCGAGGGGTGGGGCTGATTGCGGCTTGCTGAGGTGGGGCAGGCATGGGACACAGCCCTAACCCCTAGCCCCCTGGGCAACCTCTGTAGAGACTCAGCCAGCGCAAGCAGGCTGCACACTGACGGGGCTAACGAGAGAACGAACAACGACAGGGAAGCAGCGACTGTTTTCGGAGCCTGGAGCCAGCGTCCCAGTCAGAAAACCTTGGCGCAGGGCTTTGGACTGGGAGCAGGGGAGCTAAGCAAGGCATCCTGAGGCAGCGCAAATACTGAACACAGCCCGAGCCCCATGAAGTGCCCTTGGGGAAAGCCTAGCCAGTGCACGCATGCAGCACAGCGACGCGACTGACAGGAGGAGAAGTCACTGGGAGGCAGCGACTGGTTTTGGAGCCTGGAGTGCAGCGTCCCAGCCGGGGAACCTTAGCCCTGGGCTATGGACCGGGAGCAGAGGAACTGACCATGGCTTCTGAGACAGCACAAGCACAGGACGCAGGCCTGACCCTCGGGGGCAATCTCTACCCAGCCAGCACACACAGGCTACACGTCCCTCAAGAATCTCATAAAACAGTCATCACCAAACAAGACAAGTAACTTTGTCTATATTCCTGGGTGCTACTCTCTGCTATCTATCTGATCCCTCCCCCCACTTCCCAGGAGGCGACATTAACATTGGAATTTCCTGGGCCAGAGAGTGAAGTGCTCTGTGTTTTTTTTTTGTTTTTGTTTTGTCTTTTCCTAACCCATTATCCTGGCCTGAGAGAAGCAGCTACAAAAAACCCAGGGAGCAAAAATCCTTCCCTGACTTCCCGAAATTGGACTAAAAATACAGAACCAGCTCCAGCCAAGCATATGAGATCCACAGTCTTGGGCTTTCATCCCTACAGGGAACAAGGTGGCTACTATAATGCAAAGGCAATTCTGATAGCGATCTGACTGTAGTTGTTTTAGCAGATTACTGGAAAGACAAGTTTCCCAGGTCTGATATCTCTACTTATTAAACAGAGCCCTCACTGACCCACAATGGGGAACTGAGGGCTGAAGCTCCACCCAAACCACCTAGCCTTCTGCCATAGGGGTCTGAGGATAGTGACACCTACCAATCTGTAGAGGTACATGCATTGGGTGCCTAAGGTACAGCTGCAGAGCCCACCCACCAAAATGCTTTAGGATAGAGACACACCTACCTCACTGGCACTTGGGAGAAGCCAGTCAGCATCCTGCCCCCCCCCGGAGTGTGACCCCCTGCTGCTACTAGAATCTGGTGCACACAACTATCACCACTACTCCTCTAAGTGAATAGGTGACAGTCTACACTACACACTTGGTGACCCAAAATCAGATTCTACTCAAGAATAGTGAATGGACTTTTAGGCTTATATTTCTGGTAACAGCCCAAACCAGCTGGTAATGGGACAAAAGTGATTTAAAGGCAACAACAATCAAGACAGCGCAATCTAGTAGCCCATCTATGTATATTGAAAGAAAACAAAACAAGATAAGACTCAGTAAGCAAATATAAAATAAATCATTACAATATCTTATAGATGGCTCGGAGACAGCAGTCGATATCAAACCACATAAAGAAGCAGGCCATGATTGCTTCTACAACTCCCCAGATTAAAGAATCAAAATCTTTCCCAAATGAAGATACAATCCTGGAATTGCCAGATGCAGAATATAAAAAACTAACTTACAGAATGCTTCAAGACATCAGGGATGACCTCAAAAATGAAATAAGGCAATCTACAGAAAAAGCAAAGGAACGCATTGATAAAGCAGTTGAAGAAATCAAAAAGATTATTCAAGAACATAGTGGAAAAATTAATAAGCTGCAAGAATCCATAGAGAGACAGCATTCAGAAATCCAAAAGATTAACAATAAAATTACAGAATTAGACAACGCAATAGGAAGTCAGAGGAGCGGAATCAAGCAATTGGAATGCAGAGTGGGGGGGTTGGAAGATAAGGTAATTGACACCAATATAGTTGAAGAAATATCAGATAAAAGAATTTAAAAAAATGAAGAAAGCCTAAGAATCATGTGGGACTCTATCAAGAAGAATAACTTGTGTGTGATTGGAGAAGAAAATACAGAGAGAATAGTTGAAGATCTGTTGGCAGAAAACTTCCCTGACATCATGAAAGACGAAAGGATATCTATCCAAGATGCTCATCAAACCCCATATAAGATTGATTCAAAAAGAAAATCACCAAGACATATTATCATCAAACTTGCCAAAACCAAAGATAAAGAAAAAATTTTAAAAGCAGCCAGGGATAAAAGAAAGGTCTCCTACAAAGGAGAATCAATAAGTTCAGACTACTCAGCAGAAACCATGCAGTCAAGAAGGCAATGGGATGAAATATACAGAGCACTGAAGGAGAAAAACTGCCAGCCAAGGATCATATATCCAGCAAAACTCCGTCTCAAATATGAAGGTGAAATTAAAACATTTACAGATAAACACAAACTTAAAGAATTTGCAAAAACCAAACTAAAGCTACAAAAAATACTAAAGGAAATTCTTTGGTCAGAAAATCAATAACATCAGATACCAACACAATACAAGGTCACAGAACAGAACATCCTGATATCAACTCAAATAAGGAAATCACAAAAACAAATTAAGATTAATTTTAAAAAGAAAAACAATGCTCAAAACAGGGAATCATTGAAGTCATTATGTAAAAGACCACAATAATCAAAAGAGGGACTAAATACAGGTGGCATAGAACTGCCATATGGAAAGGAAAACAAGGCGATATAGGACAATAGAAGTTTTTACTTAGAAAAATAGTAAGGCACACAAAAAGGCATCAAAATGACACCACTAAACACATACTTGTCTATAATTACACTGAACGTAAATGGACTAAATGCACCAATAAAGAGACAGTCTCAGACTGGATAAAGAAACAGGATCCGTCTATATGCTGCCTACAAGAGACACACCTTAGGATTAGAGACACAAACAAACTGAAACTCAAAGGATGGAAAAAAATATATCGAGCAAACAACAAGCAAAACAGAGCAGGAGTAGCAATGTTAATTTCTGACAAAATAGACTTTAAAGTTAAATCCACCACAAAGGATAAAGAAGGATACTACATAATGATTAAAGGGACAATTGACTAGGAAGATATAACCATATTATATATTTATGCACCCAATGACAGGGCTGCAAGATACATAAAACAAACTTTAACAGAACTGAAAAGTGAGATAGACACCTTCACAATTATAGTAGGAGACTTCAACACACCACTTTCGGAGAAGGATAGGACTTCCAGTAAGAAGCTCAATAGAGACACGGAAGACCTAATTGCTACGATCAACCAACTTGACCTCATAGACTTATACAGAACACTCCACCCAAAAGCTGCAAAGTATACTTTTTTTTTTCTAGTGCACATGGAACATTCTGTAAAATAGATCACATATTAGGTCATAAAACAAACCTTTGCAGAATCCAAAACACTGAAATATTACAAAGCATCTTCTCAGACCACAAGGCAATAAAACTAGAGATCAATAACAGAAAAACTAGGGAAAAGAAATCAAATACTTGGAAAATGAACAATACCCTGCTCAAAAAAGACTGGGTTATAGAAGACATTAAGGAGGGAATAAAGAAATTCATAGAATGCAACGAGAATGAAAACACTTCATATCAAAACCTCTGGGACACAGCAAAAGCGGTGCTCAGAGGTCAATTTATATCAATAAATGCACACATACATAAAGAAGAAAGAGCCAAAATCAGAGAACTGTCCCTACACTTGCACAAATAGAAAGTGAGCAACAAAAGAATCCATCAGGCACCAGAAGAAAATAAATAATAAAAATTAGAACTGAACTAAATGAATTAAAAAAAAACAATTGAAAGAATTAACAAAGCCAAAAGCTGCTTCTTTGAAAAAATGAACAAAATTGATAAACCATTGGCCAGACTGACTAAAGAAATACAGGAAAGGAAACAAATAACCCGAATAAGAAACAAGACGGGCCATATCACAACAGACCCAACTGAAATTAAAAGAATCATATCAGATTATTACGAAAAATTGTACTCTAACAAATTTGCAAACCTAGAAGAAATGGATGAATTCCTAGAAACACACTACCTACCTAAACTAACATAATCAGAAGTAGAACAACTAAATAGACCCATAACAAAAAAAGAGATTGAAAAGGTAATCAAAAAACTCCCAACAAAAAAAGCCCTGGCCCGGACGGCTTTGCTGCAGAGTTCTACCAAACTTTCAGAGAAGAGTTAACACCACTACTACTAAAGGTATTTCAAAGCATAGAAAATGATGGAATACTACCTAACTCATTCTACGAAGCCACCATATCCCTGATACCAAAACCAGGTAAAGACACTGCAAAAAAAGAAAATTACAGACCTATATCCCTCATGAACACAGATGCAAAAATCCTCAACAAAATTCTAGCCAATAGAATTCAACAACATATCAAAAAAATAATCCACCATGACCAAGTGGGATTTATACCAGGTATGCAAGGCTGGTTTAATATTAGAAAAACCATTAAAGTAATCCACCATATAAATTAAAAAAAAGACAAAAACCACATGATCTTATTAATTGATGCAGAAAAGTCATTTGACAAAGTCCAACACCCATTCATGATAAAAACTCTCAGCAAAATAGGAATTGAAGGAAAATTCCTCAACATAATAAAGGGCATCTATACAAAGCCAACAGCCAACATCATTCTAAATGGAGAGAGCCTGAAAGCATTTCCCTTTAGAACGGGAACCAGACAAGGATGCCCTTTATCACCGCTCTTATTCAACATTGTGCTAGAGGTCCTAGCCAGAGCAATTAGGCTAAACAAAGAAATAAAGGGCATCCAGATTGGCAAGGAAGAAGTAAAATTATCTCTATTTGCAGATGACATGATCTTATACAGAGAAAACCCTAAGGAATCCTCCAGAAAACTACTGAAACTAATAGAAGAGTTCGGCAGAGTCTCAGGTTACAAGATAAACATACAAAAATCACTTGGATTCCTCTACATCAACAAAAATAACATCGAAGAGGAAATCACCAAATCAATACCATTCACAGTAGCCCCCAAGAAGATAAAATACTCAGGAATAAATCTTACCAAAGATGTAAAAGGCCTATACAAAGAAAACCGCAAAGTACTAGTGCAAGAAAGTAAAAGGGACCTACACAAGTGGAAAAACATACCTTGCTCATGGATAGGAAGACTTAACATAGTAAAAATGCCTATTCTACCAAAAGCCATCTATACATACAATGCATTTCCAATCCAAATTCCAATGGCATTTTTTAAAGTGTTGGAGAAACAAATCACCAACTTCATATGGAAGGGAAAGAAGCCTCGGATAAGTAAAGCATTACTGAAAAAGAAGAAGAAAGTGGGAAGCCTCACTCTACCTGATTTTAGAACATATTATACAGCCACAGTAGTCAAAACAGCCTAGTACTGGTACAACAACAGGCACATAGATCAATGGAACAGAATTGAGAACCCAGATATAAATCCATCCACATATGAGCAGCTGATATTTGACAAAGGCCCCGTGTCAGTTAATTGGGGAAAAGATAGTCTTTTTAACAAATGGTGCTGGCATAACTGGATATCCATTTGCAAAAAAATGAAACAGGACCCATACCTCACACCATGCACAAAAACTAACTCCAAGTGGATCAAAGACCTAAACATAAAGACTAGAACGATAAGGATCATGGAAGAAAAAATAGGGACAACGTAAGGAGCCCTAATACAAGGCATAAACAGAATACAAAACATTACTAAAAATGACGAAGAGAAACCAGATAACTGGGAGCTCCTAAAAATCAAACCTAAGGACTTCACCAAAAGAGTAAAAAGACCACCTACAGATTGGGAAAAAGTTTTCAGCTATGACATCTCCAGCCAGCGCCTGATCTCTAAAATCTATATGATTCTGTTAAAACTCAACCACAAAAAGACAAACAACCCAATCAAGAAGTGGGCAAAGGATATGCACATGCACTTCACTAAAGAAGATATTCAGGCAGCTAACAGATACATGAGAAAATGCTCTCGATCATTAGCCATTAGAGAAATGCAAATTAAAACTACGATGAGATTCTATCTCACTTCAACAAGGCTGGCATTAATCCAAAAAACACAAAATAATAAATGTTGGAGAGGCTGCGGAGAGATTGGAACTCTTATACACTGCTGGTGGGAATGTAAAATGGTACAACCACTTTGGAAATCTATCTGGCGTTTTCTTAAAAAGTTAGAAATAGAACTACCATACAACCCAGAAATCCCACTCCTTGGAATATACCCTAGAGAAATAAGAGTCTTTACACGAACAGATATATGCGCACCCATGTTTATTGCAGCACTGTTTACAATAGCAAAAAACTGGAAGCAACCAAGGTGTCCATCAACGGATGAATGGTTAAATAAATTATGGTATATTCACACAATGGAATCCTATGCATCGATAAAGAACAGTGACAAATCTGTGAAACATTTCATAACATGGAGGAACCTGGAAGGCATTATGCTGAGTGAAATTAGTCAGAGGCAAAAGGACAAATACTGTATAAGACCACTATTATAAGATCTTGAGAAATAGTATAAACTGAGAAGAACACATTCTTTTGTGGTTTTGAGAGGGGGGAGGGAGGGTGGGTGGGAGAAGGTTATTTACTGATTAGTTAGTAGATAAGAACTACTTTAGGTGAAGGGAAGGACTATACTCAATACATGGAAGGGCAGCTCAACTGGACTGGACCAAAAGCAAAGAAGTTTCTGGGATAAACTGAATGCTTCGAAGGTGAGCGAAGCAAGGGCGGGGGTTTGGGGACTATGGCTTAAGGGGACTTCTAAGTCAATTGGCAAAATAAATTCTATTATGAAAACATTCTGCATCCCACTCTGCAGTGTGGCGTCTGGGGTCTTAAATGCTAACAAGTGGCCATCTAAGATGCATCAATTGGTCTCAACCCACTTGGATCAAATGAGAATGAAGAACACCAAGGTCACACGATAACTATGAGCCCGAGACAGAAAGGGCCACATGAACTAGAGACTTACATCATCCTGAGACCAGAAGAACTAGATGATGCCCTACCACAACGGATGACGGCCCTGACAGGAAGCACAACAGAGAACCCCTGAGGGAGCAGGAGAACAGTGGGATGCAGACCCCAAATTCTCATAAAAAGACCAGACTTAATGGTCTGACTGAGACTAGAAGAATCCCGGCGGTCATATTCCCCAAACCTTCTGTTGGCCCAGGACAGGAACCATTCCCGAAGACAACTCATCAGACATGGAAGGGACTGGACAATGGGTTGGAGAGAGATGCTGATGAAGAGTGAGCTACTTGTATCAGGTGGACACTTGAGACTGTATTGGCATCTCATGTCTGGAGGGGAGATGGGAGGGTGGAGAGGGTTAGAAACTGGCAAAACGGTCACGAAAGGAGAGACTGGAAGGAGGGAGTGGGCTGACCCATTAGGAGGAGAGTAAATGGGAGTATGTAGTAAGGTGTATATAAGCTTATATGTGACAGACTGACTTGATTTGTAAACTTTCACTTAAAGCACAATAAAAATTATTTAAAAAAAAAAAAGCACAGGGTATACGTGACCTACCATCCAAGGGTCTCACAATAGAGCCCCATCAATTTTCAATTAAGAGGAAAGGCTCCAGGTCTGGATGAAAGTTAATGTCAAGGTTGGGCCCAAAGCAATTATTTTGTAAGTGTTCAAAAGAAGTCTGTTAAAATTAGCAAGCCTTCTTAGATTAAAACACACGGCTCAGGTGGTGTAAGATCTGGTGCCTAAATGGTTTCAGTCGACTTTGATACCTATTTCCCTCATTTCAAGAAGGCCAACCCAGCAACCTACTACTACGTGCAAAAATACCAACATACAGACATGTACACGTTCACACATGTACACCAAGTCCTGGAGCTCACCTGCAGGAGATAGAAAGATGAGTGAGAAACAGCCTTTGCCCTGAAAGAACTTACACTCTTTTAGAGAGCAATACCCAAAGGATAATCCATATCCCAAAGCTGTCCATTTGCCACTAGTATGTCATGGCTCAAGCATGTTTGATGACTTTCTTTTTTTCAATTTCTTTTTGGAGAGGGAGCATTTACAGAAATGGAGACTTTTATTGGACTGTGTATCACAGGAGCTCAGCTCTGTACTTATTACATTGATGTGAAAACAAATGATAAAAAATTTGGAGGAAAACTGGAGGGAGATTTAGTAAATTGTGAGGAAAAAAATCTCTAAAATTTTGTATAATACACAGATTAAATCTACATGTACAAATGAAATAATTATCTGAATAATTTTAGATAGGTATTAGAAAAACATCTTCAGATAATCAGTCCGAATAAGGAATTTGTAGGATTTCTTTCATACTTTACCCAGATTAAAAAAAATCATTGCCATAGAGTTGATTCCAACTCATAGAGGCCCTATAGGACAGAGTAGAACTGCTCTGTAGGGTTTCCTAGGCTGTAAATCTTTATGGGAGCAGACCGCCATCTTTCTCCCTCTGAGTGGATGGTGAATTAGAACTGACAACCTTCCGGTTAGCAGCTGAGCACTTTAACCACAGTGCCAATAAACCAAAAAGCAAACCTGTTGCCGTCAAGTCAATTCCAACTCATAGCAACCCTATAGGACAGAGTAGAACTGCCCCACGGGGTTTTCAGGGAGCAGCTGGTGGATTCAAACTGCTGACCTTTTCGTTAGCAGCCTATCTGTTACCCATTGGGCCGCCCGGGCTCCTTTTTACCCAGATAGCCATCCCAAATCTCCCACTGACTTTTCATGTATATATATATGCAGCCTTAACAGCATTTAGAACCGGTCAGCATTCAGACTCACTGAGGGCCTAGACCCTCCACTCAAAGAAAACTGGCCCTACCTCCGCTGAGAGCCCCATTAGTTACCCACTAGAAGACTAAAAGATCCCTGGATGGCACAAACAGTTTGTGCTTGACTACTAACCTGGAAGTTGGTGGTTTGAACCCACCCAGCAGTGCATCAGAGCAAAGTCATGGCGATCTGCTTCCATGAAGATTACAGCCAAGAAAACCCTGTGAAGCCGTTCTGCTCTGTAACTTGTGGGGCTATCACGAGTCAGAGTCAACTAGAGGGCAATGGGATTTTTTGTTTGTTTTTGTTTCGTTTTAGAAGAATGAAACGGGAGCTGTGGTGGTTCAGGGGTAGAACTCTCATCTTCCACGCAGGACACCCAGGTTTCATTCCTGGCCAATATGCCTCTTGTGTAGCCACTTGTCTGTCAGTGGAGGCTTGTATGTTGCTATGATGTGGAACAGGTTTCAGGGGAGTGCCTAGACTAAAGCAGACTAGGAAGAAAGGCCTGGCAATCTACTTCCAAAAATCAGCCAGTGAAAACCCTATGAATTACAATGGTTGGATCTGTAATGGATTATGGGGATGGTGCAGGCCTGGGCAGCATTTTGTTCCATTGCACCTGGGACCCCATGAGTCAGGGCTGGCCATGAGTTAGGGGGGAACTCAATGCCAGCTAGCAACAACAACAGAAGAATAAAGAAATTCATTGTTCACATTGATATCGTCAGACATTCTCTGTTCTCCAGGCCTCAGTGGATGAAATTATAAGTATCTGACAATATAACTTGTAAAACACACAAACCCTATAAGAATTAATAATTTCCAAGTGTGCCTTATAGAATCGGCCTTATTATTTTAAAGTTGCAAATTCCACCGAGGGTCTGTATAGCGTTCTGCACATAAATACATGTGTGGCCAGTAAAAAGTGTGTGGCCAGTAGCATAAAGAAATCTGGACTGGCAATAAAAAGTGGCAAACAGTAGCAGTGGCTCTGAAAAGCTTTTTATAGACACCTCCACTCCCTTCTTGGCATTTAGTAATCTTGAAGAAATTGAAAGAGAGGAAAGTTTCATACAGGGGGCCTCTGCTCCACTTAGCTGGGGTTCATGCGTCCAACATGAAATAACAATGCATTCAACTGTCCATCTTACAATAAGTAACCTTTGCATCCCCTTGCTCACTGGGGAAAACTGCAGACAGTGGGCTAGAAAGGTATAAATACCAGAAAAAGCTGAGGAAACTCTATGACCTTCCTGTGATTATGTTTGTGCTAATGCATAGAAGACAGGTACCCACACTCCCCGTCTCACAAACCCGATTCATTAAAAATGCATTGGCCGTTAACAAGGGAAGATCCCTACCGTACTTCGGAGGAATGGCTGACACGGAGGAGAAATGTGGAACTTGTTTATCTAGGAAGAGCAATTCAGATTTGCAATTCTGTTTCCTTCTCAATCTGCCATAGCCCTCCTGTACTCTTTTCAAAGGTAATGAGGTAAGGCACTAGAAAGGATTATAAATTCTAAAGATGGAAAATGTTAATATTTGTTTCTTAAAATTACTTATTCTGAAGAGTCAATTCCAAAAAGGGGGAAAAAATTCAAAACTTTATATCCAAGTGCACATCTGTTTTACTTTTAGAGTAGCTAAGAGGTGCTGAGGCTGGTCTGTCTTATTTAATAAATATATACATTTAATATATAATATATATATTTTTTATTCTTATTTAATACATATGTTGTTGTTGATAGGTGCTGTCGATTCAGTTCCGACTCATAGTGACCCTGTGGAACAGAGTGGTACTGCCCCATAGGGTTTCCAAGGAGCACCTGATGGATTTGAACTGCCACCCTTTTGATTAGCAACCATAGCTCTTAACCACTGTACCACCAGGGCTCCTTGGAAACCCTATGGGTAGTTCAAGGTCAGAGTTCCTGAATGACCATTGCTGCATTCTCATAGCAGGTTAGTTTTAGTTTTGCAAATATATATATATATATATATATATATATATATACCACATGCCTATCTGTTGTACTGTGGTGGCTTATGTGTTGCTGTGATACTGGGACCTTTGCCACCGGCGTTTCAAATACCATCAGGGTCATCCTTGGTAGATAGGTTTCATAGGAGCTTCCAGACTAAGATAGACTGGAAAGAAGGACCTGACAGTCTAAGTCTGAAACAAGGGACCAGTGAAAACCTTATGAATAGCAGTAGAACATTGTCTGGTATAGTGCTGGCAGATGAGCCCCTCAGGTTGGAATGCACTCACAATACGACTGGGGAAGAACTGCCTCCTCAAAGTAGAGTCAACCTTACTGATGTGGATGGAGTCAAGCTTTCAGGACCTTCATCTGCTGTTGTGGCATGACTCAAAATGAGAGGAAACAGCTATAAACATCCATTAATAATCAGAATGTGGAATGTATGAAGTATGAATCTAGGAAATTTGGAAGTCATCAGAAATGAAATAGAATATATAACCATCAATATCCAAGGCATTAGTAAGCTGAAATGGATTGGTCTTGGCCATTTTGAATCAGACAATCATATGGTCTACTATGCTGCGAAAGACAATTGAAGAGGAATGGTGTCATATTCATCATCAAAAAAAAAAAAAAACCTCAAGATTTATCTGAAGTACAACACCGTCAGTGGTAAGATGATATCCATATGCCTGCAAGGAAGATGAGTTAATACAACTATTATTTAAATTTACGCACCAACCACTAAGGCCAAAGATGAAGAGATTGAAGATTTTGACCAACTTCTGCAGTCTGAAATTATTCAAACATGCAATCAAGATGCATTGATAATTACCGGCAATTGGCATGCAAAAGTTAGAAACAAAGAAGGATTGGTAGGTGGAAAATATGGCAATAGAAACAACGCTGTAGATCGCATGATGGAATTTTGCAAGACCAATGACTTCTTCATAGTAAATATCTTTTTTCAACAACATAAACAGTGACCTCACCAGCTGGAATACACAGGAATCAAATCAACTACAGCTGTGGAAAGAGATGATGGAAAAGCTCAAGATCATCAGTCAGAACAAGGCCAGGGGCTGATTGTGTAACAGACCATCAATTGCTCATATGTGAGTTGAAGTTGAAGAAAATTAGAACAAGTACATGAGAGCCAAAGTATGACCTTGAGTGTATTCCACCTGAATTTAAGACCATCTAAAAAAAAATTTTTTTTTTAAAGAATAGATTTGACATGTTGAACACTAATAACCAAAGATCAGATGAATTGTGGAATGACATCAAGGACATCATATATGAAGAAACCAAGGGGTCATTAAAAAGACAGTAAGAAAGAAAAGACCAAAATGGATATCAGAAGACACTCTGAAAGTTGCTCTTGAAAGTAGAGTAGCTAAAGTGAAAAGAAGAAATGATGAAGTAAAAGAGCTGAACAGAAGATTTCAAAGGGCAGCTCAAGAAGACAAAGTATTATAATGAAATGTGCAAAGATCTAGAGTTAGAAAACCAAACGGGAAGAATACACTCAGCATTTCTCAAGGGGAAAGAACTGAAGAAGAATTCAAGCCTTGAGTTGCCAATACTGACAGGTTCTGCAGGGAAAATATTAAACAATGCAGGAAGCATCAAAAGAAGATGAAAAGAATACATAGACTTACTGTACCAAAAAGAACTGGGCAAAGTTCAATTATTTCAGGAGGTAGCATATGATCAAGAACTGGGTACTGAAGGAAGGGGTCTAAGCTGCACTGAAGGCGTTGGTGAAAAACAGGGCTCCAGGAATTGATGGAATACCAATTGAGATGTTTCAACAAACCTGTGTGGCTCTCGAAGCCCTCAGTCATCTATGCCAAGAAATTTGCAAGATAACTACCTGGCTAACTAACTGGAAAAGATCCATATTCAGATACTTTCCAAAGAAAATGTGATCTAACAGAATGTGGAAATTAGCAAACAATATCATTAATGTCACACACAAGTAAAATTTTGCTGAAGATCATTCCAAAACCGTTGCAGCAGTACCTTGACCGGGAACTGCCAGAAAGTCAAGCTGGATTCAGAAAAAGAAGAGGATGTGTAATGAGGGATATCATTGCTGATGTCAGATGGATCTGGCCGAAAGCAGAGAATACTAGAAAGATGTTACCTTTGTTTTATTGATTACACAAAGGCATTCAACTGTGTGGACCATAACAAATTAAGGATAACATGGTGAAGAATGGGAATTCCAGAACACTTCATTGTGCTCATGTGGAACCTGGACTTAGAACATGAGGCAGTCATTCAAACAGAACAAGGAGATACTGCGTGGTTTAAAGTCAAGAAAGGTGTGTGTCAGAGTTGTATCCTTTACCATACTTACCCAATCTGTATGCTTAGCAAGTAATTTGAGCAGCTGGACTATATGAAGAAGAAGGCTCCATCAGGATTGGAGAATGGCTCATTAACAATATGGCATATGCAGATGACACAGCCTTACTTGCTGAAAGAGAAGAGGACTTGAAACATTGATGAAGATCAAAGACCACAGCCTTCAGTATGGATTACACCTCAACATAAAGAAAACAAAAATACTCATAACTGGACAAATAAGCAACATCGTGATCAACAGAGAAAATATTGAAGTTGTCAAGGATTTCATTTTACTTGGATCCACAATCAACATCCATGGAAGCAGCAGTTAAGAAATCAAATGACAAATTGTATTGAGAAAGTCTGCTGCAAAAGACCTCTTTAAAGTGTTAAAAAGCAAAGATGTCACTTTAAAGGCTAAGGTGCACCTGACCCAAGCCATGGCATTTTCAATTGCCTCATACGCATGTGAATGCTGGAGAATGAAGAAGGAAGACTAAAGAATTGATGCATTTTAATTATGGTGTTGGTGAAGAATATTGAGTGTACCATGGACTGGCAGAAGAATGAACAACTCTTGGAAGAAGTATAGCCAGAATGCTCCTTAGAAGCAAGGATGGTGAGACAGCAAGGATGGCAAGACTTCATCTCACATACTTTAGACATGTTATCAAGAGGGACTAGTCCCTGCAGATGGACATTATGGTTGGGAAAGTAGATGTCAGCAAAATAAAGGAAGACCCTCAATGAGATGGACTGACACAGTGGCTGCAACAATGGGTTCAAGCATAACAACAATTGTGAGGATGGTACAGGACCAGGCAGTGTTTTGTTCAGTTGTACATGGGGTCAGTATGAGTCCAAACCAACTGGACGGCACCTAACAACAAACTATATATATAGTGGAAACCCTGGTGGCGTAGTGGTGAAGTGCTACAGCTGCTAACCGTGTGGTCGGCATTTCCAATCTACCAGGTGCTCCTTGGAAAGTCTATGGGGCAGTTCTACCTTGTCCTCTAGGGCCACTGTGAGTCAGAATTGACTCCACGGCAATGAGTTTGGTTTTTTTGGTGTTTATATGTATATGTATATATATGCATGTATACTAACAACAAAACAACTGTATGTATTTGTTTAAATATTTGTTAGTTGCCTGGAGTCAGTTTTAAGTCATGGCAACCCCATGTAAAACAAAATGAAATATCCTACAAGGTATGCTTTAGAACATTGTTGTGGCCACTTTGTATTTTGAGTCTTTCCAACCTAGAGGGCTCGTCTACCAGCACTATATTAGACAATATTTTTTTTTTTGAGGGAATGTGGCTTATACATAAGGACAGTAATTTGTACTGAGATGACTTGGGAAAGGTGATTATTCTGAATGAATTAAATATTATTAAATACTAACAGGCAACGCAAATATGTGGCAGGTAGGCACTATTTCAAGTGATGTACATTTAATCCTCACAATAGCAACCCTATGATGTAGGTACTATTATTATCCCCATCTTATACAAGAGAGGAGCCCTTGTGGCCAAGTGGTTAAGGGCTATGGCTGCTAACCAAAAGGCTGGCAATTCGAATCCACCAGCCTCCCCTTGGAAACCCTATGGGGCAGTTCTACTCTGTCCTAAAGGTCGCTATAAGTCAGAATTGACTTGATGGCAATGGGTTTATACAAGAGAAAGCTGATGCATAAAGAAGTTGAAAACTTCTCCCAAGTTCACATATACAGTTAAGTGTCAGAGCTAAATTAAAACCCAGGCAGAGATGAACATTTTTAAAAATTTCTTGCTTTTAACCCTGACAGCAAACTGCTTTTCAAATCAAAATTGGAATTGAGATAGAATTTACCAATAAGCTAAAAATTTAAAGACATTTCTAACATGGGGTCACCATGAATCAGAATCGACTTGATGCAACTAACAATAACAACAACATGCTAAACATTAGTAAATAGTCAAGTGGCTATCAATACCTGTCTTAAAGAAATTATACTACTCCAAAATAAAAAACGAAGCCTCTATTTCTCCTAAATGAATATTCAGTAAATATGAATGGAATAGGGTGTGACTATGAGTCAGAATTGACCTTATGACAACAGGTTTTTGGGTTTTATGAATGAAATGCCTATACTAGGGAGTGGGCATAAAATGGCAAGCCAGTGAACACGGTCCCTGCCCTGCTACAGCCCATTCCAGTGACTGTCACGTTGATTCCCACTCATGGTGACTGCACGTGTCAGAGCAGAACTGTCCTCTGTGAGGTTTTCAATGACTGATTTTCAGAAGTAGGTTGCCAGGCCTATCTTCCTAGTTTGTCTTAGTCTAGAAGCTCTGCTGAAACTTGTTCAGCATCATAGCAACACACAAGCCTCCACCGACAGATAGGTGGTGGCTTTAGTTAAGGTGCATTGGGCCAGGAATCGAACTTGGGTCTTTCATACGGGAGGCAAGAGTTCTACCTCTGAGCCAGTGCCCTCAATAGAGCCCATAGTTGTTGCCTAAAAGGCTGAGACTATTAACTTCTGAACAGGATGCGGAGCCTTTCCTGGATTTCCTTGGTCTCCAGGGATGTAACATGCTGATCCTGTTTACACTGGACCAAGAGGCACCTGCCCAACCCATTTAGAGTTTGTTTCCCTTGTCTGTACCCATAGAAACATCTAACCTCAAATTCTTCTCTAACATATGGCTATGTGTTGCTTCAAATATCTCTGACCCCCTTAGCTGACTTCACTTATTCCTTCCAACTGCTGGATTCCCCCTCTGACTCCAAGGAGGCACCTGATTCAGGAGCCGCTTTATGACCAGACAGCTGACTTTCCGGTCCTACGACATTAAGCGTGATACATGTGTTTGGGGGAAAGGGAGGTGTGCATTAAGAAGGAACATTACTTTTTGATCCAGCCAGGAAAGCATACATAATCTCCTCTAGAGTCTGTAAAAGACTTCATTTTACACGTGAAATTGTGTGGAATTGCCCTGTACTGAACCGAACATGGTTTTTGAGAATAACCAGCCTCAGAACAAGCTACTGTGCACAGGGAAGGGCCTCCAGCAACAAAGAATAAAATGTAAGCAAATGTAATCTGTATAGAGTTACGGGTCACACACACACAATTTTGTTGATACAATGTCTACGTCATGCAGGTCCTCAACGTGACGATGGCATGTCATTAGGAACGGGATCAAAAAGTGAGCCTGGTACACATGAAAAAACACGTGATGGAAGGGTCTGACGTGGCATAAAATTAAAAAAATAAAGAAATAAAGCTATATAGTTTTTAATCGTTTAAAAAGATTTTATTTTTCCGTATATTATAAAACTCTGCACAGTCTGGTGTAAAATTCTATGCCTGGAGAGGATGGGAAGACAACAGTTTTTAAAAACAGCTTTAAAAAACTTAACGGAGATGGATTTTTAGCCGTCCGAGAATTTGTGTTGTTTGTTGAGAATTTACCTAATCTGAATATTTGACCAAAAACATCACGTTGGTATCTGGTTAGCGCTATAAAAGCACAGAGCGCTCTGCTGAGAATTTTAAGGCAAAAATAGCGTTTGCAGATAGAAGAACAGAGGTTGTGAGGTTTACACTGCGTACTGTACCTCCCTGTTTAAAACGTCCTGCTTTTCAACCATAATATGTAAATCACGCATAAAAAATTTAGAATATATTCTCTTGCACATTATTGGGGAATTGTTGGCATCTCGTGATGGGTCATCTTACCCTTGTTATTAGATGACAGCAATCATTAAAATGCCAAGCAGATTTTGGCAGAATTCACTTTATAAAATGTCAGCAAGTCTATGTTTTTATTAGTTTGTTCCAAATCAATTTAGAAATTTCAATAGAATGCTTGTAAGTATTCCCCAAGCAAGGTCCGTTTCTGACTTTCTGCACCAAAAAATATTACAAATTAATCAGATTTTGGGATTTCTGCATAATGGCTTTGCACATTTATTGCCTAATCCTATTAGAAAATGCTGTTATGATTGACACATCGCTGTGGAGATAGAAGTCAATTGAATAATATGTAGCAGTCAATTTTATTTGTAGCTTAATGTGCTGAAGTATTTTTCCCACATTTCCATTATTTATGAGTCCGTCCCTTTGGAGAATATATAGAAGAACTTGTTTTAAATGAGCCAATAATACCTTCTTTAAAATTTATAAGTGTGACAGACTCATATCCTTTTTTCTTGGTGGTCGGTGGCATGCCAGCAAACAGGTTTTGAATTGCCTTCCACTTGCTATTCATGGACAAACATCAGGAAAAGAGGACCTTGTTAAGTTTTGCTTGGAAATGGATTTCTACTCACTCCCAACCCATTAGAAAAGGCAAGAAAACAAAAGCCACCAACTGGAAACCCTGGAAAACTACTGCTAGCTTTATTTATTTGTTCATTTACTTTTTTAATGTAGTCAGTGTTGCTACTACTATCCTCCTGCTTACTTACAGTTTGTCCTGCAACAAAGGATATAAGCACTCACAGAGAAACTATAATGTTTATATTTTGAGTCCTTTGTTTTTCACACTTTGGCATCCAATAGGATCCCAGTGAAGGAAGTCAGTTGTGTTCTATGTCCAGCATAGCGGGGCTCCCTGGGGTCAGTATGGGATTATAACTATTTCAATCAAAAAAAAAAATGCCATCAAGTTGCCTCCAACTCACGGCTACCCCATGTATGATAGAATAGAACTGTGCTCCGAAGGGTTTTCAATGACTGAATTTTTAGAAGTAGATACACAGGATGGACCCCTAGTAACACAGTAGTTAAGCATTTGGCTGCTAACTAAAAGGTCAGCAGTTTGAATCCACCAGCCTCTCCTTGGAAACCCTATGGGGCAGTTCTACTCTGTCCTATAGGGTCACTATGAGTCAGAATGGACTCACCGGCAACAGTTTTTTTTTTTTAAAGATATCTAGGCCTTTTTTATGAGGTGTCTCTGGGTGGACTTGAACCTCTAACCTTTTCGTCTGACCACCCAGGGACTCCAAATTTCAGTTAGCACCCAGAAAACTTGCTTAAGGAGATATGTATTCTTTTTAGGACATTCCATAAGATGACGGTAGAAAAGGCTTTGTTTTTAGAAAAACACATTCATAAGATCCCATGTCTGAAGTTTGTAGGGGAAAGGGCTAAAGCATGAATAAGATGGAGGAAAACCATAAAAAAAAAAAAAAAAAAACTACATTAAGGGATAATATACATGTGCTTGATCATGTCTGAGATCACTTTCTTTTTTCGCTTCGGGAAACCAGATTAGCTGTTGCTGGCCTATGTGTATAGGATACACTTTACCACACATGCAGAGCACTGGTGTACTCTCTACAAACTGATGTATAATGCAAGCCTAGTAGCTCAACTGATGATAGCGTCACTTTTCCTGCTGTCATATCCTTCTACCTCCCAGAATGACTTCGGCCATCTGGAATATCCATTAGCATAATTTATACAGTTGATAAGTGATTTGAACGCTGGAGCTATTGATAAACCACTGTGGCATATCGTTTGTACCTTAATGTGATATGACATCACAGGAAAATGGGACCATGGATCCAGGCTGGACCTTATATTAAGGGAGCGCTTCTCTTTTGAATTCCAGGGGCCAGAGGAAACCCGGCAGCTTCAGATCCAGGCACCCCTGACCAACACCAGGCCAGTCAGACCCACCCCACATATCCGGTTGGGCCACAGGTCAGTATTTCTCAACTGCTTTCCGTTCGGCTGTGTTTAGGATGGTTCAACCATATAAATAACCAAACAAATAATAATGAGTTAAACCCAATTAACTCCAACAGAGAAAAGATGATGATAAATTTTTTCATGAGAAGCTGTATGGCTACATTATTTATTAAGTATAATCAAGAAAAAAGATGTGTTTGCAAAACTCTTCTCTCTTTTTAAAGGAAATGTTGGTTTTAATCATTGGGAAACATTTTTTTTTCCCCCCTTAAAATCCTCTTCAACTATGCTGTTGGTTACCATGCAGTTTTTCTAGAAAGTAAAACTTTAATGACTGGAGTGTGAAGAAAATTAAGTTATTTCAACCTTACTATAGCCATTTTTGAAATACAAGATGTGATTTAATATAAAAAAGTTAATGCAATTTTAATGCAAGTTCAGCTTATTGGGTTTGACAATACTGTACATCACACATAGCTCCTGCATTAATAAAGAAATACGTTCATTATTTTTTAAAGTCCAATATTTGTTTTTTGCAGCCTGATGTGGGTTATATGGAGATGTAGAACACAATTATAAAAGGCTGGGCTTTTTTTTTTTTTTTTTAATCTCTATTCTTTGGCGTGAACCTTCCAGAATTCACTTCACTTTTATGGGAAGCGAGCCGAGGCTTGGCCTTTTCTCTCCCTTTTGCTGTCATGGTTGTTCCTAGAAAATAATCACTTCCAGCACATTGATGGCTCATCAGTTCAAGGTTAAAAAAACTCTAGATCTTGGGTTAGTCTTGACTTTCTTGTTCCAGCTGCCGCAAAGTGCCCCTACAGCCTGACCTCCCAGCATCCATCTCCGATGCCTTGTGCGTGTGTGCATATGTGTGCATGTACGTGCTTGTGCGTGCGTTCGTGCGTGCGTGAACAGACTAGGGGTAACGAATTCTGACGCCTCCTAGGTAAGTAACAGAACAGATCCAGGACAGTGAGGAGTGGTGCGGGCTGTGACAAACTGGTGGATGCATGCCTTGATTTAAGCCCTCAAAGTCTGTTTTAAAAAATACTGCGGGACAAAAAAACCCCAAATCTTCGGCCTGTATACAGTCTGAACACTATCCATTTGTCTTACCTCTCACCATAATATTGCTATTGGCAGTGATGTTACACCAGGAATCTGAGAGTCTGAGGCCAGTGACTGGTTTTGTTCTTACTCTCAATATGTGTTTATTTTGTGCATTAGGGTAGTTTTTTTTTTTTAAGGAGGCAAAATTACTTTGTGTGAATTTACTAAAGTATAGCGAATACCGTAGGAGCTCCATCCAACCCAGTCCGACTCATAGCTACCCTATAGGACAGAGTAGAACTGCCATATAGAGTTTCCAAGGAGCGCCTGGCGGATTCGAACTGCTGACCCTTTGGTTAGCAGCGGTAGCACTTAACCATTATGCCACCAGGGTTTCCTCCTTAGGAGCTAGGCCCATGGAATTTGGAGCCGCGGTTTTAAAACTAGGCTGTGTGGAGTACTAGGGATTCCTCAGAGGTCTCCCAGAAAAGGCCTTGAAGGGAGGATGTGGGGAATGGCCAATGAGTAGACTCAGCCCCCACCCCACCCCCACTGATCAAATAAAACAGCCTAACCGAATCTGTACCCTGAATTAGGAGTGGTGAAGAGAAGGGGCTCTAGAGCTGACTGCAGAACTGGAACCTCTCCCCACCATCACTACCTGCTAGATCTGGGACTTTGAGCAAGTAACTTAACCCCTCTAATACCTCATCGGTAGGACAACTGACTTAGTATACGTAAAGCATTAGAATAACATCTGTTGCCACCAGGTTGACTCCAACTCATGGCGACCGCATGTGTGTCAGAGGAGAACTGTGCTCCATTGGGTTTTCAGTGGCTGGTTTTTTTGGAAGTAGATCACCAGGCTTTTCTTTCAAGTCACCCCTGGGTAGACTAGAACCTATAACTTGTCAGTTAGTAGCTGAGCACTTAACCATTTGCGCCACCCAGGGACCCCAGAGCACTAGAATTGTGCCTATTTTTTTTTTTTAATTACGTATTGGACTTTGTACTATGCCTGTATTTAGTTACTCTTTCCTTTCTAGAATCATGCTACATTAAAAAAAAAAAGAAGTTTAAACCCCTTGATAAGAGTTTTGAAATGGTTCCCCTAGGAAAAACATGGACATTGAGACTATTGCTGCAGGGATAGGAAAAAAGTCCTGGATCAAGGACTCTAAGATCAAACGGTTCTTCCTGTTACGGGCTTGCCAAGGCAGGGGTCCTTCCTGTGTCATCCCTGGAGAAGCGCCCCACACCCTGCACTCAGACACATCTAATGTCAGCAAACACACAACTATAAGGCTGCCTTTCCATTACCAGACAATAGCTATTGGATAAATATGGGATATAAACACAAACTTCTACATCATTTTAACTGGGCTAAGTTAGAGGAATGGTAAAAAAAAATTTTTTTAAGGATTTTTAAATTTAGGCACATCAAATATTTTCGTTTTTCTATATTCCTTTCTCTCCCTTTCTCTCTCTATATATAACTATATTGGCACAGTGATTAAGAGCTATGGCTACTAACCAAAAGGTTGGCAATTTAAATTCACTAGCCACTCCTTGGAAATCCTATGGGGCAGTGCTACTCTGTCCTATAGGGTTGCTATGAGTTAGGAATTGACTCAACAGCAGTGGATTGGGTTTCCTTTTTTTTTTTTCTGTATCTATATGAAAATACATGTAATTTTACCATTCAATAATAATCTCATTTAAGTAAATTATTATCCAGTTTATTTTTTTATATATTTTTATATTATAGACATTTTCTGTTTTTCTAAATAGGCACCCTAACGATCCTCTTTATCGACAATGCAATCTTTTATCAAGCTTAGTACTGTAGCAAACTATTTTTCAACATTTATGTATTTTAAAATATAATGTTTATTTTCATTTATCTTTATTCCTTTTGAATTATGTCTTCAGACTACATCCCAGGAGAAGGTATTCTGAGTCAAAGGGGGTGAATATTTTTGTAGCTCTGGATACATATTTCAAAATTGCTTTCCAAAAAGATTATGCCAGTAGACACTGACAAGAGTCATATGTCCATATAACAGTTGCATTAAAGTCTCAGTTACATTGTATAACTCTTTCACATTATTTTTGCTAATTTAGCAGTCCAAAACAGTACTGCATTTCTATTTTTAACCCAATAAATTCTACTGATCCCGATGACTACTTTCTGGAACAACACAGGGTAAATTAGCCGAAGTTTCTTTTTTTCAAATATTAGAGGGTAGGGCTGAATGAAAATTCATTGGAAGAATAACATACAAGTGTAAGGTATTACTCTTAAAGGTATTTGAGCTCCTTAGAGAACATCCAAAAATGAATGAAATTATCCAAACGAATAAGTAAAATGTGATTAAAAACTTTTTTTTTTCCTACCAGTCAGTTTCTTTGTGGGGTATAGAGCATGTTTCTTTACCACTTGTTCAGGAACTTTCCACCCCTGCTTCAGTGGGAGGGAACTATTCTAAAAGCCCATGCCTTTGTTCCACTGTAAAGTGAGCTCCATTTATCTGTTTCTTTGCAGCCACTTCTGACGGCACAGCAGCTGGCCTCTGCTATCACTGGCGTGATGCCTGGAGGCACGCCTGCCCTCAACCAGCCTATCCTCATTCCCTTCAACATGGCCGGACAGCTAGGAGGGCAGCAAGGACTGGTCCTCACACTGCCTACAGCGAATCTCACCAACATCCAAGGGCTGGTAGCAGCAGCTGCAGCCGGAGGCATTATGACTCTGCCATTGCAAAATCTACAAGGTAACGCATTGTGTCCCTATGCCATGTAGGGCTCTACTCGCTGCCCTGTGTTCTCTGCAGTGGATAGGAAAAGTGCCCCAAAAGGTGAAGTTGGTTCAGACTTGCTTTCGCTGTAGAAGATACAAATGTCTTATGTAGAAAGCAAAGTTTCAAGTTGTCTGGGAATCCTGAGCCTGCTCAAGTGCTGGGCTTTATCAATCTTCATTTCATAACTTTGATATTGAAAACATTCAGGCCTTTTGGAAGCATTTATGAGCAATCATTACACAAAATATCAAAAACTTACGTGTAAAATTACTGTGTTGTTATTGGAAGACCTCAGTTACAATCTCACAAGTTCTTTAGCTATGTCCACAAAAAGGCTAAACATTTCGTCTTTGTGTTTGAAGCAGTTGGAACATCTCAAATTCAGGCATCATTTAAAATTTTTGCCGTCGAGGCATTTAATTTAATTATTATTTTGCTTACTAAGTATATTTTAGTTATAACCACTAAACAGAAATTATTATTGTTTTTGATCATATTTTGCAATGAGAAAAATAGACTTCTATATCAAACCTTTGGAAACCCTGGTGGCATAGTGGTTAAGAGCTACAGCTGCTAACCAAAAGGTCGGCAGTTCAAATCCACCAGGTGCTCCTTGGAAACTGTGGAGCAGTTCTACTCTGTCCCACAGGGACCCTATGAGTCGGAATTGACTCGACAGCAACAGGTTTTTTTTTTTTATATCAAACCTTTATATTACATGGACATATAATAAGAGCCAGACTTTAATTTTAGGAAGGGAATTATGTTGCTATTATATAAATTTTGACTTTTCTCAGAAAAATTTGATAACATGAACTGATAAAATGATTTACAAAATACTCTGTCAGGGAAAGAATTATTGTAATGGAGAAATGGGCCTGAATTTGAATAGGATGCCTAATTTATTTACAAATACATATTTATTTAATTACACATTTCTTTTGGACTGGTCAAAGGTATTTGTTTTTTCCATTGATATAAATGCTAGCAATTCAATTTTATTTATTTATTTATTTTTTGCAGAATGACTGGGTAAGTTATCAGAACAACAATTTAAGGTGTTATTTCAGTGGGTCAAATTTCAGACCTTCTTATAATGTATTGAGTTGGTCAGAGCAGCAGTCCACAGGTTAAGAAACAGACCCTATAAGAGCTGGTTAACTCTTGGTTCAAACTTCTTCACTTGCTATGTGTTTTCATACCCAACCTATTGCTGCCCTTCTTGATTTTCAGTTTAATGTTTAAAACAATTTCTCTTTTATACTATTAAGTCGTGCCAGGAACCTGCCATTCATAAATCATGCATGCCCAGGACACACTAATGCACAAACTTTCCTTGTTTCAAATTTGAGAGTGCCTGGGAAGCCGGGATCTAGGATTAAGCAAATAAGGCAGGAATATACAAGGTGAAAGCTGGAGCAACAAAGTGTAAGGAGAGGCTTTTTAATGTAGATGGATTATGAAATCTTAATGAAGAAATGGGCATTACCAAAATGCAACCTTCCATTTGGAACATTTGTGCTTATGGGAATATAGAACCTTATAAATAAACATAAGCTCGCAGAACTACTAGGTCATGCCTTAATCCTCCTTGGTTAAGGTGGATGCCAAAGTCAGAGCCCCCCAAAACAGGCTTGGTATATCTTTATTATGATTTGGTATTTGTAGGATTTTGTTACCTGTTATTTTCAGGTTCAAAATTAGTGACCTGGTGCAATGTAGATTTCCATCAAGATTTTCTCTTTTGTTTTGTTTTGATATTAAATGTAAGTATTAGCTTACACTTTGGGTGTTTTTTTTTTTTTACACCTTTGGTTTTGGAAAGTGAATCTTGAGGTTTGTGACCTGATTAAGTAGGCTCCACCAGAGACCACGCTCTTTTTATCCTTCAGTTTTTGCATCTGAATTAATTCCTCTATCAGCATCATCATCAAAAGTGTATTGAAGTTAATGGTCAAGCTCTTTTCTACTAAACATCTACAATCTAACATTTCTCCTTTCTCCACCCTTGAAATTTTGATGATGTTAGAGGTGGGTAGTTGTTGTAAGGTGCCGTCAAGTAGATTCCACCTCACAGCAACCCTAACTAAGTACGACAGAACAAAGTGTTGCCCGATCCTGGACCATCCTCACAATCATTGCTATGCTCGAGCCCACTGTTGCAGCTACTGTGTCAATCTTTCGCCTTGAGGGTCTTCTTTTTCGCTCACCCTTTGCTTTACCAAGCATGATGTCGTCCTCTGAGGACTGGTCCCTCCTGATAACATGTCCAAAGTACATGACAGAAGTCTTGCCATCCGCACTTCTAAGGAGCATTCTGGCTATACTTCTTACAAAACAGATTTGTTCTTTCTTCTGGAAGTTTATGGTATAGTCAATATTCTTCATCAACACAATAATTCAAATATATCAATTCTTTGGTCTTCCTTATTCATTGTCCAGCTTTCACATGCATGTGAAGCAATTGAAAGCACGATGGCTTGGGTCAGGCGCACCTTAGTCCTTATGGTAACATCTTTGCTTTTCAGCACTTTAAAGAGGTCTTTTGCAGCAGATTTGCCCAGTGCAATACATCATTTGATTTCTTGACTGCTGCTTTCATGGGCATTGATTGTGGATTCAAGTCAAATGAAATGCTTAACAATGTCAATCTTTTCTCCATTTGTCATGATGTTGCTTATCAGTCCAGTTGTGAGGATTTTTGTTTTTTTATGTTGAGGTGCAATCAATACTGAAAGCTGCAGTCTTCTTCTTTTTTTTTTTTAAATTGTGCTTTAGGTGAAAGTTTACAGAACAAAGTAATTTCTCATTAGACAGTACACAAATTGTTTTGTGACATTGGTTGACAACCCTTTCATGTATAAGCACTCTCCCCTGCTCCACTCTGGGTTTCCTGTTTCCATTCGTCTAGTTTTCCTGTCGCTTCCTGCCTTCTCTGTGTGCATTTAGTCTGGTAGACATGATTGAACTATAATGCACGTTTCTCATGTGTGTTGTTTGCCCTATAGACCTGTCTAATCTTTGGCTGAAGAGTCAGCCTCAGGAGTGATTTCAGTACTGAGTTAAAAGGGTGTTTGGGGGCCATGCTTTTTGGGTTTCTCCAGTCTCTTGACCAGCAAGTCTGGTCTTTTTTTTGTGAGTTTGAATTTTGTTCACATTTTTCTCCCGCTCTGAGAGACCCTCTATTGTGATCTGTGTCAGAGCAGTCGGTGGTGGTAAAGGCTGTAGTCTTTGATCTTCATTGGTAAGTGCTTGGAGTCCTCTTTACTTTCATCAAGCAAGGTTGTGTCATCTGCATACAGCAAGTTGTTAATGAATCTTCCTCCAATCCTGATGCTTTGTTCTTCCTCATATAGTCCAGCTTCTCAGATTATTTGCTCATCATACAGATTAAGTATGGTGAAAGGATACAACCCTGACACACACCTTTTCTAATTTTAAATGATGCAGTATCCCCTTGTTCTGTTTGAATGGCTGCCTCTTGATCTATGCACAGGTTCCACACAAGCACAATTAAGTGTCCTGGAATTCCCATTCTTCACAATGTTATCCATAATTTGTTATGATCCACACAGTCGAATGCCTTTGCATAGTCAATAAAACACAGGTAAACATCTTTCTGGTATTCTCTGCTTTCAGCCAAGATCCATCTGACCTCAGCAATAATATCCCTCGTTCCACATCCTCTTCTGTATCCAGCTAGAATTTCTGGATGCAGGGGTCATTAAAATATCCCTGAATTGCAAGTCAGCCTGTTACAGGAAAAGCTTCTTAATTAGTCTTACTAGCCAAGCCCCTTCCCCTATACCTTCTTCTTTAATATCCTTATGAGTGAATGCCAATTCCTAAATTACTGTTAAGATTCAGAAAAGTCCCGCTTTCCAGTTTCCTTGGGCTTTTCTGTCCCTTTCACATTTTCCCAAATGACTTCTTCACCATCAGACCTCAGTAGTCAGCAAAGCAGAGTGACTAACTGCCCTGGTTTGTGCGTGACTCAGAGTGTTTCCCAGGGTTGGGGACTTTGAGTACTAAATCCTGGAAAGTCCCAGGCAAATCAGAAGGAGTTGGTTACCCTGTGGGAGGCCCAAGGACAATAGAGATAGTAAAGCATGGAAGTGTTCCATATCTCCAAGGTGTCCAGAATCAATGACCACAACTTGCAGGGCAATGCCAGCCAGCCATCTTGTGGGCTGCAAAAGCTGATCAGTTGGCCAGCAGCTGATGCACAGCTGATCTTCTAACCTTTAGGGAACCAACTGCTGCCCCTGGCAGCCCCTAGGAATTATGCCTGTGGTTTGCGTAGCTTCCCAGCTTGCATAGCAGAAGGTAGTAGGACTCTTGGGCTGGTGAATAGATACCTGGCAGGCCAAGAAGTCATCTTCAGGGTCCTGGGTGACTCTGAGACCCAGCCAGTCCTAGATATCCTTGAGTATCATCGTTCCTCAAGGGTGGCGGTCTTGTAAATGGACTATAAATACCTCACAAGGAATCCTTACACACGTTCATATAGTCAATAGCCAGTGTAGATTGCTCACCCCCCTCCACCGGCCCCGCCGTTAAAATGACTAGTAAGTCTGCCCATCTGTAGTTGAAACCCCACCGTCTAAGGTGGTTTTAGAAACACGGACTTGCTTGGTCAGTGTGAGGGGGAGGGACTTAAGTTGTCAATGCCCAGCCTGAAGTAGGCTGGACCTTTTCCTCTGTGGTGCCTTTAGTCAGGGACGCTTCCCCTTTTCTTCACTGTAAAATGTTAAGTTTTTATTCATGAAACAACTCAGCCAGTTGGAATTGTTTCTGACTCTTCTCTGACCTTCCTACCTGGCCCTCTAGTCTGCTTGTTCTTCCAGCTCAAAACTAAAATTTTGCTAAGAAAAAAAAAAAAAATGGAAAATGACTGGCATCAGTTTCTTAATGGCTTGGAATGCAAGGATGAATTTTCAGGCGTTTTCCCTTTTACCTAAGTGATTGAGAGCCTGTTCATTTACATTCCCCAATCAAGTAACATGAAATAGCTCTCAGCGCAGTGAGGCCATGGATCACAGATGTGTCTTAGTGAGCACTCACGACAAACCATTACACTGAGAGCGGTTTGTCTCCACTCAGGCAGGGTGGTGGGGTGGCCATGTCACACTCGCTCATCAAGTGTGGGCTCCAGACCAGCAGCATCAGTGTCTTTAGGGGAGCTTTCTAGACATGTAGCATCTTGGGCCCCAACCCAACCCACTGAGAAGAATCTGCCTTTTTAAAAGACCCTAAGTCATTTCTATGCATGTTAAACTTTGAAGAAATGCTGGTTTTAGAGCTTTCCCAAAATTCATTTGGTAACTCCCCAATATGGCCAGCAGGGCCCTCCACCAGATTCTGAGATTATTCTTTTGGTAGTGGAGGTAGCGGGAGCATGTGTATTGCGGTCAGTGCCCTCATTAATTCTCTAGGCTAACCAAGATGTTGGAGGTTCGAGTCTACCCAGAGGCACCTCAGAAGAAAGGCCTGGTGATTTACTTCTGAAAAATCAGCCATTGAAAACCCTATGGAGCACAGTTCTATTCTGACATAGATGGGGTCACCATGAGTTAGAGTCGACTCAATGGCAACTAGTTTTTTTTGTTTGTTTCTTTTATTCTCCTGCTCTCCCTCACCACCTCTGGCCTCTAGAGGAGCTTTCTTGCATCATGCAAGTATTCTTGCAGATCTTGTCTGAGATTTTATCCAGCAAACACTTTGCATTGCTGCAAAAGAGATCATATGGTCCAGCAGAAAACCTATCTGCATAGACAATTGCTTTTCCTTTCTCCTCAGATTCTTGCTCAAGGATGGGTGGGATCTTACTACATGAAGAAGCACAAGAGTAAGGAATTAGAAATCTCTTGGGAACTTAGGATCAGGGTCACTGGATTCTCAGGGATCCTGGAATGAGGTTTGGACATTAAAAAACACAGTGACCCTCTACGCTGCAGGCTGTCATTTTCCCCTCCTCAGCAGACAGGTATGTAGCCCTCACTTCCAGAGTGACTAATAACCTGCCTCCCATCTTCTCCTGCTCCCTCCTTGTATTAGTTTTGTAAGGCTGCTATAACAAAATACCACAAACTGAGTGGCTTATAAGAACAGAAATTTATCACCTCAAAATTTATCAGACTGGAGTCTGGGAGTCTGAGATCAGGGTATCGGCCTTGTTGATTCCTTCTGAAGCTTGAGAGAAAATCTGTTCCACACCTCTCTCCTAGCTTCTGGTAGCTCCAGGTATTACTTGGCTTACTTCTATAGTATCACGTATTATCCTTCCTCTGCCTCCCTGTCTCTGCGTCTGTTCTTCTCTATTATGAAAGTATCGCTCATACTGAATTAGGACCCACCCTATTCCAGTATGACCTCATCTTAATCAAACTAACAACATCGTCAAAGATTATTTCCAAACAAGTTCATGTTCATAGGTACTGGGGTTAGACTTCAATGTATCTTTTTGGAAGACACAGTTCAATTCATAACACTTCTCGTGACTTCTCTCTATTGCATTGGTTACCGTTTGGCTAGCCCATAATCTTTGTTCGTTCACCTTCTGTTTTGCATCCCCTGAGTACTTGCATCTTTCCAACTAACGTACCCAGTAAGACCCCTCCATTGCTATCCCCATCTCCATCACCTTTACCTTTATCCCTATCTCCATCTCTATCTAAACTTCAAACTCTCAAAGAGAAAATTTCTGTGCAGCTGAGCCTTTTTATACTAGGCTACCTAGCCAGACTAGAGATTGATGGTTCCATAGCCAGGTGTCCCCTCTTGTCCAATCAGCTGTAATGTAGGTGGAAGGGGGAAGCCAGGTTGGCACAATACAGAATATGAGCAAACATGCTTAAGAAACATGCTAGGCCTCTTCCATCAGCAGAAAAGGCAGTGGGTACTGCAGCCATTATATTGGCCTGTCTGTTGGCTGGGATAACAGAATAGATCAGTAGGACCCCCTACAATATGAACTAAGATAGAGACAAACTCTTACGTCACATGCCAAAGGTTAGGTCTAGGTTCTGGCTATTTTAAGGGAAGTTCTGGCTGAGATGTAGGCCATAAATGTTCTAATCTTAGCTAAGACCTAGAAATGACTACCCCTCAATACCCTGTGTCCCTACATGTAGGTGAGGTTCATTGCCTCCTCCCATCTCACCTTGAAATGTTCCTTTTCTCATTCCAAGCAGCTACCATCATCACCTACCCCTAGGCCTCCATTGCTGTGTCCTTTGTCCCATGCTCACATTGCTTTGGTCTCAACTGGCTGTCAGCAAACTCATGCTTGTGAAATATGACCAATAGTTATAAACCTCAAACAAAGAAAATTACTAAGACCTGTCACATACTTTATAAACTCTTAACCAATGTCTCCCATTTTACTTATTTTCTTTAAAAACACAAATAACTTTACTAAAAACAATTTGCAATTGTTCTAATATGGGAACAGAAAGTATTATTTGATGTAGCAAAATAAAGGCTAAACGAACTCAAGGAACCCTGGTGGCACAGTGGTTAAACTACTCAGCTGCTAAACAAAAGGTTGGCAGTTTGAACCCACCAGCCTCTCTGTAGAAGAAAGATGTGGCAGTCTGTTTCTGTAAAGATTACAGCCTTGAAAACCCTATGGGGCAGTTCTGCTCTGTCCTGTAGGATCATAGGAATTGGAATTGACTCAGTAGCAAAGGGTTTGGTTTGGTTTGGTTTGGTTTTCACGAAACTCACGGCAAACATGTTGGATTTCTTGCTTTGGTTTAACTTATACACAAAACGTAGGTAAATATAGCCTCAACAGTAGTGACAACACATAGCAAAGGGGTTAATGGGACAGCAGAGGTGTGTCTGCCTCTAGGACACATATTCAGGTTAGTGGCTGGTTCTCATGGCACAGGCCAGGATGACTCACTAATCACTATAGGACCACATAAACGGAGAACATAAATGTGCTAAGGAGGAGATTTATATCAAAGTGCGAACATTCCAGTTAAGTCAAGCATAACATTTAAATTAATGACCAAAAATACATTAGAGAGTGCTGCTTAACCTGAACATGGAAAAGCAATTAGGTTCAAGGCAAGGTGAAAAATCAAGGCCAAGGATGGTTTCCCTGCCCTTAGCTCAGGCAGGAAATCTGCCTTGGTTTTCCCTGACTCCCCAAAGTAAAATCGGTATGTGGTAAAGTGTGTAAGTATAGTATTGGGGTTAGGGATTTCATGTGCAAGTTACTTTACATTTCCTTTTTGTTTTTGTTGTTTTAATTGAGGTATTATTTATATACCATAAAATGTATGAATCTTAAGTGCTCGGTTCAGTGATAATTGTGCAGTTGATAATTGCATACACCTATGTAACCTCCACTTCAATCAATACATAAAACATTTTCATTATTCCAAAAACGTTCCCTTGTGCCCCTTTCTAGTCAATCCCCTTCCTCCAACCAGGCAACCCCTGATCTGCTTTCTGTTGCTGTAGCTTAGTTTTGCCTGTTCTAGAAGGTCATACAAATGGATTCATACACTATGTATTCTTTGCTGGCTTTTTTCACTTAGCCAAATGGGTTTGAGATTCATCTATATTTTTGTGTGTATTGTATCAGTAGTTCATTTGTTTTAATTTCCGAGGAGCATTCCACTTTAAGAATATACCAGAGTTTGTTTATATATCTCCATGGAGATTCTGATGTCCCAGTGGGCAGACTTTGTGAAGATCCCCTTCTCTGGGGCCAGGGAGAGGGTTCCTCAACTGGGCATCTCTAGGGAAGCACCCTTGGCCATTGTTCTCTGTAGCCCTTGACTACACTCCCTGGGAGATTCTTCTCTGTTCATTAACTTCCTTGGCTACATCTGAAGAGAAAGTTGAGGAATGTACCTTTCTCTGGGGACCTTCTCAGTTCATGTGTGGCTTGTGGAAGCTTGGGGGAACCGAAGGTTGCTTGAAGTTTCCAACAGTTCAAAATTCGTAGCTTCTTTGGGAGCCCTGGTGATGCAATGGTTAAAGACCTATGACTGCTAACCCAAAGGTCGGCAGTTTCAATCTACCAGCCACTCCTTGGAAACCCTATGGGGCAGTTCTGCTCTGTCCTGTAGGGTTGTGATGAGTCAGAATCGACTTGATGGCAACAGGTTTGGTTTGGTTTTTGGTTTTGGTAATATAGCCTTCTCAGAAATCAAGACTGCTTCTGATCCTTTTGTTCCAGTTAGTTCCATGTGCCAAAGTTTTCCCCAATACATAACGTGTTGAGTCTAATTTCTTTTGCCTTCTCATTCATTCCTATTCCTCCCACCCCTTTTTAATTTAATCAGATTCAATATGAAGGCATTCTTGTCTTTTTGGTGTTCTTTGAACATACTCCTGCCCAAGGGCCTTTGCATGTGCTGTTTCCTTAGCATGAAACACTCTTTCTCCAGAAAGCATCAAGCCCCACTCCCTCTCTCCTTCCTTTTACCGGCCTTCCTTTATCTCCTTTTCCCATAACACTACCTTTGACATAACCTTAAAATCTCGCAGTGAAAATGTTTGAGTCCTTCTATATCCTTTCTTCTTTTTTAAGTGCTTAGGGTCATGACTACATACCTGTCTAGGGCAGTGGAAGCAGCACTGCGATGCTTGGCTCTGGTGCTATAGAGGAGGACACCTGTGTATAAATCTATTGTTTGTGTCTGACTCTGCTCCTAGACCATAAAGTCTGTGACAGGGATCTTTGCTTGATTCAGTGATGTGGCCCAAGAACCTTGAACATTGCTTGACTCATAATAGGTACTCTAGAATGAGTGAATGAATTTTAAAGAATTAGTAGGAATTAGTCAAGTGAAGAAAAGTAAAGAGAACATTCAGTGTAGAGAAGAAGGCTTGAGGAGCATGGCGTTTGTTGGCAAGTTTTGGTTGTTGCTTAAGTGAGAAGTCCTAGGGTGGCAAGAAATCGAGCTGGGGGGGCAGGAAAACCACTTGCTGTCCAGTCAGCTCTGATTCATGGAGACCCCATGTGTGTCAGAGCAGAACTGTGCTCCACAGGGTTTTCAATGGTTGCTTTTATTGGAAGTAGATTGCCTTTCTTCCACCAACCATTTGATTAGTAGTTGAGCGTGTTAACTGCAGTGCTCAGGGACTCCAGAGGAGCAGGAAGAATGCAGTATTGGGACCTTGGGTGCCTCTCCTGTGTGTGGCAAGTGGCCATCAAAGAACCTGAGCATCCACTATATGCAAGGCCCTGTACCAAGCACTGATATGTTCGAGATGAACTCACTTGAAAACAGTGCAATTATGCTCCGATATTTTCATGAATATTACGTATTTACACACTTCATTATACACCTACACATTAATGATGTATGAGCAATATTTAATTATATAGGTTACCATTAAAGGTGCTTGATTTTATGGATTGAAGAAGAAATTGTTGGTAAGGAGTAGGCGGGTGGGGTGTGAAACATGTCCTGTGCATTTTCCCACCATTCCTGAAGAACAAAACACATAATCAGCCACACATGCTGCTTTTCCTTGTGGTTTACTTTTGTGCTATTGAGTGATGCCTGCACTCAGAAGGTAGCTCCCCCAGTGATGGCTTGAACATAAAAGGAGAGATCTAAGACCACTCACAGAAAAGGAGAACACAGTACCAGCCACAGTGGCTAGAAATGAGAAGAACCGGCTCTGGCTTTAGTATGCAATGATTTCTCAGCTTCTGATACTTGGCTGGCTGTCACCAAGTCCAATATTAAAAATACTTAGTACATAAATTTGTATTTGGAGTGTTATTCTGAAGAGCCCCACATGACATACCATACAATAATACCAAATCCACTGTAAAGAAGTTATGAAAAGTAGTTGCAATGTGTCTTTCTTTGGCAGTTTTTCAAACCTCCATGTCTCTCAGGCTTCAGACTTTTTATTTAAAATACCTGGAGAAGCCCGTTCTGCAGTATATTATCCTTGAAGCAGGTGTCACTGAGGCACTGGGGCATGGATTAAACTGGAAGCACATGAATGAAGAGTATGACTAGTATACTGCGTATTTAAGAGATACTGTCAATGGAATAAAGCATTGTCAAAGGATAATGGTTTCCAGCTGCCACATAAATGTCAAAGCAAAGCCAAGGCATTTATTTTCAAAGCAAAAGGCAGGGAAGTAATGTGATCCCCAGTTTGCACATAATAAGGCTGTAAATCTATCAGGGCTTTTGATGATGTCATCTAGCAACGTGTCGACACTAGGGTGTGCAAACTGGATTAGATTCCAAGCCAGGTATGAGTTGGCCAATGTGACTAGCCCTTTTCCAAGATGGCTGCCTCTAGAATGGCACTGATGCCTATATGAGGAAAGGACCAAGGTTGAAATTCCTCTCAACTGCACTCCGTTACTAAGAACGAGATGGAACTGGGCTCCTTTGTTCATCTTTCCTCTGGAATCAAAATAAAGAGGACTTCTTTATCTGTGGGAGGTGAATGTGTAAAGGGGGCAGGTATTGAAAATATGGAAATAGAAAATGGTTCTCAATTCCCCCGTGCCCACTGTTTAGGGAATGGAGAAGTAGTGTTCTCCAAGAAAGCCTTGTGTTATGTGTGTAATTCCCGCAGAGCAGACTACCAATGAGAGGTCACAGTTACATTTCTCAGCCTCTCTAGGGAAAAGCTAAACCTCCTTTCCTCCCATGAACTGCACACAAAGACTGATCGATTCCACACATACTTACCAAGTATCTGCTATCTGCCAGGCACTGTGGTAGGCACTGGGATCTACAATCTAGTTAGGAGGATACTGCAGTAACCCAGGGGAAAAAGATTCTGGTGGCAGTGATGAAGAGCAGGGGTCTGATTTAGGGGACATTAAAAAGATGGGTTTTATATGACTTGATGATGGATTAAATGTAGTGGAATGGGAGGAAAGACGAGGGGCTTGTTAGTTCTGTTTGACGTGATTTGTTCAGTTTCCTGTGAACTATTTAAATAGAAATACTAGTAGCCAGTTGGAAATACATGGGTCTGGAACAGAGAGTGGAATTTGTGCTGGAGATCCTGATGTAGAAACCATCAACATATATGACAGAAACCAGGAAGGGAAGAAATTTCTGAGGGAGAAGAGGTTAGGGAAGGTACATCACAGTTCAAACCGTGGACGAGGAAGAGGCAGTTACAACAGAGGCCAAAAAAGAGTTTCCAACATATTATTCCCCCTGATACACGTAGAGGGTAGAAATGATAGTTCCTCAAGACACTCACTGCCTCCTCGCTTGTTTGCATCAGGGTATGCTGAGGCTCTTGTGTTTGAATTCTCGTTCATTAGACATAATCTACTCATTCACATTGGAACTTTTGACTGTTGCTTTACCCTTATATATCTGGAGTGCAACAAGAAGGAGCCAAAAAAAAAAAAAAAAGCATCTGCTAGTTTGGTTTTTATCTTCTAAGGACATGCCAAGTTTCCATGTATAAAGAAGCTATTTTAAGATCTTGTACATAAAAGCTTCAACACTGTTTGCTCTTTTGCTGGAAAGCAACTCAATTGATTTAAATCTTTTATTTAAAAATGTAGTTGAAGCCTTAAAAATCTCAAAATTGAAAATGTTTGAGTCCTTTTTTTTTTTTTCCTTCCTTGCTTCTTTTTTAAGCACCTTTGGGGGTCATGCCTGCCTTAGCAGTCTATGGCAGTGGAAACAGTTTTGTGATGCTTGGCTCTGATGTTTGGTAAAAGCTCTAGTATAAATAATACAGTTGTTTTTTTTTAAAATGTCTTACCTTGGAAAATTATACCTTATTATAAGCAAAATAAATCTCTGAAAAACTTTGGTTCATCATTGACCTTGTCCTTTAGTGTCATATTCTTCCAAATTATATTAACCAACTGTACTAACCAAGCTTATAGCCAAAATTAAAAACACACGTATTTTGTGTGCCATTTGTCACTGGGTTAAGATTAACGCAAATATACAGGTCCATTAACACATTTTTATGCATCTCAGTTCCCCTGTGTGCCATTATTTTAGAAATTCTTAGCAGAACATATATATATATTCAACATTTGACATAAGATAATTTGAGTCTGCTGTGTTTGGAAAATAACTCACATGGGTGAAAGTTGCATTAAATAAATAATCAAGATAAAATTTATACTTCCATTTATTTCAAAGCTAATACTGCTAACTTACAATGGAATGGTAACATGAAGACACAGTGCTATAATTTGATTGATTTGTTTTGACAGCAGCCAAATAATTGAGAGTGAAAGGTGTCAGCACAGATGAAATATTGTATAAGCCACATTCAGAAAGCAACCCCAGCAGGAACAGCAACTGGAGTTTTATTTCCTTTGATTTTGTACCGTTACTCACTTCCAGTTTATTATGAAACCATGAGAGGTGCACAACTTCCCCAACTAGGGACACTTTTATGGAGAGGATAGAAATAGAAATTTGTCAAATACTGGAACAGTGGATAAAGACAAAAGGACCTAAGATGGCTACAGCATGTCAAGCTACATTATATCAGCCTTTCCTTTTTTTTTTTTTGCAAGTTGTTGCTCTCATGCATTTTACCACATTTTTTAAGTCATTATGAGTCAGAGAAAATACTAGATTCCATATTCCAGCCCCTCGACTAGAGATGGGCAAAGGAGGGGTGTGCTTAGTACCATTTCTGGGCTCAGGTAAGGTGTTTACTCAATTGAAACCCAAATGCCGGCAAACCAGATTATTTGCAATTTTGTCTGCTAAGAATAAGATTTGAGGTACTAAATTAACACAGAAGCTACATGGTCAGGAGAGGAACAATGAGGAGAAAGGTCCTGCCTGTAGGCAGCCACCGAGGATGGTGATTCATAGAGTAGGCACTGGAATCACATTGACAACCCACTGCCACCGAGTCAATTTCAATTCATAGAGACCCTATAGGATAGACCAGAACTGCCCCATAGGGTTTCCAAGGCTATAAGTCTTTACAAAAGCAGACTGCCCATCTTTCTCCTGTGGGGCAGCTGGTGGGTTTGAGCCACCAACCTTTTGGTTAGCAGCTGAGCACTTTAACCCTGTTCCACCAGGAATCATACTAACCAGGTTTAATTCCAACCCAGTCCTAGGCGGTGCAAGTGGTTAACATGCTTGACTGCCAAATAAGGTTTGAGGTTTGAGTTCACCCAGAGGTGCCTTAGAAGAAAGGCCTGGCAACCTACTTCCAAAAAATCAGCCATTGAAAACCCTAGGGTACACAGTTCTACTCTGAATGGGGTGGCCATGCATTGGAATGGATTCATTGGCAAATGGTAATTCCAACCCTACTGCTTGCTAGCTGTGTGGCCTTGGGCTAGGCACTCTGATATCTGAGAGTTGCTTTCCTCAGCTGTTTTGTAGGCTTATTTTAAGGATTAAATATGATAATGTGTGGAATATTTAGTGCCTGACACCCAGTAAGTGCAACATGAAATGATAGCTGTTTTTATTACCAAAAGCTGCAAAATCCAATGTGGTAGCCAAGAGCCACATGTGGCTTCTGAGCATTTGAAATGTGGCCAGTCTGAACTGAGATATGCTATCAGTGTTAAAGAGCCTTGGTGGTGAAGTGCTCAAGAGCTAGGCTGCTAACCAAAAGGTCAGCAGCTGGAATCGCTCAGCTGCTCTTTGGAAACCCTATGGGGCAGTTCTACTCTGTCCTGTAGGGTCGCTATGAGTTGGAATTGACTCCACAGCAATATGTTTGGTTTTCTGGTTTTATCAGTGTAAAATCTATACCAGATTTTGAAGGCTTCGTATCAAAAAAATAAAAACATACAAAGTAGTAGCTCGTGATTGCATGCTGAAATGACATTTTGAATACATTGCATTAAGTATATTATTGAAATGAATTTCACTTGTTTCTTTTTATTTTATTAAGAATGGATACTAGAAAAATTTTAAATTGCATATGGTAAAAAGCTATGCTCATGAAAAATAAAAATAAGCATACATTTAAATTTGAGCTCTCAAGAAGAAAACCACAAAGGATCGTTTTTGCTAACAAAGTGGAGAGTGTGTTTTATGAGTTCTTTGCTGCAGTATAGGAACTGTTTGGGATTGTTATCTATACAGATAGAAGAAGGATGTAGCATTTATGAGCATTTTCCACTGATCAAATATAAACTCCTTTTTTTAAAAATTATTATACTCTTTGAAATATTTGAAAAAAGAGGAATATATATACTAACTGATCTAGTATTAACAGATGTTAACATTTTGCCACGTTTGCTTTAAGATTTTTATTTTAAAAATGAGAACATTATGAATTATGCTAAAACCCACCTCTACTTCTCCTCCCAGTCGTTCCTTAGCCTTTCTCTCTCCTGGAAGTAACCACTACCCTGCCTATGCACGTGTTTATGCATTTACTATGCATGTGCGTGATATATATTGTTTGGGGTGTATTAAAATTTTACAGTAATGGTTGTTGTTAGCTGTTGTCAAGTCACTTCCACTCATAGCAACCCTGTGTACAACAGAACGAAACACCACCCGGTCTTGAGCCATACTCAATTGTTGCTATGCTTGAGCCCATCATTGCAGCCACTGTGCCAATCCATCTTGTTGAGGGTCTTCCTGTCTTTCACTGACCCTCTACTTTCCCAAGTATGATGTCCTTCTCCAAGGACTAGTCCCTCCTGATAACATGCCCAAAGTATGTGAGATGTAATCTCACCATCCTTGCTTCTGAGAAGCATTCTGGCTGTACTTCTTCCAAGACAGATTTGTTTGTTCTTCTGGCAGTCCATGGTATATTCAATATTCCTTACCAACACCATAATTTAAATGCATCAATTCTTCCTTCATCTTCCTTATTCATTGTCCAGCTTTCACATGCATATGAAACCATTGAAAATACTGTGGCTTGGGTCAGGCGTACCTTAGTCCTGAAAGTGACATCTTTGCTTTTTCACACTTTAAAGAGGTCCTTTGCAACAGATTTGCCCAGTGCAATGCGTTATTTGATTTCTTGACTGCTGCTTCACTGGGTGTTGATTATGGATTTACATAGCAGTAGAGCACTCTAAACATATTTTTATATCTCGCCTTTTTTCTCTCAACATTTTGCCTTTGAGATTTATCCATGTTGAGACACATAGATAATTATATATTTGAATTTATTTTGATTATCTTATTTTGTAAGTTTGTTTTGTTACCCTGTGTTTCTGCTCTTTTTCTCATTCCTTGCATTCTAATGAATAAATCAAGTTTTCTTTTCCCCATCAAATGCATTAGAAGTTAAATATTTTGTTTTTATTATTTTAGTGGTAACTCTTATATATTGAACGTGTGCTTGCCTTAACAGGTCTAATCAGTATTTTTGTCTTTCCTCCCAAATAATAAGTGGGGTTTAGAACACTTTAATATTGATCATCCTCTCCCATCTTCTTACATCATTGATGCCTAGGATTAGTTATTCTGTTTATCGTTGTGTTTACCAGCTCACTTAGTTTTAACTGTTGTTATTGTTAGTTGCCATCTAGTTGGCCCCAACTCATGGTGACCCCACATACAACAGAATAAAATGTTGCCACGTCCTGCACCCCCTTCACCAGCGTTGGTATGCTGGAATCCATTGTTGCAACAACTGTGTATTTAAATTTTTTTTTTTTTTCCAACCCAGGGGTTCATCTTCCAGCACTATATTGAACAATATTCTGTTGTGATCCATAAGGTTTTCATGGGGTAATTTTTGAAAGTAGATCGCAAGGCTTTTCTTCTTAAATCTGTCTTAGTCTTGAAGACCTAAAAATAATCTAAATCTGTTGCTGATGAGTCGACCCGACTCATAGTGACCCTGTAAGCTGTGCTGAAATCGGTGACCCTGCTGGTTTTTGAAATACCAGCGCCATAGCTTCTAACATCACAGCAGCATGGAAGCCACCGCAGTACAACAAACTAACAAAAAAAAAAAAAAAACAAACCCAGTGCGGTCAAGTTGATACCGACTCATAGTGACCCCATAGGACAGAGTAGAAACGCCGCATAGAGTTTCCGAGGAGCGCCTGGTGGAACAGACTAACAGACGGGTCCTATTCCTTCCTTCCAGGGCCTTTGGCTTCTTTCAGTGAAGATTTCTTAGTCATAAACAGTTTCATTTGTTTGAAAATGCTTCTCGTGTCCCTTATTTTTTATTATTTAGCTGGGCTTAAAATTCTAGGCTAATAACTATGTTTAGCAACTAAAGAATTTATTCCATTTCACCTGTCTTCTGCTTTTTGTTGATGATAAACAATGTCATTCCTTCATAGATAAAATGCCTTTTTTGTTGTTGTTGTTGTGGTAGATATATTTTTTTTTTTTTCTTTGTCCTCAGGATTCTGCAGTTTCACTGTGAAAGACCTTGGTATGGATTTCTTTTTATTTATTCTTCTTGGGACTTGTAATTCCTGACATCTCAGTCATTATCTCTTCTCACCCATTCTCTCACTTGTCTGCATCGAGAACTCCTGTAATGTACACTGGGTCCTCTTATTCTACTGTCCGTGTCTCTTAGCCTTCCTCACATATTTTCTTTCGCTTTGTATTTTGTGCTGCATTTGTGTTATTTCCTTAGGCCTATCATCCAGCTTACTAATTCTCTCTGCAGTTGTGCATAATCTCTGTTTAACATTAATATTTTCATTTAAAGACTAAACCAAAACCAAACCTGTTGCATTGAGTCAATTCCAACTCATAGTAACCCTAAAGGACAGAGTAGAACTGCCCCATAGGGTTTCCAAGGAGTGCCTGGTAGATTTGAACTGCTGGCCTTTTGGTTAGCAGATGTAGCTCTTATCCACTACGCCAACACGGTTTCCATTTAAAGACTGTTTTTTATTTCTAGATGTTCTATTTGGTTCTTCTTTCTTTATGGTTTCAATTTTTCCTCGGTTTTCTTAATTATCCTAAATACACTATTTTATAGTCTTTCCAACTAACTTTTAGCTTAAGTTCTTGAGAAACTAGTCCTTATTGTTTCTCTCTCCCTCGCGGTGGATTATTTCCTTGTATGGTAAATAATTTTTTTATTTTGAACTCAAGCAGAGATTTTTTTTTTAATGAAATCCTTCAAACTTTGAGTTGTGTAAGGACTGCTAATAAAAGGCTTTGCGTTTGCTTCTGCCTAATGCCCAGTAAGTTCCATAGAACAATTTCTCTGCTTAGAGGTATCTGTACTAAGTACATTATATAAATTTAGACTCTATACCATGAAACATTCAGTCCTGGCTTTCAATTTTCCACAAACATTTTTCCCTACTTAGAGCCTTTAACATCCCTGGGTGGTACAGATTGTTAAGTGCTCAACTACTAACCAAAAGACTGGTGGTTTGAGCCCGCCCAAAGGTGCCTCCCCCAAAAGTCCTAATGATCTGCTTCTAAAAGGTCCCAGCCTTGAAAACCTTATGGAGCATAGTTCTACTCTGCAACACATGGGGTCACCATGACAGAATCAATTCCATGCAACAGGTTACTGGTTAGAGCCTTTAACAGAGACAGACATCTGTATGAATACCCTCAGCTAGTGAATGGGGTTTGTCTAATCACCTTTCACTGATGGGGCAGCCCTTTCAGAGTTCTGGATTTTTATACAAGGATCAATGCAAACACTCCTTCTTGCCTCTTTGTCCAAGGTCGTATATCCTGTCCTTGTGTTAGTGCCCAAGCATCAGCCCCAAGCTGTCCAGGCCTGTATTCATGTCCTCTCTTAGGGTGCCAGGTGTCAGTTAGCAGGCTGGCTGCTTGGGTTTTACCCCTTTTGGTTTCTGATGCCTGAAGATTTTCCCTTCTGCCTATATATTTAAATGTTTGACATTTTTTCCAGAATGCCTACATATTGGAAGCAGGAAAGATGTCCATATTATGTTAGTCCAACATATTACCAGGAAAAGCCTCTCTCTGCTCCCGTTGTTAATTTCCTTAGGTCGATAGTTCGAATAACTAATCCTCAGCAGATAGACAACTCCTAAAAATATTTTAAAAATATCAAGCATTCAGTTGAATCTGATAATGCACTTAAATAGAATGCTTTCTGGATCTTTCAGAAATTCACCTCAATTCTTTGCAAATATCCTCTGCAAAATTATTGGAAATTTTTAGTAAGAAGGCAACAGGCCATTTACAAATCTGTCTGATACTGTGTTCTAGCATTCCCTTCTGGGATATTCTTGAATGGAAGCTATGCCTATGGTTCTGATTAGACAAACTGAAATCTGTATAGGCGCCAAAGGGTTTTTTCAGCTAACTTTTGCTCTTGAAAATAAATAACTAACAGGAATCACGAAGGAGTTAAGGCATTTCCTAATTTTGGGAAAAACATACTACATATTTTAACTTACTAAGGATATAGAAGTATACTTCTAAAGGAGCATTCTTTGAGAGAGAAATTAGTTCGCTACAGACTTCTGATCATGCTCTTCAAATGGACCAGTGAATACTATACTTACAGTATTTGTATAATTGTTGGATTTACATTTTTAGGTGCATACAAATGTGTCATAGATGCAGGTTAATACCAGCAATATTTTCTATGAAAGAAATTCCTGCAATGCAAATCTTCCATCACAATTAAAGATTTCATTGCACACACCCACAAAAGCAACCTGTAGATAAAATAAAAAATTTCCCTGAAGAAGATTTTCAAATAGTGCCCTGTTCAGTAGAATGCTGACTGTTAGAATTCAACTGAGGTATTCTTGGAAGAGATTCAGGTTCTCTTTTCCTTTGCAGGATTTTTTTTTTTTAATCTTGAAATCTCCCATACCTTTGAGTTTCCTCCTGAATCATAAGAATTTCTTCCATGCCGAGGCATTGCCTTCTTTCCTGCTTTGAATTCCAAGAATGTTTCTACCATGTTCATGCTTCGGTTTGGTGGGAACTCCTGGAGCATGATATGTACTTTTCTAATAAATGCTGTTTCCTAGTTCCTGTTTTACTCTAGCCTAAATGTTTATCATTCATTATAAAGGCTTCAAGTTACACTAACAAAAGTTGATTCTCTTCCTTAGCATTTCTAGACAATCCTATACAGTTAATATATTTATTAGACATTTCTGGTGCATGTTATTTTTAAAGTTTTAATATGCAAGGCACGGTATTGTTTAAGTCAAGTGTGAACTGGAGTTAGCAAAGCTACACTTTCCTAGCAAGTTTTGGCATTTTCATAATCTATACAGTCTGCCCCATCGTCTGGCAGAGAACAGAGTACAGGATAAGGCAGCCAGATCACCTCCTAAGAATAGAGCCCTTGTAAGGCCCTCAAAAATCATGAAGGATTGGTGCTCATAAAACCGTATTGCATATTTTTGGAGATTAATGAGGGGGTCATAAAACAGCATGAATTTTTTGGCCAACTTCCAGTCAAAAAGTTGTGTGCTTTTCCAACTGCAAAAGCCCTGGTCTGAGAACATTTGTGGTTCAGAACACTAATGTTCTTACATTTCTTCACTTAAAAAGAATAAGTAAATAAAAACAGGAAAAGTAGCTGTTGAAATCTGTAATTTAGCCAGCTGAAGTCTAACTTATCGAGCATAGGTTCCAGGTTCATATCCACGTATGTCTTAGCTAAACTCCAGCTACTCATGGGGCATGAAGATGAGGTGGCCGGGATAGACTGCTAATGAAGGTCTCCACTGACACCCCCCAATGGACACATCCAAGCACTACAGATGGCTGCCTCACCTCACCCCAACTAGCAAACTTGAAAATACAATTTGTTGGTCACAGGAATGATACTATTATGAAATACAAAGGAAAAAGTAATAAAAAAAAAAAAAAAAATCACTGCTACTGGGGAAAAAAAATAATAACCCAGACCAGGTGATCAGCCCCAGACTCTCTGTAATGACTGACATTCATTAACTTCGGGAGTGAGCACAAAGGACATGTCAGTTCTCAATCACAGCCTTTCAGAAATCCTGGAGACCCTCAGTAAATACGGCTGATTCCGTAAGTGCAGTTTTCTCTCTGAAAGCAGGGACAACTCTCCATACCTGTGCCTGCCTTCTGAATGTCCCAGAATATTATGTGACCATGTGATTTACTGATTTACACTCTTCTGCCGACTGTATTTTGAAGATGAGAACTCAGAGCACTTCTCACCTGAAATATTTCAATATTGTCTTCAAATAGAAATACCATTTATGAATTTTTTTTTAAAAATTTAAACATTTTGACATGATGAATGTAATCAATGTTGCTGAGTTGTATGTGTAAAAATTTCTGGATTGGCAAATGTTTTCCTATATATATTTTTACCACAATAAAAAAAGTAAACACTTTGAAATTGGGAAAAATCAGGAATATTATCAAACATAAAACGCTGTTCAAGATGCCATTATAATAATAGGCTTTTAAGTAATGAGCTAAAACTTGAAATGAGGCCTGTTTTATGAGGATTTTTTTGGTTCGTAACTGCTTAACCTTCCCCCAAATGAAAGCTGTTTTGATCAGGATATTTCACATTCGTATAACAAAAGCATAAGATGGCCTTTTCTGTCTGAATATTTCTGAGAGTATATCTAAAATCTGAAATGACTGAGGTTGAAATCCTTCATCTCCCGTGGGATGGAAATCTGGGATTCCAAAGTATTTATTTGTTGTCAAGGCAAAATTTCCACAGCCACAATATTCCCAGAATCGTCAGGTACCATTCTGTGATCCATAATTCTGTTTTTAAAAACTGGACTAAATAGCCACATACCTGCGTGTGTAATATGTGTACGTGTGTGTGTGTGTGTTCTTCAACAAACATGCTGTACTTCATGCTGGTGTGAAATGTTGCCATATTTGCAGATTTTGTCACTACAAAATGTTTGACCACATGTGATTTCATGCCTTAAAAATACATCTGCATTTTAGGAGGGGAACTAGGATGCCTCGGGTCTCATGCCAGACTTTAATGTAAAATTAATTCCTTTAAAAAAAAAGATTTTTTAAAAAAACAACATTTTTTTCTAATGTACATTAAGGATGTTGGAGAGTTCACTGAAGCATAGGCTCTGAGCTTTCAGGAACAATCTGTAGTCAGGCATTTTAAATGAAAATTGATTTGTGATTTACATGGTCAGTGGAAAGAAAATTAACTTATGGAAGGTTGTAATGAAATATTAGACAAGTAAAAAAGTAGATGGTGATCTAGTGGAACTAAAAGTCCCATCTGGAAGAATTCTGTGACATTTTTACATTTATCTGTGTTCTGCATGAGTTGTAATGTTAGTGGTAATTTTATGGGACTGAACTGAAATGAAAAGGGTGTTATCACAGATTGCCTACAATATAGGATTGTGTTCAGTGGAGAGTCCTGTATCCTTTTCTCCATTTTCTTATAATATGACTCATTGCACTTTTTTCAGCTACTGTTGTTGAATTCATTCAGCCTTTTACTTGAGGTTATTAAAGAAGAACATCAAACGCTCACAAATACAATCTAACAGCACATTTAAAAGCAACACTGCCCCTTCCTTTGCTCCTGCATTGTTTAGGTAATGTCCAAGAAAGAACCTTCAGAACATACAGGAAAGGACCAAATACACTGAATGTAAAGCTTTTACCTCCGACCATTTTATCCTTGTCTCAAAAGTATGATTAACACCTCACGACCTCCTAGAACAGGTTAGCAGAATGGTAAATTCATATCTTCCCAGAAACCAGCCATTCTGAAGTGGTCCATTTTTCTCCCCTTTGATTCCAGTTCTGTAAAAACAATGACAATCATTTCTGTGGCCAAAGGAGTAGGTCGTAGTAAAGAAAGACTAAAACTCCTTTCTATTTGATAAAAAAAAAAAAAAGAAATGTCAGCCATAAAGAGAAAAGAAGTCCTGACACAGGCTACAACATGGATGAACCTTGAAAACATTACTCTGAGTGATGTCAGTGAGTCCCAAAAGGAAAAATATTATATAATCTCACTCAGATGAAATATCTAGAATAGGCAAATGTATAGAGACCAAAGTTTATTGGCCTTTACTAGGAGTGGCAGGGAGGGGGGGAGGGGGAAGAATTGTTTAGAAAGCATGAGTTTCCGTTTATGGTGGTGGAAAATTTCACAGTGGATATTGGTGACAATCGCACAACATGATTAATGAATGTAACAAGTGTCACTAAATTGTACAGGCGAAAAATCATGAATTGGCCAGTATTGTGTTACATATATCTTTACAGCAATAATAAAAAAAAAAAGTAAATGGTAAAATAAAAAAAGAAATGTCCATCTTATTTCAGTATCAATGAAAGGATGTGAATGTTAAAAAAAAAAGGGAGGAGGGGAATGAGTAGTGGGCTTAATTACATACGCTGTTCTTTTTCCCTTTATATTTATTATATTTGGCAGATGGTCATGACTTTTTGAAGCATATAATTTCTGAATTACTGTACCTTCAACATTTGATGTATTTAAATACTTGGACCCCTATGCTAAAGCATAAACCATGAAATTATTTGCCTTAGAATTTCAAAATCCATTTTCCTGTATCTCTTTTCTGTCTTTTCATCTCTTTCTCTATGAACCACAGCTGAATATAGGTAGAGCTTCTGAAAAGTTCTGACGGTTAAGGCCTTTGGCTAAATTGGTACTTGTTCTATATTTCAATAAATCCACTAAACATGAGAACTCTTACTTTTATGATTGGAGGTTTGGATTGTCCCATTTCATTTTAAACTCTTTTCATCAAGTATTTTTCACTTGTGAAATTTCCTCACTGTTTTCTCTAATAGGAGAAATAGTTATTTTAATAAATTTAAAAAGTATCACATTTATTTCTGTTAGAGTGCTAACTTCCTATCCCTATAATCTACAGTGGTGGTCCTTAAGCAGGACTGCTCCTCAGAATCACCTGAGGAGTTTTGCAGAAATATCAATTCCCAGCCCCACTGTAGGGTTCTGATTAAACAGGCCTAGGGTACCCTGTAATCCCTGGGTGGTGAAAACGGCTAACGCACACAGCTGCTAACCAAAACGTTGAGGTTCAAGTCCACCTAGAGGCACCTTGGAAGAAAGGCCTGACCATCTACTTCTGAAACATCAGTCACTGAAAAACCTATGGAGCACAGTTCTACTCGGACACACACAGGGTCACCATGAGCTAGAATGGACTCAGCAGCAACTTTGTAATTTTTTTAGGGTGCCTTCTTTGGGTTCTTTCTGACATCAAACCAAAAACACCAAACCCATTGCTGTCGAGTCAGTTCTGACTCATAGCAACCCTGTAGGACAGAGTAGAACTGCCACATAGTGTTTCCAAGGAGCAGCTGGTGGATTTGAGCTGCCAACCTTTTGATTAGCAGCCGAGCTCTTAACCACTACGCCACCAGGGCATCAGTACCTTTTAAAACTCCCTGGTTGGGTTAATTGCACAGCCAGGGTTGAGACTACAGCTCTATAAGTATAGGTCACAGGGAAATCTTTGTGAAGTTACTCTATTGTAGGTGTGGGAGGAGAAAAGTGGGTTCTGCGAGAGATGGGCCTGGATTCACCCCTGCTATGTAGACAGACATAGGCAGTGGGTTTGGTTTTGGTTTTTTTTTTTTATGTAGACAGACTCAACTCCAGCTAATTTTCCTGCATGCAGGTTTTATGTTCCAGAAATAATTAATTGATCCACAGTATTTGGATTTGCAGATTTGGTCTAAATACATTTACAATCAGGTTTTAAGAGAATTCTGCATTGTTTATTTATATGTGTTTTCAGTTGTATCCTCAAAATATACTTTGAATCAGTTTTTTACCATGTTAGGACTGAAGATTACTGTCCTGATTTAAAATAAAACGTTAAAAATCTTAAAACTTGCTCCTGATAGGAGGCTAACTAAGAGTGTCTGTTTTTGTAGGCAGGGGGTGGCCTACTGCTTGCCTCCTTTTAGCTTGATTTTTAGTTGTTTGGTTTAAATTGAAAGCAAATAGCCCCCGACCATGATGTCCTCTCACATCAGAATCCAAGATGGCGGCTCTGTGTTCTGACGTAGCATTTAAACAACCATTTGACATCCATCCCTCCTGTCATTTCTGCAGTGCATTCAGTTCATAACATTTCAAGGGGAAAGGTCACGGATCTGTCACCGGCAGTGTTTGTGCCACTCAGAAAATAAAACAGGGTGGTTAATGATGGCTGGGGCAGCCCATGTAATCACAGGATGCTGCTAAGGTCAATATTCCATATTGGCTTTTCGCCCTGTCCATCTGAGACAATATCCTGGAGTAAATGTAATCAGTAAGTGGTCGCAAATGAATCTTAGGGACAAAGGCATCACAGAAACAAGAGATTCAAGAAGAGATGCTAAGTGAATCTTTTGGTTTGTAATTGCAGCCCTGGGAATAATTACCCTAATTAATAGCTGCTAAACCTGGGACTCTTGCTCTCTGGCTCGTGACTGAGTTAGCGATTGCTGTTCCAGGAATGTCTTTCGGACTCCACAGAAAGTGTCAGTGGGGTAAATGGGCCCCGGGGACCAGGCTCTGGGTCTGAGAAGCCTGTGGCCCCCTTCTTTTACTAACCGCAAGTACATCCCTGGTGATCAGATAACTGTCTCCACAGCCCACAAAGTGGTGAGCGGTGGTTATGGGATTGAACGAGCAGATCCATTTCAGCCTTATGTTCTCGTTTAGTAAAGTGAACCTTAAATATATGCAGCTTCTTGCTGATTGATAGCTCTGGTTAGAAGACAACAGCCCTCTTGACATTTGCCCGTGAATATGTACAGAGCTAGAGAGAGAGAGAAAATGCTAGGACAGTTTTTGTTTGTGGATCCTCTTAGCCCTACTTTAATAGACTGTCTTTAAGAGCTGGCAAAACTCTTCGGGTCTGAAGGATCAGCCACAGGCAAAACTGTGAACAAGGCCAAATTCGTTTCAGACCCTCAATTTTCCTTTCTGTCTTCCACGACACTCACTCCCTCTTCCCTCCTCACCTGGAGTCAGCTGTCCAGTACTCCACGCCTCTCTGCCTTCTCTTCTCTGTCAAAACCTCCTCTCAGGAAAGTACCCAACAAACTTGCTCATCCTGAGGTACAATTTCCCACTCACGCCTCCAGCAACATTTATGTTTTATAGGGACACAAAGGCCTGAGTCAGACATCAGTAAATTGGATTTGGGGGTTGTTTTGAAAGGAAGAAAAAACCTTCTGCACATTATATATTCAATCTGTGACTTGATTGACTTAATTAACAAGACATTGGTTACTGAGGCTCTGGTGGTGTTATTGATACATTGAGTGGTTTGCTCACTGTGTAAGCTGATGCATGAAGAACCACTGCTCATCAAGGTTTCCTCGGCAATGATCCAAACGTTATTGTTGTTGTTAGGTGCTGTCGAGACGGTTCCGACTCATAGAGACCCTATGCACAACAGAACGAAACACTGCCCAGTCCTGCGCCATCCTTACAATTGTTGTTATGCTTGAGCTCATTGTTGCAGCCACTGTGTCAATCTACCTCATTAAGGGTCTTCCTCTTTTCCGCTGACCCTGTACTCTGCCAAGCATGATGTCTTTCTCCAGGGACTGATCCCTCCCAACAACATGTCCAAAGTATGTAAGACACAGTCTCACCATCCTTGCTTCTAAGGAGCATTCTGGTTGTAATTCTTCTAAGACAGATTTGTTTGTTCTTTTGGCAGTCCATTGTATATTCAATATTCTTCGCCAACACCACAATTCAAAGGCGTCAATCCTTCTTCGGTCTTCCTTTTTCACTGTCCAGCTTTCGCATGCATATGATGTGATTGAAAATACCATGGCTTGGGTCAGGTGCACCTTAGTCTTCAGGGTGACATCTTTGCTCTTCAACACTTTGAAGAGGTCCTTTGTGGCAGATTTACCCAATGCAGTGAGTCTTTTGATTTCTTGACTGCTGCTTCCATGGCTGTTGATTGTGGATGCAAGTAAAATGAAATCCTTGACAACTTCAATCTTTTCTCCATTTATCATGATGTTGCTCCTTGGTCCAGTTGTGAGGATTTTTCTTTTCTTTATGTTGAGTTGTAATCCATACTGAAGGCTGTGGTCTTTGATCTTCAGTAGTAAGTGTTTCAAGTCCTTTTCACTTTCAGCAAGCAAGGTTGTGTCATCTGCATAACGCAGGTTGTTAATGAGTCTTCCTCCAACCCTGATGCCCCATTCTTCATCATATAGTCCAGCTCCTTGGGTTATTTGCTCAGCATACAGATTGAATAGGTATGGTGAAAGAATACAACCCTGACGCACATATTTCTTGACTTTAACCCAATCAGTATCCTCTTGGTCTGTCTGAACAACTGCCTCTTGATCTATGTAAAGGTTTCTCATGAGCACATGATCTACACAAAAGATGGCATTCAAGGAAAGTGTATGTGTTCGAGGACCAGGCAGGTATTTCATAATTGCTGTGTTTCTCCATTTACCTCTAAACAAAGATCCTGGATGTTGTGAGGAAAGGGGAGATATTAACCCCAGTAGTCACAGTCTGAGAATCTTAACGAAGTATTAATGGCAGCACACTGACTCAAATCCAATTCACTTTTACTGAGCATGTACTAAATGTGGAACACTTTAAAAACTTGTCTCAGTTCTCACAGTACTCTGTGAAATGTGCATTATTCTACTTACCTTTCAGAGTAGCTAACCAGGACACAATATGATTAAGAGATTTTTTTCCAAAATAATGCAATTAGAAAGCAACAGAGTCAGAGTATGACCTTGAGTTTTCTGGTTGTGACATGATGTTTACCTGCCCTTGATTCAGGTGATTTCAAACTGCTCCACAAACTCTATAAAAATTCAGAAAGATATGTTCTTTAATGGAATTCTTTCTTTCAGAAAGACATGGTTGTCCTTTACTGCTTAGACTTAGAGAAGATATGGATATGGCAGGTTGAGAACTATGTATGCATATCTTTGTTTCTAATCTGCTCCTTTTGTAACTCAGAAGTGATTACACTTAGAACATGCTGTACTTGGATTGGAGCCCTAGTAGCATAGTGGTTAAGAGATCAGCTGCTAACCAAAAGGTTGGCAGTTCAAATCCACCAGCCACCTTTTGGAAACTTTATGGGACAGTTCTATTCTGTCCTATAGGGTCATTATGGGACAGAATCAGTTCGATGGCAACGGGTTTTCTATTAGGGTAAAAAATCTAATCAACATAACAAAAACCTCTATTTCGAAACAGGATTACATTGACAGGTGTAGGAGGAGGTATGATTCCAACACATATTTTGAGGGAACACAATTTAATCCATAAAACATGGTTTGATTACATAATTCTTATATGCTAAAAGTAACGTAAACTTTTCATAGCACCCCCCTGAGATTACCGAGACATCCAAAGAGTCTCAAAACCGAGGGCTGTCACCACAGTTGAAGTCTAAGTCTCATTTGAAAGCTGTAGTTGGGGCATCTTGACCCAGAAATTTGTTTAATCTGTAGTTTTCATCCTGCCATATCTTCTCTGTCTAAGTTTCAGTAGTAGATGACAAGCTCGTCCTTCTGAAAGAAAGAACTCATTAGAGAAGACGCCATTTGCTTGATCCTGAGTCAGCACATCTTCGTGATTGAGAGCAAGGCCGTTTCAAAACAGAGAAACTTGGGTTTGAAATCCACAGCTAGTCCCCAAGCAAGCCACTGAGTCTTTCTGGGCATTGATTCTTTCATCTGTCAACTGGGGATAATAAATACACCCATCTCCCATGGTTGTTGAGTGGAAGAAGCAATAATGCTTGCAAAGTGCTTAACACAGTGCCTGACACAGTTAAGCCCATTGCTGTAGAATCGATTCTGACTCATAGCCACCCTATAGGACAGTAGACATGCCCCATGGGGTTTCCAAGGCTGTAATCTTTATGGAAACAGACTGCCACGTCTTTCTCCAGCAGAGCATCTGGTGGGTTGAACCACTGACCTTTTGGTTAGCAGGTAAACACTTAATCACTGGGCCACCGGGGCTCCTGACACAGTTCAAAAATCCATTGCCATCGAGTCAATTCCAACTCATAGCAACCTTATAGGCAGAGCAGAATTGCCCCATAGAGTTTCCAAGGAGCTGCTGGTGAATTTGAACTGCCTACCTTTCGGTTAGCAGGTCAATGCTTAACCACTGCTCCACTAGGGCTCCTCTGACATAGTCAGTGACCCCAAAATGCTACCAAGTGGTTTCTTTATTTTATTTTTAAAGAAACTTAACGCATTTTAAAACTAGAATTAGACCAAAAAGTACTCCACAGCATTGTGATTTAACTTTTGAGCATATCAGAAGACAACCAGCCTGTTTCCTCCACTCATTTCTTCCTGCTCAGCACACCACCAACTCCCAGTTCCTCTTATACAGCCCAGATAGCAATAGGTGCTTAATAAAACTTGCTGAATTGAATCGAATTGATTAACTGCTGCAAACAAATGTCTCTTCGTACAGCATTTCCCCTTCCCACAACAATGGGAAAAATTTGCAAGTAAATCTAGGATGGAGAAAATCATTAGGTATCCAACAAGGAGTATCCGAACTGATTCAAATGTTTCTGTCATTCTTACAATTAACAACCAAGGAGACAACGCCTGTCGATATTGGTCAGTATCCTTAATGTTGCTTTGTGTGTGTATCTGATGAATATTACCGCTAAAAACTTCTAAAATTAGAGTTTGAGCCAAAAAAAAAAAAAAGCAGGTCTGTGTGCTAATGGGGTAAGAAGATGTTAGCCAAAAGATCAGAGCAGTGGTTTTCAACTGGAGGCACTTTTGCTGCCCCTGCCACCCTCTCCCCCCACAAACACCAGGGCCATGTTTGGAGATACTTTTTTTGTCACAACTGTGGGTGGTGATGCTGTGGCATCTAGTGGGTAGAGACCATGCTGCCAAATACCCCAGAAGGCACAGCAAACCCCCCCCAACAACAAAGATTTACCCCCCCCCCATAATGCCCATTGTGCCAGGGCTGAGAAACCCTAGATTAGAGATTTATGTTAGAAAAAAAAAAAAATTTGACAAAGACTAAAAAAGGTCTGATTGAATTCACAATCTCAAAGTGAAAGTATGTTCTGGCTAGAAACTGAGACAAGTAAGGGTCTTAATAATGCTAGCTTGATTGAAAAATTATTTCAGTGTGCTTCATGGTTTAATGGGATTAGCTTCAAAAGAAATTTCAGTCAGAGATGGAAAACAGCAACGGTAATAGGTAGCATTTTTGGACCACCTACTATATCCCTGGATATAGCATTTTTTTTTTTTTACTATGTCCAGGGAAACCCTGGTGGTGTAGTGGTTAAGTGCTACAGCTGCTAACCAAAGGGTCAGCAGTTCGAATCCGCCAGGCTCTCCTTGGAAACTCTATGGGGCAGTTCTACTCTGTCCTATAGGGTTACTATGATTCGGAATCGACTCGATGGCACTGGGTTTGGTTTCGGTTTTGGTTTTACTATATTCTGCCGTTTACTTCAGGCTTTCCACCCATCTTATTTAATCATCACAACTCTATGAAATATGTATAATTATACCCTTTTAAAGAGCCCCTGGGTAGCACAAGCAGTTAAGCTCTGAGTTACTAACTGAAACATTGGTGGTTCAATCCCACCCAGAGGTATCTTGGAAAAAAAGCCTGGCAATCTGCTTCCAAAAGGTCACACCCTTGAAAACCCTATGGAGCATAGTTCTACTCTGCAGCACATGGGGTCGCCATGAGTCTGGATCAACTCCATGGCAACTGGTAGGCAGCATTTGGTTCTTCTAGTCTAGAAACCTCTCCCCTCTTCTCCTTTTTTTTTTTTTCCTTAGTGAAATCTTTATGGTTTTGTCTGTGCTTGGAAAGACAACTAGTAAGCATTTAGTTAATATCTGAAGAACAGGTCAAGAATAGTGTCTATTCACAAGGTAATCATAAAATTGTACATTTTTGCCTGCTATTAAAATTTTTGAAAAATTATACACTCCAGGGAGATATATGTATCACTTTATAAATCTTCATAATTAGGAAATTCATTAATGATTGTATACTTTGAATTTCTATCCAGAAAAAACAGAGAGAAATTAGACATCTTTTTTACTTTTATTTCTTTAAAAGAATTTGTACTTTTCAGACAAGGTAAATAATCACTTATCTATGGCATAATATAGTAATTATGAACAGGGGCTTTAGGATCAGAAAAACATGGATTCAAATTCCAGCTTACTTACAAGCTGCTTGTATGAATTAGGGCATATCTACTGCTCTAAGAAACAACCCCAGCATCTTAGAGGCTAAACACAATGAAGGTTTGTTTCTCTTTGACATCAAGGTCCAGTCAGGGGCAGTGGGGCTCTGTTCCACGCAGTCATTCAGGGATCCAGCCATTCCCTAGGGCTCTGAGTCTTCCGCTGCATCTGACCAGCAGTTCAGGGAAGAGGGAGCATGTGGAAGACTGCATGGGAGAACTTTTTAGGAACGAACCCTGGAAGAGCGTACAGGGCTTCATCGCACATTCCCTCAGCCAGGATCAGTCACAGATCCCCATTTAGCTGCAAGAAAGGTTGAAAAATATGGTCTAATTGTGTGTTCAGAAGGAACAGGAAATGGGGTTTGGTGAACACAACCTTATCTTTGCCACACCACTCAATCTCTTACAGCCAGAATTCATCATATAAAAAAGGGTATGTTTTGTTAGTTGCTGTCGAGTTGATTTTGACTCATGGTGACCCCTTGAGTATGCACAGAACTGCTCTCTAGAGGGTTTTCGAAGTTGTGACTTTTTGGAAGGAGATTGCCAGGCATTACTTCCAAGGCACTTCTAGGTGTATTTGAACTACCAACTCTTTGTTTAGTAGTGGAGTGCTTAACTGTTCACACCATCTAGGAACTCCTTAAAAGGGTATAATTATACATATTTCATAGAGCGGTGATGATTAATTAAGATGTGTAGAATCCCTTCTGGTTAGTAGTGAGTGCTTAACCATTTGCACCAGGGACTCCAAGTGCTGCCTGCCTCTTCCTATTGCAAATCAAAATAAAATGCTGACTGTGGATGATGATCAAGGCAATCAAGCAGGAAGAGAGTCACTGCATTTCCAAGTAGGAAAACAAAGAGGAATGCCTCTGAGAAAACTATGACCCATGGTCCTTAGCTTAAGAACTCTGTAACAGAAAAGATATGATTTTATAACCATATTTATAGCTCCCTCTGACATATGGTGAGCACTCAAATACCTCTTTAATGAATTTGAATATTCATATGTTATTACCATTATAAGGTCTAATCATAAGGAACACATACTGAAATTTTTGGTAGGTGTTATGGATTGAATTGTGTCTCCCAAAAATGTTTGTCAACTTGCCTAGGCCATGATTCCCAGTGTTGTGTGATTGTCCGCCATGTTGTCATCTAACGTGATTTTCCTGTGTGTTATAAAATCCTACCTCTATGATGTTGATGAGGTGGGATTAGCAGCAGTTATGTTAATGAGGCAGGACTCAAGCTATGAGTTTAGGTTGTGCTGTAAATCAATATCCTTTGAGATATGGAAGAGAGAAGTGAACAGAGAGACAGGGGCATGGGGGGCCCTCATACAACCAAGAAACAAGAGCCAGGAGAATAGCGCATCCTTTGGACCTGGGGTCTCTGCTCTGAGAAGCTCCTCAGCCAGGGAAGACCGATGACAAGGATGTTCTCCCAGAGCCGACAGAGGGAGAAAGCCTTCCCCTGGAGCTAGCACCCTGAACTCAAACTTCTAGCCTCCTAGATAGACTGTGAGAGAATAGATTTCTCTTTGTTAAAGCCATCCACTTGTGGTATATCTGTTATAGCAGCACTAGCTAACTAAGACAGTAGGTTTCCTTTAATTTCTTGCTACCAGCAATTTGAGTTCAACATATTAAGCAAATATGGCAGTGACAATAGTTTTATGTTGCCATGACTTGCTAAGATCAGAAGTGGTTATGGCCCATGGGATTTGGCTGAAATGATGTATATACAAAAGACAAGGTATCTTCTGGTGTGGCATCAGTTTCCATGGCATTAAACTGAGGACTTGCCCATGAAATGATGTTTTGTGTTCTCAGGGACATCTACAAAATTTCTTGACTCTGTGTGTAATTATTTTCATTATTTCTGGGACTATATATATATATTTTTTTAAGCTTTTAAGTTTTGTAAGTGTGTTGTTGATAATATTTTAGCTCATTTTAGATCATATTGGAGCTGATTGTATATTTAAGATGTTTTCTTGCAAATTATGGGCAATTTATTCATTAATTCATTTGTTCATCAGATATTTTATTAATGACCTACTCCATGCGCTGCTCAGGGGATACCAGTTATCTGGGATCTTGACCCAAATTCTCAATATTATAATATTCTCACACTAGTTTTTTTTAGTAATACGGAGATCACAGTTTGGTGGGAAAAGTAGACATACATACAGATAATTTACAAAATAATTTGATAGAAATATGAGCATCAAATGGAAACTAAGGAAATGATGGTTTTATCATCTGATCAGAAAAGTATATTAAGTTGCCAATATTGTCAATAATTTCTTAATAATTTTTTTTGAAATTTATTACTGAAAAGCTTCTTGCTCCACTACCTTGGGCCTGGCCGAGGATGATCTCCTTCTCTACCTCGCTGCATAAAGGGGTTGGGTGAGGTGCTGGCAAGCCAGGATGAGGACCTGGGTCACTTTGTACCTTCTCAGGCTCCCCCCACCTGGCCAGGGTACTAATACCAGTGGCCAGAATTCTGCAGCCATTAGACCTTCCCCAGAAGAAAAGAAGCATGTGAGTGTCACCTCAAACAATGTGGTTCCTCTGCTGACTGTCTTGATGACTCATTTCCTCCTCCACAGCACAAAAACAGAACAATAACTTTAATTATATCAATCCATCTGCTTGGTTGTCCCCATTTGTGTTCTCCAGACTCCCAGTTGTAAAATCAGAGCGTGTGGATATTTCCTTGGAGAGTTTTCATTAAATGGTATTCAGCACAGATGAAAGTAGTGTTGAATCTATACATAGGGGACCTTCTGTCCTGCTTGTTTTAGTGTAAATTTTATGGAAAAAACATCTTGAGATTATGCTAAGCATACAGCACTGTAAGAGCCCCATCCTGTGGACAATAAGCCAAGGACACTGTAATTTTCTTTGCTCGACAAAATGCATATTTCCCTTTTAAAGATAAATCGGTCTGTTCAAATATTGAATAGAATGGTACCCTGGGGACTCTATGTGATTAAAATTAGATTATTGAGGGAGAAAGAGTCAGAACGGAAATACTGCTGTTCCTCCTATTATTGCTTGGGTACTTTCGGTACTGCCCTATTATCCCTGGTCTCACTGTATTTAAATGAAACCCCTCTACATTTTATTTACCACCGTGTACACAGTGCCCCCTGGAGCTGTGTGATGCTATGGCCCTGGGTACTCTTAAACCTTCTGCTGTTGTTGATTGCTGTTGATTTGGCCCCAATTCCTGTCGACTTTATGTAAAACAGCACAGAACGCTGCCGGGTCGTGTGCCATCCTCACGGTCATTGCTATGTTTGAGTCTGTTGTTGCAGCTGTTGTGTCAGCCCATTGCTTGAAAGATTTCTCTTATTTTCACTGACCCTCTAATTTCAAACGTTACTTCTAATTGTGAGTTGTGCCACATCCCAAAATGAAGGTGCCCGAGCACTTTACTCCATCCGCGTCATTAAAGTCGACTTTAATTTGAGGCGGCTTTTTCCCAGTTGCATTTTGAGTGCCTTGCAGCCTAGGGGCTCATCTTCCAGCACTATATCAGGCAGTGTTCCGTTGTGATCCATAAGGTTTTCATTGACTGATTTTTGGAAGAAGATCACCAGGCCTTTCTTCCTAGTCTGTCTTAGCCTCTGTGTCTGTGAATTTTGGTATGCAGGGGATTAATTTTGATCATTTACTGGATTTAGTGTTATTTGCAGGTGAAGACAAAATGTAGCCATGTTGCTGCGTGTTAATCTCTGGAAAGGAGGCTGGCAGTAAAGCACAAGATCACAGTTTGATGCTTTTGGAAACTCACTTTTATTTCTTTTTTTTATTAGATGAAGAAAACTCATTGCCATCGAGTCAGCTCTGACTCATAGCGACCCTATAGAACAGAGTAGAACTGCCCTGTAGGAAACCCATACGGTTTCCAAGGAACGGCTGGTGGGTTTGAACTGCCGACCTTTTGGTTAGCGGCCAAGCTCTCAACTACTGTGCCACCAGGGCCATATCCAAAAACCAAACCCTTTGCTATCGAGTCGATTCCAACGCATAGCGACTGTATAGGACAGAATAGAATTGCCCCATAGGGTTTCCAAGTAGCAGCTGGTGAATTTGAACTGCTGACCTTTTGGTTAGCAGCCATAGCTCTTAACCACTGCACCACCAGAGCTCAAGTCAGGATCAACTCCAAGGCAATGTATTGGTTTTATGGAGCCCTGGTGGCGCAGTGGTTAAGAGCTCGGCTGCTAACCAAAAGGTTGGCAGTTCGAATCTACCACAGTGTTCCTTGGAAACCCTTTGGGTCAGTTTTACTCTGTCCTATAGGATCGCTATGAGTCAAAATCTGCCTGACAGCAGTGGATTTGGTTTTTGTTTGTTTAGAGGAAGATTTACAGAGCAAATTAGTTTCACATTAAACATTTAAACACATATTGTTTTATGACATTGGTTGCCAGCACTGTGACATGTCAGCACTCTCCCCTTCTTGACTTTGGGTTCTCCATTCCATTCATCCATCTTTCCTGTCCCCTCCTGCCTTCTCATCCTTGCCCCTGGGCTGGTATGCCCACATGGTTGAGCTAGGTGTGTTATTGTTTGTTTTATGGGCCTGCCTAATCTTTGGCTGAAGGGTGAACCCCAGGAGTGACTTTAGTACTGAGTTAAAAAGGATTCTGGGGGCCATACTCTCAGGGTTTCTCCAGTCTCCGTCAGACCAGTAACTCTCGTCTTTTTTTGTGAGTGGAAACTCATTTTTCCTTTGTGTTTTTGCTGTTGGCTGCCTAGTACTCAACCTGCCTCTAGTTGCAAAAGCATCTTTTGTTCCAATGACACCATCCACTCCCTATTCGCATGAACAAAACTGTGATTTAACTGAGACTTTTCTAGAAATTTGTTTTGTACTAATGTCTGTTTTCTTGCCAATGCATTGAATTTCCCATGTGTCATCAATGACATTGTTCCCATCTGTTTCTCTTTCAAATAATGTTTGTCTAAAACTAAAACTCTCCAGGTAGGGCATCGACCAACAAAATCACTTTGTCTTTGCCAGACAGCTAACTGAATCTCAGCTTTCTTCCACTTTATTCTCCAGGGCTGGGCTTTTTCACTGTTTTCAGAAGCTGATTCCTTCCCATTCTAACCCAACAATCTCACCTTTAATTCATGTATTTCTAATGCCTTGCAGATCTCTATTCTGCTGTCTCTACTCCGCACCATCTAGGTGGTGATTCTGCTTCATTCCCTTGCATTCCTTGACTTTGACCTCCCTAAATATTGCACCATCTCTTCCTTTCTTCACTGTAAGAACACCTGCTGCTCACATGTTCACCTTTTTTACAGCCTGCCTTTATCTGACCCAGATCTATAGCCACTTTGTTTCATAAGCAAAGGAGAAAGCAACAAAAATATTGTAATAGATGTATCTGGAGAGATCATAACAAAAATAGCTTCCATTTCTAGAGTGTTTACCTTGTGTCAAGTACTAGGCTAAGGACTCTGCATATATTATCTTGCTTATACAAGTAGTAACTTTGTGAGCTGAATCTCCATTTTGTTTTTTTTTTTTGTCTGAGGTCACACAGCTGGTAAATAGTGGTGGTGAGATTTAAACCAAGGTCTGCCTGCCATGACCATCGTACCACACTGCTGCTACTCCTTCTAGTTCACTCGGCTTTCTCTCCTGAGTCAAATTCTTAGCCTGTTGCCTCTCTGAGGTCACTGGTGTTGACAAGTCCTCAGTCTAGATCAGATTACGTTGTATTCCTTTACTCCCCAGGGACCACCTCCTTTACGCTTTTTAACATACACAGAGCCCTTCCTTCAGAATAGCTGTCACTGGGCCCATTGTAATTTATACCTATTGACACTACGCTGCAGGTAATTCACCCTTGCAGGCTGTCGCTTTCCACTGTCACCAGAAGTAGCTAGCAAAGGGAAATTGTATGCATGGTGCCTATCAACAGAGGACCTTGGTGTCGCCTGATGCAAACATACTAGAAGAAAATGAGCCTGTGACTCTTGGATGGCATAGATGTCTTGTTCTGGGCAGGAACATCCTTTGATGACTTTGAGGGAGTCAGAAGGATTCACTCCTACCATATGATCATTGTTGAAATAAAATCCTGGGCAAACTCATCTGCATTTTCTGGACCTTCCCTTCATTAGATCTTCCATTTTTTTTTGTGTTAAGTTGCAAAATGAAATTGCAGTATTCTCCGAAGAAACTATTAATATAAAATGCATTGATTGCAAAACAAACCGCTCTGACCACTTCTTTATGAAGCCTCAAAGGTAAGCATAAGAGAACTATGGAATTATTTTTTTAAATGGAAGAGACTTTAGAAATTATCTGTTCCCGCCTCCTACTTAGCAACTAAAGAAATTGAGGTGCAGAAATACTAAGGGACTTGCTCAAGGTTAAACACGGTGAAGGCTCCTCAAAGGACATAACTAAAATGTCTCTCTCTAAAATTAATATCGTGGCAGTTATATGAATTTCCATACCCCTTACTTACCACTGGTCCAGTGGTGCCTATGATAAAAATAATTTATATATTCGGTAATAATGGGAACTTATTCCTGCCTTCCAATGGTGTTTGCATTTTTTTTTTTCAAATCCTCCTGGTTTGAAACAGTTAAAGCATCAGCCCCAACCAATATGCAGTTGAATTTGAAATTTACTGTAGGATGCACCTGCTTTTCATTTTTTACCATTTCACACCGTGTCCGCGTCTTGAGCAAGCTTGTAAGTTTTCCAGTGCATACATTTCTTGTGATGATATATTGTCCTGGTGGAAAATTTCATTTACTGGCTGTGCCCTTTGCTGAACCTGTTGCTAGTCAGGGAACATGATAAGCGTATAAGTAGCATGCTACTTCATTTATCATACATCGTTTAGACACTCAAATATCTCATATACAATTCTGCATTCAGCACAGAGGGGAACTACCCAACTCGTGGAAAAAAAGGATCTTCAAATAAATTGTCAGTTTATGAGAGATAAATGTATCCTCTTAATAAAAATTAATCATAGTTTATACTAAATCTGTAAGTGCCCCCCCCTTTTTTTTTATAAACCTGGTTACCACATGCTATCAAATACTAATAGAAAGGATCTGCCTTTTGTGACTGGGTGTATAAAAGAAGGGGAAGATATAAAAATGCTGTCTATTTTCAATGATCGTATTACATTGTGAAATAAATAAGCACGTTGAGAATCCCAGCGGTGTTTCAAGGGTCCTGTGGCACCACACTTCTCACCGGGGTAGCGCTTCAACGTTTTCCTCCTGTTACCTTTAGTGCAAAACACCGTAAGTCAGGAGCAGCCCTATGAAAAGTTTGAATTAGGCTGGAGAGGAGAGGTGTGTATCAGCGAATGGAAAGCCACAAAAACAAAGCTCTACGCATCTACCTTAAAGGTCTTTTTTAAAAGGGCTGTTTTCCCAGGCAGCTCCAGGAGGTCAGGCCTATCGAGTTTCAGTAACTTTTCATCTATTGATTTCTGCTCTGCCTGTCATTAAAATGTTTTACTAGCACCCATGTTTTAAGTCTGCCATGAAAAAATAAAATCTACATTTTGTTCAGAATGGGGCCCTGGAAATTTTGAAAGTGAAGCCTTGATTTATGTTAAACGCTGCTTAGACTAATTAGGATCTTTCTCAGAGGAATTGTGAGCGTGAAATACAGCTAACAATTACGTGGCCGCTGTCTCCCTGTTCAGTACAGAGAGGAAGTGCTTTAGCTGAACAGAACCACACAGACAGACAAGGGCTAAGGGCACTTATGTAGAAGTATAAGTAGAGACAGATGCCCAAGTGATCGTGTTTATGTAGGAGTGTTGTCCTCAAGGTCCCTGGGTAGCACAAACAGTTTGCACTCATCTGCTAACCTGAAGGTTGGCTGTTCGAACCCACCCAGCGGCATGGCAGAGGACAGGCCTGGTGAACTGCTTCGTTAACATTGCAGCCAAGGAAGCCCTGTAGAGCAGCGCTACTCTGTAACACTCTGTAACACGTGGGTTGCCATGAATAGGAATCCACTCAATGGCAACAGGTTTGTTTTTTGTTTTTTTTAATTGTCCTTCAGCAATGTGTATTTCAGCAGGAGCTCAGTTATCTACACATAAGTATGACTCAGCTGGACCCTGCCTTGCAGGGGGGACTCACACAAAAAGAAATGCCTCAGATGAAAGCTCATTTATTGTTTTATAAAGAAGCATGCCCCTTCTGGAATATAGGGTTAGGATGCAGAATTTAAACATAACATCATTTCTGGCCACTGAGAAAACATCTCGACTAGATATACAATAAACCATTTGATTTTCTCTGTTTCATATGTTGGTAAAACTCTCTCTAGGCCTTGGTTCTTCCTGTTCTTTGGATCACAAAGACTTTGAGATGCTAATGAAAGCTATGGATCTTCTGCAGAGAAAAAACGCACATGCTCCAAAACATACAGACTTCTGCGTATAACTTCAGGGGGTACTCTGAGCTTCACCCATGGATCCCTGAATTCAGGGGAAAGAGCACCAAAGTCAAATCTCTAGCTACCAACTTGGGCAGGCAATTAAGTCTCTGAACTCAGTTTGGGCACCTGTAAAAGGAACACAATGTTAGTACTTGCCTCAGTGGGTTGCTGTGAAGATTAAATAAGACGATCATGGACAAAACCAAACTCTGCCTGGCACATGCTAGTTGCTTAGTCAGAGTCTGTTTCCTCGCCTTTCTTAGACTGAATTACCAGCAAGTGAAGTCATTCGCTCTAAAGCAGGTATTGGCCAACTATAATCTTCTGATCAAATTTAACCCACGATCTGTTTTTCTAAATAAAGTTTTATTGAGGCACATCCACATTCGCTGCAGTTACATTGCGCAGTAAATGCAATGTTGGACTCGACATTGGACTGACACATACCAGTAACGGTGAAGATGTTGTAGGACTGGGCAACATTTCATTCCATTTTATATGGGGTCACCCAGCCTACTCAAAGGCAACTAACAACAGTAACAACAGTATGGCTGCTTTTGTACTATAACATCAGTGTTGAGTAATTGTAATAAAAAATGTATGGCTCACAAAGCCAAAAATATTTACTATCTGGTCCATTAGAGAAAAGTTTGCTGACCCCTGCTCTAAACCAATGAACAAAAATCAAAATCACTTGCTGGCCCAGTTTCCTTTATCCTGATTGGAGGAATCTGTTTATTTCTCTTGTTACCCCTACCCTATTGGAGGTTGGATTTGGGGTGGAGGCTGAAGACTGGTGGGAGTGAGGTCTGATAGTTAAGACTGCATGCTCAGCATCATAGCTCCAAACTGCAGTCAACTCAAAGGGCCATCAAGAGGAAAATGGATGAATAAATTATGACATATTTGTACAGTGAAATAGTGCATAGCAATAAAAGGGACAAACAAATGCTACTCACAGGAACATGGATCGAGCAAAAGAAGCTGAATACAAAAGAGTACATACTGTATGGTTGCATTCATATAAACATTCAAAAGTAATTCATGGTGAAGCAAACCAGAATATGGCAGAGGGGAGAGCCCCTGAGAAGGAGTCCAGCGGAAACTCTCTGGGCTGCTGTATGTACTCTGTACCTTGGTAACTTACATCAAGATGGTAGTTACACATGTAAGCCTTTGCTGAGCTGTATGTTTAAGGTGAATGCACTTTCTGCACTTGGTTTGTTATAGTCGAATTCAAGAAAGATTAAAGAAAGGGAGAATGTCCTGAACTGAGGCTGTCAGGGTTCAAATCCCGATTCCACCACCACTAGTTATGGGACTTGGCGAAGCCATCTTGGCAGTGACCCAGTTTTCTCAGCTTTAAAATGGCCAAGCATAGATCTAAATTCTCTCATCTACAATTTCAAAATCCAAAAATCCCTGAGAAGCAAAAGCATGTTCATGATTTATTTGGCAGGAAAACTGACCTTAACTGATACTAAGATATTTATAGTTTTTCCTTATCCCACTTAAGTGTGAAATGAATAGGTTTTGCTGCAGAAATAGGAACGTGTTTGATTATCAAATGCTGTCCTATACTGTGCTGGGGTGTTACATATGGTACATGTATTTCCATATTAACTTCTGGAAATTAAAAAAAAAATCTGAATTCCAAAATATCTGACCCAAAGATATCAAATAGGGGATTGTAGACTTATACATTCTTCATGGGGCTTATGAAAATGACACTTGAAGTGCACTTAGGACAATACCTATCCCTTGGAAAAACTGAAAAATATATTAATTGTGGTCTGTGCTTTCATTCCAAGGAAGCTTGTGCCTATTGTTCTTGGGGCCTGTTCACCCCAATTGTGAAGAACTATCGTGTGTCCAATCTCTAAGGCCATAGTCTATAAACTTTCTCTTGATCAAACTTTAAGGGAAAGAAGTAGAAAACTGTGGCTCTCGTGAAAGAGAAGGAAGCCCTGGGTTATCATCCAGGAAAACTTCACAAATGGGACTCTCTCAAGAGAGATTGTTTTATACCACATCTCCAAGTGAATACTTCTTCCACTAAGACCAGAAATTGCTAAGTGTTCTTCAACAGGGTATGAAGATTTCTCTGAAGAGCCAAGAGAGGGGTTTTATCTACTGCTGATTCTGCCTGAGTTTAAAAAATACACCACTTACAAAGTTTCTGCTGGGCAGTGCGTATTTGAAGCACTCCACTGAGAGAACTCCACTGTCCCTGACATCTTTGCTTGTGCTAGGATTAAGAGGGTGGTGAGCAGGGAAATCCCCTCAATTCAGAACATAAGAAGGAAAAATTAACCGGCAAAGCCAACTGCATCAATGATCCTTTGAAAGGATTTTCAGTCCCTGAAAATAATCAAAAGAAGAGGCATCTGCTTCAGTGGGATGGGTCATAGCTTTGAATACCAAATTTTGATTCTTGTTTCTGCCATTACTTAGCTGGGTGACCTTGGACAAGCCACTTAAGCCTTTTGTGCCTCAGTTTCCTCACTTGTAAATTGACGGGAGCTTATAAATTGAAGCTGATCTCTAATATTCCCTCTAATTCTGTGATTTCTCGTTGTCCCAGTTTTGGAAAGCTGGAATCCAGTTCTTACCTAACACTTCAAAGCCTTGCAGTGACATGACCGGGGATCTACAACGTTAGGAATTTTACGAACTAGTCGTTTTAAAATATGACTTTGTTTTGTTCACTGCAGCATCCCCAGCATCTAAAGCAGTGCCTGGCACAAAGTAAGTGCTCAAAAAATACTGTTGAATGAATGAAGGAATGATTACTTTAGTGGTAGATCTGTTACTGAGTCGGCAAAGCTACTTTGATAAATAAACACTAATGAAGATGATGTTATTTAATGACTCTTGCAAATAACCAAAAACCAAGCCTGTTGCTGTCAAGTTCATTCCAGCTCATGGTGACCCCAAATGTTACAGAAGAACTCCTCTATAGAGTTTTCTTGGTTGTGGTCTTTACAGACGCAGATCACCAGGCCTTCTACGGTGCCACTGGATGGGTTCATACCACCTACCTTTACTTTAGAGGTCAAGTGAAGACAGTTCCCCCACCCAGGGACCTCTTGCAAATAACAGATTGGGTATATTCAGTCATACAGAAAACCCCAACCCAAAATGATTTATAAGGAAAATGCTTTATCTCATATAACCAGAGGTCAAGAGATAGATAGCGTCTTTATTAGCTAATTCAGGGCTTAAGAGTGTCATCAAAGCCCAGGTTTCTCCCATTTTCTGCTCTGCCATCTTTGGTGTGTTGGCTTTCTCCTGAGCTGGCTCATCATGCGGTTGAAAAGCAGCTGCTGCACTTCCAGGTGTCACCTTTTCTAGAAGACCCCAGCCAACTCCTTCTCATTTCTTATTGGACAGAATTAGGTCTCATGCCCACCCCTCACTGGCAAGAGGTGTGGGATTGACAATTGTCTTCGATAATTTAGGAGAGATGGTTATCTTCCCTGTGATGGCTAAGATTGTGTGTCAGTTTGGTTGAGCCATGATTCTCAGTGTTTTGGCAGTAGTATAATGTTTCAATCACTTTCCTGTTGAGGTTTGATATGTGATCACCCTCATGATGGAATCTGATGTGAGTAGTCAATCAGTTGGAAGGGAACTTCCTTGGGGGTGTGGCCTGCATCAAATATAAGTGGACTTTCTGGCAAGGCCCCGGGGACTTTTTGCTCATGCTGGATCCTACAGCTGACTTTTGTTCATCTGACTTTCGTTTGGTTCTTGGGACTTGAGCTAGCAGCTTACCTGCAGTCTTGCCTGCCAATCTTGGGATTCATCAATCTTCACAGCCTGTGAGCAAGAACCCTGCTCTCATACCTGCTGGTCTTGGGCTCGCCAGTCACTGAGATAATGGCATATGTCCTGGACATGGATGATTTGGATATTGGTCAAGGGCTGGTGAAGGCATTTCATTTGTTGGTATAGTTTGATCCAATGTAGGGAAGTAGAAACACATAGAACATGTGTTAGTGGTGAGGGGTACATGGAATGAACAGAGAGGACATCAACAGGGGACAGAAGTTAAGGATCAGTTTGGAAGAATAGATTTTATTGCTAGGCTAATTGGCTTGACTTTATTAGTAATGAGAAGATTTTTTTTTAATCAGGTTTATTGAGCTATTACATAAAGTAAAATTTATCTTTTTTTTTTTTTTTTAACTGTTCTATGAGGTTTTGGCATAGGACCCTGTAATGGCTACCACAGTCAAGACAAAAAATGCTTTTCAAAAAACTTCCCTCATGCCCTTCCCTCTGTAACTAACGGCTTCCTGACTCCCCGTCCCTGGCAATCACTGCTCTGTTTTCAGCCTCTATAGTTTTGCCTTTTCCTGAATATTATATAAATAGGTATCACCTTTTGAGCCTGGTTCCCTTCACTTAGCATATACATTTGAGATGTATCTATGTTGTATGTAGCAATGGGGTTCTCTTGTGTTTCTGAGTAGGATTTCATTGTATGGCTGCACAACAAGTTGCTTATCCGTTCACCAAATGAAGGCTATCTGGATTGTTTCCTGGTTTTGGCAATTATGGATAAAGCCACAATAGACCTTTGCATACAGGTTTTTCCGTGAACATAATTTTTTTCTCTTAGATAAATACCTAGATGTGGATTGCTGGGTTTTAGGGAAGGTGTATGTTTATAAGAGACTGACAAACTGGTTTCTAAGGGTGACTGTTCTACTTTATATTCCCACCAGGCATTTATGAGCATCCCACTTACTCCTGCCAGTACTTGTCATTGCCAGATTTTGTTTATTTTTTTCTTCCTTTTCCTTTCCTTCCTTCTTTAGTTTTGCCATTCTAACAGGTGTGTAGTGGTGTCTCATTGTGTTTTGATTGTCATTTCCATAATGACTAATATTTTTATGTGCTTATTTGTCTTCCATATGTCCTCTTTAGTAAAGCATCTAATGAGAAAAGTTTCAATTTTTTTTTCTTTTCTGTATTATACAGTATATATATACATATATATATTTCTGTATCATACCCAACACCCAGTTCTACTTTGTCCTACTGGGTCTCTATGGGTTGGAATCGACTTGCCATCAAGTCGATTCCAACTCATAGAGACCCAATAGGATAAAGTAGAACTGCCCCATAGGGCTTCCAAGGCTGTAATCTTTACAGAAGTAGATTGCCACATCTTTCTCCCACAGAGTGGCTGGGGCGTTCCAACTGCTGACCTATTAGTTAGCAGACAAGTGCTTACCCACTACACCACCAGGGCTCCTTTTCTGGGTCATAGCATAGTAAAATCAAAACTTTAAAAGATTAATCTAGGTCTGGAATGGGGGAAATGGGGAAATGGAGATCAGATGGGGGGCTACTGCATGAGCCAAATACGAGGTGATAAGAGGGGCAATATGTCTGCAACAGAGCCCTGGTGGTGCAGTGGCTAAGTGTTGGCTACTAACCAAATTGTTGGCAGTTTGGATCTACCAACCACTCCTTGTAAACCCTATGGGGCAGTTCTACTCTATGAGTTGAAATTGACTTGACAACAACGGGTATATGTCTATAACTAACTAGTTCATAGTAACAAATGAATATCAAACATTTGAAAGCATCTTGCACTGTGCCTAATAGTATAGTAAAAATGATTGTTATCACTTACTAAGTGCTAGACATATGCACACATGTACATTTGAGTGTATTAACTTGTTCAATCTTCCCAGCACCACCTTGGTGTTCTGTTTCTTTCTCTTGTTTTGCATGTGAGGAGGCTGAGAGGTATAGAGGACAAAATATCACCTAATATCGTACACTAGTAAGTGATAGCTGTTGGAATTTGAACGCTGGTAGTCTACCTCTAAGGAGCCCTGATGGCACAGTGGCTAAGCCCTCGGCTGCTAACCAGAAGGCCAGTGGTTCAAACCCACCAGCTGCTTCACAGGAGAAAGAAGTGGCAGTCCACTTCCATAAAGGTTAAAAAAAAAAAAAAATATTACAGCCTTGGAAAACCATGTGGGGCAGTTCTACTCTGAACTATAGTGTCTCTGTAACTCGGAGTCTACTTGATGACAAAGGGTTTTGTTTTGTTTCGTTTTTAATTGGTTAGCCTATCTCCACGGCCCTGTTTGTAACCACTGCGTGATATGCTCTTCTAGAAGCAGTTTGATTATTGTTTGCTAATTAACCAATTAATAAGCCATAAGAAATCACCAAAACCAAAAAACAAAACACCTGTTGCTGTCGAGTCGATTCCAACTCATTACGAACCTCTAGGGCAGAGTAGAACTGCTCCCATAGGGTTTACAAAGAGCGGCTGGTGGATTCCAACTGCTGACCTTTTGGTTAGCAGCCGAACACTGAACCACTGTGCCACCAGGGCTCCAGGTGTACCTAATTTATAGTTCTGGTTCTTAGAATCAAAACTGGTTTGACAAAGAAATCAAATTGTAACTCTTCTAGATAATATACAGCACACATGCCATGTTGTTTGGACGATAATAAAATAGCACTGCTCCTCCTTGTTTATCCAACTGAATCAAGAATGGTGATCCCCAAGCTTAGTAGGCTTCAGGGTACTTTATCTGTTTGCTGTGATTCTTCCTCAAATCTGTCCTTCTGCTAATGGAAAAGAGAAGCACTCCTTGGCAAGGTAGCCGAAAGATAGGCTGCTTTACAGAGATGCCTCCCTCCCCGTGGTCCCTACTTGCCAGCAAACCAGTTGCCATTGAGTTGATTCCAACTCATGGCAACACTACATTTGTCAGAGTAGAGCAGTGCTCCGTAGGGTTTTCAGTGGCTGATTTTTCAGAAGCAGTTTGCCAGGCCTTTCTTCTGAGGCCCCTCTGGGTAGACTTAAACCTTCAACCTTTCAGTCAGCAGCTGAGAGTGTTAACTGGTTGTACCACCCAGGAACTTTGGCCTCCACTTTGTTCTTGTTGTTGTTGTTAGGTGCTGTTGAGTTGGTTCTGACTCATAGTGACCCTATGGGGCCGAGTATATTTGAGCTATTTCCTCACCTGGCCACATGCGAACTCTCTCTCACTCCGGTGCAGGTACAGCACAACTACTTAGGAACACTTACGCCCCTCTTGGGCACAGCAGCACCCACCTGGAAATCACTTCTGCAGAGCCAGGAGGATGAGGGAAAACAAACAAAAACTACAACAAAAAGCTCTTTTATCCTTTCTCATTTCTTGGCTCAGCCATAGGAGAGTTATACTGCTGAGTCGCCCAAGAAGAGATAAGAGGTGCTAATTGTAGTATCAATAATTTAGTCTAGGGACCAAGGCAATTTGTGCTAGTAGATCAAAATGGACACATTTTTAGAGATTTTATATTGTAAGAGTGTGAAAAGCTCAGCTTTGTCAGGATAGGACACTAATCCCCAGAAATGAAGTCTCCGGAATCCACCTGATTTGTCTCTGTCAGTCAGGAAACCAAGACTTTTCTTTTCTTACTGGAACCTTCTTTAAAACAGGTATTTGATACGGTACATTAGCAAAGATTTGTATGTGAACAATGAATGGGTAGGGAGTGACACAAAAATGTCAGAACTATTTTTGGTGCCAGAAAGTTCTGAAGTCTTTGACAGTTCAGAACCCACATCAGTCTTCAACTTCTTAAAACAAGGAGATGCTTGTTGAGAGAGAAGACTTGAGGAAACTTTTGATCAAAAGAGTAACAGTGTTTGATAAATCTCTATTAGCTGAGTTAATCTTTTCCCAGTAATGCCCATTATGAGGTTGGAGATAGGTTCTCTCAAGGGAAAAAAATTTTTTTTTCCATATTTCCAGATGAAGCAGAAAAACAGAAACCCCTTAAAAGTTCATATGAAAAAACAAATTAATGATAAGGCATTATAATAAATCCCAACTATTGTGGTTAATTTTAATTGCGCTGTGCCTTTCTGAGGTATAGCCATATTTTAAATTGCTTCTAAAAGGAAGATGAAAAACAACATTTCATCCTCAATAGATGTCTACGCTACAGGCAGTCTCACATGTATACCTTTTGTTTAACCACGGAAAGCAGTTTGATTCTAGGGTAAGAGCTTTTGTGACCATAGTAAATTTTCTTTTCTGAGGCTGAATATCCTCATCTATAAAATGGGCATAAGAATACTTATACTCTAGGTTGTTGTGAGGATTAAAAACAATGACATGTGCAAAATATTTCACACAGAGTGGTCACTAATTAGTTAATAATTCCTTTTCCTAAAATTATAATATCATAAAAGCTCACGAAATGTAAACCGATTATTCATTCCTACATACACACACACACACACACACACACTTCAAACAGGCTGCATAATGTTAATATAGAAAGTCATTGCCCAAGATGTTATCTCCGTAGCAATAGCCACCACTTTGAAAAAAAATATTTCCTTACAACTTGGCTTTTGATCAATTTTTCACCTTCCCCTTAAACCTGTTAACAAGAGACTTCTGCCGCTGGCCACCGTTTGGGTTTTTTGGCAGTCTTTTAATTCTACCTCCTGGATTAGGATTGAGCATTAATTCAAGTCTCTGTCCATTTAAGGGGAGCCTTTTTTTTTTTTTTTTTCACGAAATGGGGTTCTCATCCCCAGTAAAAATCTATGGACTGCCCGCAGTTCCAGCTAGATTTTCAGTAGAGGGCATTAATGGGGAAATTAAAAAAAAAAAAAAAAAAAAAATCCTGAAACATTAGAAGGAGGACTGAACAATTTGACCAAGCAGATCATGGCTCTTACTTGTCTTTGTTGCTGAATTCAGCTCTATTTCCAACCCTTTTTTTACAAATATGATGAAGGAACAAAGTTCAGATGGCATTTTGAGATGAGCAATAGGTGTACATAAGAAAAATTTCAACGTTATTCATGATTCAGTTTCTTCTATTTTCTTCCCTGGGCTTTTTCAGGGAGCTGCATATCAGGGAGCCTTGGAGTAACGGCTAAAAGATAAAGAAACAAACAAGACTTTAACATGACTAAAATTGAACCGAAGACTTTAATATTGTCTCGGTGGATTAATTTAGTAGACTTTAAGGAAAAGACTTTTCACAATCAATGAAATCATGTTTTTATTCCATTAGCAAATATGAACTGAGTCTCTCTTATATGCTAGGCATTGTGGTCGCACTGGGATTACAATGGGGTCTAAGAAAGACCTGGTTTCCAAGGGGACAGTCCACTGGGAGGGCAGTCATTTAGCCAAAGAAGTGCATAAAAGGCAGCAATTAATTACAAATCGTGATAAGCACCATGAAGGAAAGAAACAGGGTATCAGGACAGAGAAAACAGAGGAACAGAGTTTAAGTTGACCCCCCTCCTGAAAGTGACATTTAAGGAATATTAAGGGATGGTGATATGACAAAGCAGTTAAGGCAGGTTGCCTGGAGTCAAGTCTCAACTCCAGCACCAGGTTGTTTTTTGTTTTTGTTTTTCTATCTAAGGCAAGTTACTTAACCTTTCAGTTCCCTCATGTGTAAAATGGAGATGACAAAACAATCTCTGTAGCTCATGAAATTGGTGGGTTGATTACCTGAGAATGAGCTGATTCCTATAAATGGTTTAGGAAATATCAGTTATCATCATCATCATTGGTGGTGGTGTTGCTAGTAGTCATAGTAGCAGGAAGCTGAGACCCAAAGAATCTCATGAATCAGGACAATATTTATCACTCAGCTTTTCCTTCGTCATGTGTCCATGAATGTTTCTAACCAGAGAGATAAAGAGATTGGAGGTCTCTCTGCTCGGTTTTGAGACACATTCCCACTCACCCCAAATTCAGGATGGCTTTTTTAGCTGGCAAGCGCTCTGATTGAACAGCATTCAAGAACAAATATTTCTTCAGTGCCTCCTGGGATTTCAAGCTCTGTATTAGACACTCTCGAGAGTGTTACCATTTAATTCATAACCACATTGTTGGTTATTATCTCCACTGTATAGAGAGAAAATGGGGACCCAAAGAGGCTCAAGAAGTTTGCTTAGTGTCGCCCAAGTGATAAACGGCAAGATTCAGATCCAGAACTTCTGATCTCAAGCCTAATGCTCTTTGTATTCTAACTTAGTCATTGAGGCACCTTCTTTCCATTAATTGACCAAATACTCATCAACATCTATTTTATGAAAAATCTCCCTCTCATTAGAGATCAGAAAGAAATTCTAGATATCACCTACTTCCTCAGGCTGGTACTTAATTCACCCAAGTCAAGCATTCACAAGCTTTTAAATTAATGTTCAATTGTAATTCAATGTTCCAGAACATCTAGGAGGTAGTATCACTGTCAGAGCCTGAAAGTCCTCTGTTATTTAGTTTCTGAGCACCTCTAGAATCTGTTTTCCACAGCAATTTCTGAGAAGAGGTTAGGCCTCTTTCTTGACAGTCTCAGATGAATCCTTTTGTCCTAAGAGGTTATTAAAAAAAAAAAAGTTGTCATTGAGTCCATTCTGATTCACTGTGGCCCTTTAGGACAGAGCAGAACTGCCCCATAGGGTTTCCAAGGAGCGGCTGGTAGATTTGAACTGCTGACCTTTTGGTTAGCAGTGGTAGCTCTTAACCACTGTGCCACCAGGGCTCCAAAAGATTATAAGGTACATTCAATTCCTTAGTATGTGTCCCACATGGAAGCCTCAAAATATATCCGATATTACAGATAGGACTTAGTATGATGAGTTTGATAGACCTCAGAGTCAGTGTTCTCTTTTCCAGGATAAGAATCACAGCAGCATTACTGCTCTGGGAGAAGGGGATATATTGAGTTATTAAGAAATATTGTTGACATTTCAAGTGCCAGAAAGAAGTTTAACAGGATATGGGATTAAAATAGTATTTTTCGCCAATGTGCTAGCTTTCAAACTAAGCATCAACAGAGAGAAAGTTGCTAAAATAGTATCTTCCCAATTAAAACAACAACGACAACAAAACAACCTAGGAAAGAATCCTCACCAAAGAGCTAATACTATGAGGCATGTTCAAGGAAGCAGAGAGACAGAAAGATTATCCACGCTGCCCTTGCCTGTCCCGTCCCCGACCCATCACAGAACTCTGGCATAAGGATGCTCCCAGGGTTGACCAAGTGCCTGTGCCTCTTTACTGCAGCATGTTATAGTTGTTGCTGGGTGCCTTTGAGTCAATTTCAATTCATAGAGACCCCACATGACAGAGTATAACTGCCCCATAGGGTTTTCAAGGCTGTAATCTTTACGGAAGCAGACTGGTGCATCTTTTTCCCGATGGATGGCTGGTGGGTTCGAATTGCTGACCTTTAGGTTAGCAGCTGAGTGCTTAACCACTGTGCCACCAAGGCTCCTTCTACTACAACATAGTGGTCTAGTCAGTAATCATGAAAATCTACTCTGGGTTGAGTTTTTAAACCTTGAAGGCCCTTCTCAATGCATGCGTGAATAAAATTCTTTTCTGGGTAATTTTTGTGAAATACACCAAGAGTGAGTGCATATTCACATTTTAAACCCTTTATAACCGTTGTGCTTCCAGCACTTTTCAGCAATTCTGTTGTTTACTCTTTGGAACACAGACCTATAGCAACTTCCCTGCCATTAATTTAGAAACCGAGCTCCCTGCTTTGGCTGCCCTGGAGTAGAAATGTATCATGCAAGCAGAGAGGACAGGTTAGCTTTGTTACTCGGTATACATGATATCTCCTAGCCCCACTGAGTTGACTTTGCCCATTTTGCTCAGATGGTTTTCAGAGTGGGAAACAACACCATTTCCCACCCTCCTCTTGAATGAGAACACATAAATAAGCACATTTTTTTCATGGCTCACCAACAAGGAGCTTCTTCAAGCCACAGTTTAACCTCCAGATCCTTATCCCAGTGACTCATTTTGTCCTGTGACTGTTCTTTTCTACCTGCTGTCTATTTGTTTCCCATGCCAGTCTCTATTCTACCTGCCCCTCTGACATCTGCGGCCCAACACAGCTGTAAAGTCTTCATTGCAATGGGGTTTGAAGAATAAGAGGAAATCTTACCAGTGTTGTTGCTGACTACTACTTAACGTACTGTTGCAACATGTCTTTGAGTTCTTTTCTGACTTAATCAATTTCAAGGATTGTTTTAGGTGGTTTTTTGCTTCATCATTAAATTCTAACTTGTAAGCCTCCCTGCAGCTCCACTTAACAGATGCTACTAGCACTCTGAACCGGTGTTTGGACTGGGTCGCTTTATGACTTCTGCAGCACCCTTGGAGACTACATTCCTCCCGTGGAACCACAAACGTTGTTATGTGTCTCTTTAAAACATACAGCACCCACTCCACTGCTGCTCTTTCTAAAATCACATCTGGGGAAACTGAGAAGCTCCTTTTGAAGGATTACATTACGGCTTTGATTTTTATTTATAAAACATAAAGGACTAATATATATCAGAGAGGACATTTTGCCTCCAAAGTGCATTGTAGCAAAATAATTGGAAGGCAGTTGCGGTATGAAATATATGACAGCTTTACAGGACATAAAAAGCAGCTTTTTCTTTGTAATAGTGTAATTGCCTTAAACCCCACAATCATAATTGTTATCAAAAAATAATCCCAAGGAAAGGCTAATATAAGGTGAGCAGACTATTATAAGAGCTCTAATACCCCCGATTCCTTGAACAGCAAATGCAGCTCTCCATCTCCCAGTGCTTTTAGTGTCAGTCAGAAAGCACTCAGTCATTTCTGTGCATCAAGCCTGCAGTATTGATTTTTCCACTGACTGAAACAGCCATATAAGCATAAATTTTGCATGAGCCTTTCACTCTGTAGACTCTCCTTTGGTCAGATGACACATGATGTGAACATGAAGACTGTATAATAACAATGCATGGTCAAGCTGCAGGCATTAAAGCGTGGGCTGGCGCAGCTCTGAAGGACAAAAGCTGGGATGGCAGGAGCGCTGCCTCACTGGCTCTCTGCAAAACAAATATCGTCTCCATCTTGACAGCCGGAGCACAATTTTATTTTCTAGTTCGCTTCGGTATTTTCATGACTCCTTTTCAAAAAAGCCCACAACACACATACTCACTCGCTCACTCACTTGCCTGCATCTTATCATCTGTTCCCACTCCAGGTAAAGCTTGGCTTTACGGAAAAGAGTCCCTCTGATAATGACTGTGTGTCCAACTTGAACTCTCTGGCTGTGCCTCTTCTAGGTTTCTCCCTGTTGTTTTGTTCTGTCGCTGATGTCATTTCTTTTATGTCGGCCCTTGAGATTAAATAGTGTGTAACAACATTTGATAAGATCAGGTATCATGCTGAAAAAAAGCCTTATCTAAAGATGGAGCTCACTGATACACAGGTACAAGAAAAACCCACACTCCTCAACAGCCACATTCCGTTTAACCTAGTCTGGCCTTGTTTGAGAGCTCCTTATTCATTAATAGTTCTCAATCTCATTTCTTTATGATTTAAAATGTCCTGTTGGAAGGACAGTCATTCTGTTAAGAGATTTCGCCGGTAGAAATGAGAGTATAATCCTACCTTCACGTGTCTGATACCACCTTAATCCCATGGAGCATAATTGCTTGGTCACAACTACCCCTCTGCAGTCGCATTAACTTTGGCCATTGGGTGTGATTAATTTATATTACGATACGAAGAACTCTCAAGGTTAAATTGAATTGGCCTGGGGGAAGAAATTATCTATAATCAAAAAATCCCTGTTGGCCAGCTAGAATCAACCAGGAGAATACCATTTTCTTTCTTTTTTTTATTTATTTTATTGTAGTAGAAATGTATATAACAAAACATTTGGCAATTCAGTCCTTTTTTTACATGTAAAATCCAGTAACATTGGTTACGTTCATCAAGTTGTGCAACCATCACCACTATGCATTTTGAAATTATTCTACTGCCGCTAATAGAAACTCAGTGCTCCCTAAGGTATGACTCCCTTTGTCCCCCTCCTTCCACCCCTGGTAGCCACTAATAAAATTTGGTCTCTATACATTTGTCTATTTCATAAAGGTGGAGAACACCATTTCCTTTTAAATAAAAATCATGGCACAAAATAAAGACTTGTTCTAAGTGACAATTGCAAATGCACTCACTTTTTGCCTTTGTGTAACCATTTGGAATAACAATAATATTGGCCCTTAAGCTTGCTCACCTGGAGGAAGAAAAAAAAAAGAGGGGTTTAACTCGGAATAAAGCACTTCAGACTTCTGTAGCATCTAATTAAGGGTATAAACTTCCCACATAGGTGGTATTAGCTTTTGGTAAATGTAAACACCATTGGATTTATTTTAAAGGTAAGCAGACTGGTATTCATCTGGAAGCTCTCCATTGCTCAGAAAGGAGAAATGGACTCTCTCATTGTTAATTCTTTGAATATTTCCCCCTTCCAGAGGAGGCTGCTGCTTTTTATTACCGGTTTCATCAATAATGTTCGTTGTTTGAAAAGAGTCTTGAAAATTATTCTTTTTGTTTCCAGCTGATGGCATCACAGGAGATAGTTCTACTTAAAACCGAAGTTATTACAGCAAATGGTGTTCTCCGAAATGAGCTTTGGCCAAGGTCAATGAGCAGAATGATGCTGTGAGCCTCAGCTTGGAGAAGAGCTTTTTCTGAAGGACAGAGTGTGAGGAAGGCCTGGTTTGTGTGTTCTTTGTAGGAAACTAAAAATCTTTGGAGAGAATGCCTCCCCATTAAAGTAGGCTGACGTACCAACTGGTCAAAATAAAGATGTGTAAGGATTTCATGTTAAATAAAAAGAAGAAAATGGCTCCTCCGCCCAGTTGAGCTCACAGTCCTGCATCTCCGCCCCTCACTTAGTGAATGCAGCCTCAACTCTGAGATCCTGTAAGATGTCATACAGAGACACCAAAGCCCATGAGACCGGTAAACATTGTCTGCACCAGAAACCAGAACCTACTTACAAGGCCACCAGTGCTGGGGTGGGGTGAGGGGGTTGTGGTGAATTTGACTTTCTTCCTTCCATTTCCTTTTCTTCCTTCCTTTCTTTCTCTCTCTCTCTTTTTCGCCTCTCACTGCCTACCTTCCCCACCCCCTGCCCTCATATTTCCTAATAACTGAGGGAGAAAAACAGGGAGTCTCAGAGAGATGAAAGGGCTGGGAGCAGAATCTGCAGTGGCTCGCTTCAGTGCCTGCTGTCTCTAATCCACCTCTGTATCTAAGCACTAGTCCTGTCCACTCAATGTCCTGTCTGCAATGTGATGACCATCTCTGTATCCTTCTGAGTGCATGGCTGTCCTTGTCATTTCTCTCATTCTCCCTAAGTCTCCATGGAGAGATCAGCACTTAATGGCAACTGAGACTAAATGACGTGAGGGTAGAGGCTGTCCCTGGAGCACCAGGAGGATTTCTCATCACTGGGGCAAAGACAGCAGTGTGGTTTCCTTTCTGTTCCCACCTCAAGTTCTGACTTATTCTACCACGAAAGAGGACCCTGGGGAGGTGTAGATCCATAAGTTTTACAGCCTTGCTACAGTCACCAGAAGTACGTACACACACACACACATACGCACTTGGAATTCTGAGTGGTCCAGAACTTTCCTTGCTCATGTGAAGGTTTAAGAATGGATATTTTGGTTGTGGAGTCCCTGGAGTTCACCCAGAGGCACCTTGAGAGAAAGGCCTGGAGATTTACTTGCAAAAAAGCAGTCATTGAAAACGTTATGGAGCACAGTTCTACTCTGACACACATGGGTTTTCCAAGAGTCAGAATTGACTCCACAATAATAGTTTTGTTTTTTTTTTTTAAATAATTATTATTGTGCTTTAAGTGAAAGTTTACAAATCAAGTCAGTCTGTCACATATAAACTTATATACACCTTACGACATACTCCCATTTACTCTCCCTCTAATGAGTCAGCCCATTCCCTCCTTCCAGTCTCTCCTTTCATGACCATTTTGTCAGTTTCTAACCCTCTCCAGCCTTCCATCTCCCCTCCAGACAGGAGATGCCAACACAGTCTCAAGTGTCCACCTGATCCAAGAAGCTCACTCCTCATCAGCATCTCTCTCCAACCCACTATCCAGTCCAATCCATGTCTGATGAGTTGTCTTCGGGAATGGTTCCCGTCCTGGGCCAACAGAAGGTTTGGGGACCATGACCACCAGGATTCTTCTAGTCTCAGTCAAACCATTAAGTCTGGTCTTTTTATGAGAATTTGGGGGTCTGCATCCCACTGTTCTCCTGCTCCCTCAGGGGCACAGTAACAGTTTTTTGTTCTGTTTTGGTTTTATTAGGTACTGCCAAAACACAGCTTCTCAGAGTCTCTTCTGATTCCAGGCCTAGGTGTATGGCAGTGATGGTGCTGGTGGTGCTAGTGGGTGTGTGTGTGTGTGTGTGTGTGTGTGTGTGTGTGTGAGAGAGAGAGAGAGAGAGAGAGAGAAGATAGTGACAGAGACAGAAAGAAGGAGGAAGAAGAGAAAGAAATGATTGCTTATTAAGTGCCAGACACCGGTTGCCATTGAGTTGATTCCTACTCACGGCGACCCCGTCTGTGTGCTTCACAGGCTTTTCAATGGCTAATCTCTTGGAACTGGATTGCCAGGCTTTTCTTCCAAGGCACCTGTAGGTGGACTCAAACCGCCAACCTTTTGGTTAGCAGCCAAGTGTGTTAAACTTTGCATCACCCAGGGACTGTGGCATGGAGTTAGGGATTTACAAATGCTATCTAATTTAATCTCCATAATGGGCTTTCTGAATGAATAGGATTCTTTTTATTTTGTGGATGAAGAAAATGAGGTTTGAAGGAAATAAATGACGTGACGGGGGTTTGCTTGGCCTCTCTGACTCATGCTCTTTGCACTGTCACACAGGGAAGCCCTGTTGGCACTAGTAGCTGCCTCATGCTACACTTGCTGGTGAGAGAAAATGAGAACGAGAAGGAAGAGGCTGTATCTGTAGGCTGAGCTGGGGCATGGGTGGTAAAGGTGACATTGGCTCTGGTGTAAATGCTGTAGACTCTGAAAAACTCCTAGTGACTGACGCCTTGAAATGGAGACATCTTTGCCAGTATGAGATGATGAAAAGCATTAACTCAAAACATGTTTTGGAATACTCACAGCTTTCTCTCCCATGGAAATAGTCTTTATATCATAGTAATGAATGAGCTTTTTGATAATAGAAGTTGGCCACGTGTGTTTGGAGAAACAGACAACTCAGGCTTGCATTCATGCAAGCTCCGAGTCTTTGTACTTGCTGTTCCCTTTCCCTGGCATACCTCTCCCTCCTATAACCACATGGCTTGCTCGCTCACTCTGTCAGGGTTCTGCGCATGGCACCTTACCTGCGAGTTCTTCTTGAATCATCCTGTATAAAATAGCACCCTTGCCTGTCACTGCACTGGGACACAGAGCTCTCAACACCGTGTGGCAGACCATGTATTGCCCTGATAATTTGTTCTTTTTCTGCTGCCTCCACGGAATGTAAGCTGCAGGAGGGCAGTAACTGTGTCTGTTCCTTGTGGATCCTAGCCAGCTCCTGACATCTACTCACAGCGAGTGTCTCATGAATATCTGTGTGCTGACTGCGGGGGCCAACCAGTACCAACTGCTGTCAAGCTGATTCCAACTCAAGGCAGTGCCAGGTGTGTCAGAGTAGAACCGCGCTCCATAGGGTTTTCAATGGCTGATTTTTCAGGAGCAGATCCCCAGGACTTTCTTCCGAGGCACCTCATATGGACTTGAACCTCCGACCTTTTGGTTAGCAGCTGAGCATGTTAACCATTTGCACCACCCAGGGACTTCTCTGTGTACTGAGGGTGCATAGATGGTTCTCTATGTTTCCTTATCCAGCAAAGAGGAAAGAACCATCTAGAAACACAAAGGTCCTTTCAGTTCCCTAGAGGCTGCTCCAAGGTGTTTAAGCTCAGCACAAAGACGGCAGGGAGCTACTTGGAAGGATGAAATTGAGGCTGGAGAATTTCCTAGAAGACGCAAGGCTGTAGCCCTGTGTGCCACCTTCTTTGCCTTGGGTAGAGAAGGCCCGTGCACTGACAGAGGCAGAAAAAAGGGTAGGTACACAGGTTGTTGATTGAAGTGCCGGGGAACACCTGGTTAACAGAGCTTCTATTCTATAAATGTACACAGTGGCTTGTGATAGACAAGCTTTATAAAATAACAGCAATAATAGCCTTTATTTAATTTTGGTATTTCTATATTTTTTTGTACATTGCCTTTGGGCAGTGTGCAGCTTTAATAAATAAACACACAGCTTCTAATGAGGGAATGAAATTACAGAATTGCTACCAAGCCCAGAACAACAGCGGATTGCTAGTGCCCCTTGCCTAAATGAGAAGCATACAATGTAGGTCACAGTGTTGAGAAGCCAGGGACCCCAGTGTCATGCAAACTCGTGGAGGAAGTGGGTGCTTTGGTTATCTAGTGCTGCTATAACAGAAATACCACAAGTGGATGGCTTTAACAAAGAGAAATTTATTTTATCACAGTTCTTTTTTTTAGGAGGCTAGAAGTCCAAATTTAGGGTGTCAGCTCCAGGGGAAGGCTTTGTCTCTGTGTTGGCTCTGGGGGAAAGTCCTTGTCGTCAATCTTCCCCTCATCTAGGAGCTTCTCAGGTGCAGGGACCCTGGGTCCAAAGGACACACTCTGCTCCTGGCACTGTTTTCTTGGTGGTATGAAGCCCCCCTCCGACCCCCATCTCTGTTCACTTCTCTTTTATATCTGAAAAGAGATTGTTTTAAGACACAACCTAATCTTGTAGATTGAGTCCTGCCTTGTTAACATAACTGCTTCTAATCCTGCCTCATGAACGTCATAGAGGTAGGATTTACAACACACAGGAAAATCAAAACAGATGACAAAATGGTGGACAATCACAGGATACTGGGAATCGTGACCTAGCCAAGTTGCCACATATATTGGAGGGACACAATTCAATCTGTAACAGTGGGTAAAAGAAGGATGGAGGGGAGAGGTTAGGAGGCATGTAGATGTCTAGAGCAACCATTGAGAATGGGGCATCAAGAAGAAATTTCTATTTCCTTTCTCTTCAAAGCTTATTATGAAGTTATTTAACTGTTTGCTTCTATGGGGTCGCTATGAGTCAGAGTCAACTTGACAGTAACGGGTTTGGTTTGGATTTTGTATTCTTCCTTAAGATGACCAAACCATTATTTTTTTTTCTTCTACTTTGAGTTTACTTATTATCAAAATCCTACCTCTTTATATCTGTGCTCATCGCCATTCGTTTGTTAAAATGCATGTTGCCTAGAAGGCATGTTTGTGAATAACTGACAGGAAACTTCCAGAAGTTGACATGAGCCCATTCAAAAGGCACAACACACTTTCTGGTTACTGGAAAATCAGTGCGAGAGAAGTGGTCGTTAAGCCATGCTTCCTTCTATCTTTGCATGTGCTGCGATGTGTTGTAATTTTCACACTGGGTGAAACCTCTCCAACCCCTCCTTGAGGACAGGCACAGGCTTATTCATCTTGGGGATTGTGGCCCCCAGCACAGACCCTAGCACATAATTGTTAGCTACTTTGGAGTCAGCCCCTGACTCAGGGCAACCCCATGCACGATGGACCAAAACACTGCCTTGTCCTGTGCCATCCCCATGATGGGCTGCAGATGGATTGTTGTGGTCACAGAGTTTCACTGATTTTCAGAAGTAGACGGCCAGAGTTTTCTTTCTAGTCTGTCTTAGTCTGCAAGCTCTGCTGAAACCTGTTCAGCATCATAGCAACACACAAGCCTCCGCTGACAGACCAGTGGTGGCTGCACACAAGGTGCATTGGCTGGGAATCAAATCCGAGTCTCACACACGGAAGAGGAGAATTCTACCAGAATCCCACCACTGAACCACCAAAGCCTCCTGCACATAAAAAAAAAGGCTCTACAAATAGTTGTGGAAAAGATGGAAGACTGAATACTTTGGAGGCTAATGACAATGAGATTAGTTTCCTTTTTTTCTTTCTTTTTGCTAAAATATATCCAACAGCCTGCTAGCCATCAAGCCACAATCTTATTTGTCTGTATCTTCAGAAAAGGAGGGCAGCTTTTGCATTACCAAAAATGACCCAGTGGAAGAATAAAAGTTTGTAAAATGAATCAGTTTCATGGGTCCACCCCGCTTCCATTAGTCTGACCCTTTCAATGTGAAGCATTATAACTGTTAACAAGGATCTCCTGAGAATCTAAGAAAGAAATCACAGGCAAGTTGAGTCCCAGGGAACCAACCTTGAGAAGCCACTGGGAGACCACATCGCTCTTGCAGGAGCCTGCATGGTCTTTTCTCACAGCATCTCAGTTTCCCCCTGCATCTGTCCCTTTCCCTCCTTCTATAAATGGGAGGGCTCTGGTCATTCATAATTTCTCTTACAACTTTGACTTCCACAGTGTGATGGTTAAGGTTGTTTGTCAACTTGGCTAGGCCTTGATTCTCAGTGGTTTGGCAGTTATGTAGTGATGTAGTTTGGCAGTTATGTAGTGATGTAGTTATCCTCCATTTTTCAATATAATGTAATCACCTCCATGATGTGACCTTATGTAATCAGCCAATCAGTTGTCAGGGGAGTTTCCTCACGGGTGCCACCTGCATCCAATATATATGGATGTTCTGGCAAAGCTCGTTGGCTTTGGCTCACTCTGGATCATAGATCCAGCTCATCAGCAGCTCACGTCCAGTTCTTGGGACCTGAGCCAGCAGCCTGCCATATTGCCTGCCGATCTTGGGATTCCTTGGCCTCCTCAGCCTGTGAGTCAGCAGCCTACCATCTGACCTGCCAATTGTGAGTTCATCAGCCCCTGCAGCTACATGAGTCAAGAGAAGCCTCCAGTTTGATGCTTGACCCACAGACTTGGAACTTGCCAACATCTACAACAGTGTGAGTCATTTTCTTGAAATAAACTATCTCTCTCTTCATATATGTATATACACACACACTTCACTTGTTTTGCTTCTCTAGAGAACCCAGCCTAAGACATATGACCATTTTGACAATTCTGGGTCTGCTTTCTGGATCTTTACTGTATCTTCAGTTTCAGTGACCATTGCTAAAGGTCTCTTAGCTCCAGATTTCAAATTTTAGAGACAGAAATATGATTGGCTGTGTTCATTCCTTTGAGCCACAACACATACATCTTCTAAGAGAGAATTAATTGTGAGCTGGAATATCAGGGAGGCTTCATAATGAAAGTGAGCACTGTCAGGGCCTCAGCAGGGACATAATCTCTAGATACATTAGTGTTGTTAGCTGCTATCAAGTCAGCTCCAGCTTATGCTGACCTTCTGTATAACAGAACAAAACATTGTCAGTTCCTGTGCCATCTTCATAATCATTGGTATGTTTGAGTCCATCGCTGAGACTATAGTGGCAGTCTACTTCATGGTGGTTTCCCTCATTTTTTCTGACCCTTTACTTTACCAAATACAATGTCCTTTTCTAGTTAGAGAATTTCAAATTCTTTTTATAATTCTACCTGACTCATCCAGGTCATTTTGCAGCCCAAGAATAATTACACAGATTAACCTACAGAGAATGTGAATGATGTGGTAGGTTTATAAAGTCCTTGGACAGTTTTGAGCGTATGAACTTATCCTTTGACTAATCGTTGAGTATATAAACAGAAAAGTTAGTTTGAAACAGTCCTAAACAAATGAAACATTTCGGTTTTAAAAAATTATCATAACTTTGGTAAATTAATTTGGCTTTTTCAGATTGAAGTGCAGGTGACCTTTTCACTGAGTGATTAATATATACTGTTGTTAAAATGATTTAATTGGGAGTAAATCATTAGGATAAGAAAGTCACAACTATTCAACTAGAGCAAAATATTAAAAAGAGGAAAGTATTAAAAGAACTAAATAGAAAAAACTAAATTGTAAAAGTATAACTTTACAGAGTTGATCAGAATATGCTCCACTAAATTATTATATATGCTTCATGGAAAGAAAACACTTTACCCACGGTGTTATAATTCAGGACAAAGAAGCATGTCTTTTTCATCTTTGTATCCCCAGTGTTGAGCACAGAACCTGGCACATATTTGGTGGTCAATAAATGTTTGAAGAATTAATAATTATAGTCTTAATATTTTGGGAAATGGAGCAGAATGTAAACTACTTTGGGAAGCAAAAAGGCTTTAATTCAAGTTATTTAAAAATTACACCAGCTCACCTGTGAGTATTGCTCACCTTTAGGAATTATCTATATGAGACCAAATGATCAATAATTACTCTAAAGCAAAGACAAGAGGGTAAGGGTACAGGGAAAATCAGATTACTGGAAATGAAAATTCCAGAGTGGAATTAATGAGAACGTTGACACATGTGTAAAATGTAGCCAACGTCACTGAAAGGTTTGTGTAGTAATTGCTTAAAAAAACAAAAACAAAAACCATTTACTGTCAAGTCAATTCTGACTCATAGCTACCCTGTAGGACAGAGTAGAACTGCCCCATAGGGTTTCCAAGGAGCAGCTGGTGGAATCGAACTGCTGACCTTTTGGTTAGCAGCTGAATTTGCTGTGTAAATTTTCACCAAAAACACCATAAAATATTGTTTAAAATAATTAAATTAGCTAAATGTCTAGTTTGGATTATTCTGTAGCCAAATCAATCATGGTTAGCCTGTACTTTATAGGCGACAGTAATGGTACTGGACAAGAAAAGGGATTTCCAGCTGTTTGTCCAAAGCTGAGGGTGCTCTGAGGGATTCCAGATGACTTCCTCTGAGGAAGTCTGTTTGTGTATGATCTGTCTCCTCCTTCCCCTTCCCTTTAACAAATGCACTCCCATCCTCCTCCCTCTCAAATTCAGGACTGTGAGATCCTTCAGGGGAAGAACTGTATCTTCTGCTTTTCCACCATCAAGTACAGTGTCTGGGCGTTAGAAAGCTCAGTACACGCTTGCCAAATGAATGGAGCATTCCCTATAGAGACAAAATTTAAAAACACCTTACCAGTGGGTTGATTGAATTGAGAGGACTACAAATATGACACTGATTTCTTCCTTTCCCAACTAGGTTCCTTGAATTCCCCACTGACGTTTCTTCATCCCATAGTGAGATCTGATTCGCTGTTCTCTTCAAGGCTCTATCATTTTCCCCCTGCCTTCTCATAACTGTTTTCATCACTCTTGCCTTGTTATTTGTTTATATTTATTTCTGTTTCATAAAGCACATGGCCTAGCACATAGTAGGCACTCGACAAGCACTCAGTACAAGAAAAGTAGAATCTAATGAAGCAACTGAAAAACAACATGCTCTAAGGCTAGTGAGCAAAGGAAGACCTGGGTATTGAAATCCCTAAGAGAGCATGTCATAGGTCTGAGGGAAAAGAGAGAGAAGCTACCAATCTTTAGGGAGGAAGAGATCATTCAGAAAGATCAGAGTAGAATTTACTCCACATTAACTTCTCTCTCCATGTGGTAGGCAGAATAATGGCTCCCCAAAGATGTTCGCTCTCTAATCCCTGGAACCTGTGAATATGCTGTTACATGGCAAAGGGGAATTAAGGCTGCAATGGAACTAAGATTGCTTATCAGCTGACCTTAAAGTAGATTATCCTGGATTATCCAGGTGGACCAAAGTAATCACAAGGTTCTTAAAAGTGGAAGAGGAAGGGAGATGAGGAATCAGAATCAAAGAAAGAGATGTGATAAAGAAAGCAGGTCAGAGTGATACAATGTGAGGCTTTGTTGATGGAGGAAGGAACCACAAGCCAAGGAATGCAGGCAGCCTCCAGAAGCTTGAAAAGACAAGGAAACAGATTCTCCCCTAGGACCTCCAGAGAGGAATGAAACCCTGCTGAAATCTTAATTTTTAGCCCAGTAAAACACATTTCAGACTTTTGACTTCCAGAACTTTAAGATAAAAAATGTATGTTGTTTAAGCCACTAAGTTTGTGGTAACTTGTTACAGCAGCAACAGGAAAGTAATACAGTCTATGAGAGTCTATCGTTCAGTGGTGCATAAAATGCACCCAAATGTTTCCCAGCCCTCTTATGAGGAACTCCCACCAGCCCTCACAAAAGAAGGTCATCGCATATGTTTATTTCCACAAGGCAAAGCTACGCTCGCCAACCACATATATTTATATTTCGGGAACTTGGCCTAGATAATAAAGGAGAATAGGAACTCAGGGGAAGGAAAAGGGTAGACTTTCCACTTTCTAGTATCTGAGTTGGAATCGACTCGATGGCAGTGGGTTTGGTTTTTTTGGTTTTAGTATCTTGACACTCTTCTTAATACTTTGGGAGAAATGCATGTCTAGAGTAAGGAACTTTATTTCTGGAAAACCTTGATATTATTTAGCCATTGTAAAGCCTAGTTAAATTTCAAATAGTTTAATATGCTTTAGATATGATTTTCAACTGTCAAAGGGGGAAGAAAATCTTACACAGTGAAATTTTAAATTCCTATTTATATATACTTTTTTCCTGTTGCTCATCTGAAATCATTTTATGTTATCCAGCAACAAAAAATATAATCAACCTTCTTTCAACTGCCTAACTCATGTCTCTATATGATTATACACCCACAAGCAAGCTCTGGGTATGAAAGGCACAATACTGCGTTGCTTGTGTGCCGATCAAGCTCTGGGAAGAAGCCTACTGGGAAATAAAGAGCAGAACTAAGAAAGTGAGAGAAGTGGACTTAAAAATAGAGCCTTACCCATTAAAAAGCAAGACTAAAGGGGCATACCAGCCCAGGGGCAGGGACTAGGAGGCAGGAGGGAACAAGAAAGCTGGTAATAGGGAACCCAAGGTTTAGAAGGGAGAGTGTTGACATGTCATGGCATTGTTAACCAATGTCATAGAACAATGTGTGTACTGACTAATGAGAAACTAGTTTGTTCTGTGAAGTACAATAAAAAAATTTTTTTAAAAAGTCTTAAATTGCAACTCTAAGCCTAAAGCATCTAAAGTAAAAATATATTTTTTGTGCATTTGAATAAAAATCATTTACAGCATCACAAATATCACACAGAAAATGTACACTACCACAGCTTTGTGTGTCTTTAAGGCAGAGGAAACACATTGGAAATTTATACATGCCCTGCACCCCCACGTTTCCTCTATTTTTATTCTTTTCCATAGATATGTTCTCGTGTATATAAAAGCTGCCAGACGTCTATAACATTTATCTAAAGGCAACAAAATTTTTTTTTAACGAAAATATCAGTACTTACTACTATTGAAATCCACAATTTTGAAACTCAATTATTAGGCCCACCGTGTTTTTCCCTTTTCATATTAGTGCCAGATTTGCAATGGAGAAGAAATTTAAGTTGAGGCTAAGCCTAGGTAAGGACATCAAAAATGTTTAGTTCTCATATCCTTGAGTGGTAGAATTAACTTTCAGATGATGCCATGTAGATGACTTGGCTGTGATTGTAACTCACAATAGAAACTTAGTGTTCCCAGTTAGGTTTTGATTTTTTTCATTTATTTGTCTCCAGAAATAGACAAACCACCCAGAGGCAACGGCACTACACTGTACTTTGAAGATCTGACGGGGGCGGGTCCTCCTTTCACCTTCACAGAATATTTGCTGGGTGTAAATGAGAAAAAAAAAAGAGTATTAAGAATACCTTTGTTCTGAAGCTTTGGATTAATCCAGCAATTTTTACATATTGGTTTTTGTCTTGTGTTTCCTGCCATTCTGTTCTCATTGAAGTTGGCATGAGCCCCAAATTTTACATTTAAAGAATCCTATCCTGTTCCTTGTGTTTAATAATCAACCTATTTTTGTCCAGGTCACTGGATTCCATGGTCAGTCATTTCTTTCTGGGTTCAAATTACATTTAACAACTTTTTGACATTTCAGGTGTAAAAATTACCAGTAGTCACAAATTGGTTTCTAGCTGCTTTGTGTATCTTTGAGTCCCTAGTTAGTGCAAAAGTTTAATGCACTCAGCTGCTAACCAAAAGGTTGGAGGTTCCTGTCTACCGAGAGGTGTTGCAGAAGAAAGGCCTGGCAATCCAGTTCTGAAAAATCAACCATGGAAAACCCTATGGAGCACAGTTCTATTCTGATGCACATAAGGTCATCTTGACTTGGAGTTGAGTTGACAGCAACTGGTTTTTGTGTAACTTCACTCTAAAAACCAAAACCAAACCCGTTGCCATCAAGTTGGTTCCAACTCACAGAGATCCTATAATATAAAGCAGAACTGCCCCATAGAGTTTCCAGGGAGAACCTAGTAGATTCAAACTGCTGACCTTTTGGTTAGCAGCTGTAGCTCTTAACCACTACACTACCAGGGTTTCCATCTTCATTCCAGATAGTTAAAAAAAAAAAAAAAGGAATGAGGGGACTTGTGATATTGTAAAGTGGTCCAGGTGGACAAAAAAGAAAGTGTTAACAAAGAATGCAAAATAGGTAAATGGAAAAGAAGAAGGCTGAAAAGAAAGAAATCTAATTGTAGGCCATTTGTAACTGTTAGGATTGGTAAACATATTACACTTCTCCCACTATAATGTACTGTTCTGAATGAATTGCACCTAATTTTTTCTTGTTATGCCATTTGAAGGACAAACTCATTCTTCATAGAAATTGCTTCAGGGCCTGAGGGCTCATGTAACTTGTTTAATCATGATTGTTATTTGATAGCATTACCTGGTAATCACTCTTATCAAAAGTTGGATGATTATCTAGAAGCCACATTAAGCAAGACGTTTAAAAGACTATAGGTTGATAAAAAACCCTGCTCTGCCTTCTTACAAATTTCAGTAGCTGCTGATTTTTGTTTCCCTGTTGCAATGCTATCTTGGGTTGAGAAAAAAACAAAACAGTAGACAGCTTTTTAAGCCAGTTAACTATTCAGATGTAATCCTAGATAAGTCCTTTAGCCTGACTTTGTGTTGTTTTTTTTTGTGTTGAGAAATTTCTCAGCTCTTGAAAGTAGACCGTCCTTGTAAAATATGCACAAACCACAGTTTGCCCTTGAGGAGACAGAAAAACAAAAATGTGTCTTTGCACCACAGTAGGGAGGTGACAAGGCAGTTCAGAGCAGGAGGGAAGCGTAAAGAACAGGACAGGGGATGGCCCAGTTGTGTGCAACAAGGACAGTGATGCACCCAGCCCTGCCCTCCTGAGCCAAATAACTCTATGAGCACTTTCCAAGAACAGTGTTTCTCTTCTGAAGAAGTCAGGTGATGAGCAGGCACTGGGGACACACAGGTGGCCTTGGCCTGTGCGTTCTTAACTCCCTTAGGGCCTTGAGAGAACTGTGGGATCAGAGAAGCTGGCCAGAGTGCTGCCTTAGCTCTCCACACTTCCCCCTGGCTTCTCTCAGTAAAGCCTTTTTCCTATCCAACCACTTCCTCCCTTCCACATTGCGTTTCTGGCATTTCCCTGCCAAAGGCGTACCTCTGTATTCACTAAACATTTCTATTCAAAGCCCCTCTCAGGCTGCTCCAGATTATATTCCTCTGCTGGCCAGCTCTTACTCTCTGGCAGCCTCTTCGGCTCCTGAGGGAAATTTGTGCAGTCCTCCTTTCAGCCAGTTTGCCCGCCCCCAGCTCCCGGATTTGTTATACACTTATGCAGAGCCCAGATGCCCAGGGCTTTCCCAGTCTGTAGCTTAACTGCAACCTCAGGCCCTGTGGGGGTACTGGTGAGGCCGGGGGCCAATGTGCAAACACACACACACACACACACACACACTCTCCACATATGTATACCACACTCACACACACGTACATGTTCACACACTCACACACACGTACACACTTCATACACTCTCCACATACATACCTATACCACACACACACCACATTCACACACACACTACACTCCACGCACTCACACAGACACACACACTTCACGTGCACACATACCCACATATATACAAGATACACATATAACACACGCACCTCGTACAAGCACACATACTCCACATCAACACATTTGCACACATACTCTACACACCCCACTCTCACACAAACCACACTCACACCCCTCACATACACACACATACTACATGCATACACACACACTACACAAACCTGCCTCACATATTGGCAAAACAATAACAGCTACTGTTGAGACTAACTCAAAGGTCTCAGGACCACTAATTGCACAACCAGCCAGGACCCAACCTCTTGACCTAACATAAGAAACATGCTATACCTGGGACGCCCTTCCTGCTCGAGCAGCCCTTTTCCCTTCAGTCAGGCATCTCTAAAAATGTGAATTCCTCCCTAACACCTTCCCTATAACTCCTGTGCCACTTTATTGAAGCATACGTATTTATATATAATTCCAGTGATTACCTTTTAGTGCTTACCCACCCAAGCTGTATACATAGCGTTTCTCTATTTGCTCAAAACTAACCTCTTATTTAGGGCTGTCTGGTAGTGAGGCTTCCACAGTTCTTGACCTCTCTTTTACAAGACATTGTTTTCATCACTTTACCTAAAGTATCTTATTTAATCTTCCCTTCAGTCCTCAAGTGGGTATTATTACTAATCCTGTTTTATAGATGAGAAAATGGAGGCACAGAATGTTTAAGTAAATTGCCCAAGACCGCACAGCTAGTAAGTGGCAGAGGCAGGACTTGAATTCAGACCTAACCACACTATACTATGTTGTCATTTCTTATCTAAGAAAAGACAAAATGGAGCTGGTAATCCCTAAAACCCTTTTCATTTCATCTCGATAGTTATGTCATTGGTTTCATACTGTGCTGTTTGGTTAAATTAGTTTTTATTTTTGTCATTTTTATGCAGATTGGCTTAAATGGAAAGTTCACTGGTTCTTTTGCCCAGTATTCCTTAATATTAGTAAAGTTTGTTGATGGGATCCACATTGGATCACTGTTCAACTCTTTGTCCAAAAATGCCAAATCCACACTGAGTACAGCAATGCTGTGCTCTTTCTTTTTACAAACAACTAGATCTTTTTAATATTTAAGAAAAGCATAATCAGATGCCAACCAACACCTCGCTGGGAAACCTTTATTTAGTTATCAGCCCAGAAATTTGTAGAATTCTCATAAGAACCTAAACTTCTTTGCTTTCGAGTCTTATATGCATTTTACTTACAGCACAGTGGTAGGTTTTTTTTCCCCCAACCTACATGAAACATTGAGGCAGATCCTTTTTTTTTTTTTAATATAAAATGCACTGGAACCTATAACATATACTTAACAAAATTACCTAGTGCATTTTCTGTGAATAGTACCCCACTCCCTTCCCCTTCTCTTCTGACAACAAGAGTGCTATTGCTCAGAAAATCACCATTTCCCTGCACTTTTATTTGACTGAAAACAGCCAAGTTTCTATAGGTTTCCTAAGGTATGGCGTTTGGCTCATCGGATATGAGATCTCGTTAAAGATGATTGTGGCAATTTGTTTCCTCTCGTTGTAAAACCACATGCCGCCCCCAGAAATTCAAGTCACATTTTTAGAAGCCTCTTTTGTGTGCTTTTTATTATTCTAAACGACATATATATGTACTTGGAAAATTCCAAAAATATAGAAGAATATTAAAAAGAAAATTAGAATCATCCTTAATTTGACTTGAGAGTAAGAGAGATTTTGTTTCCTCCTGTCTCTTTTCAGTGCTATTAAAATAAAAAATTTGTTCTGAAATTACTCAGCATCTCAGAGTTAACTACCGATAATGTTTTAGCGGCTTTCCTTCCAGTGTTCTATCTAATCATACATATTTTATCTACATCTTTTTTTAAAAGTTTAAAATAGACTCTAGTAATCAGAGCCCCTGGGTGGCACAAATGGTTAAGCACTCTGGTACTAACTGCAAGGCCGGTGGTTCAAATTCATCCAGAGGCACTTCAGAAGAGAGGCCTAGAGATCTGCTTCTGAAAGATCACAGCCATGGGAAACCCTATGGAGTGTGGTTCTACTGTGCAACACATGGGGTCGCCATGAGTCTGAATCAAATCAAGGCAACTAGTTTGATTTTTTTTAAGTCCATGTAGTATTCAGGTTTTTTTTTTTTTTCCATTTAACGTTATATTCTGATGATATTCCTCAATCTGCACCTATGTCTTTCAACTTCAGGAGAACACTTGAAGATCAGAGTTTGTAGATTTGTTTAAGACACATGGTTATATAATGTGGCTATTTCTTGGTTACCATGTATTCAGTGGAGAAAAATAGGAAAAGGCAAAAGCAGAAACTGTGATATATAAAGCACATATGTGTGTGTGTGTACATGTGTATGTGGATACATATGTGTGTGTATTTGTATATATACATATATGCACACAAACACATATATAAAACATATATATGTATATACACACACATATGTGTATATACGTATTTATGTACTTTGCATCCCACACAGAATTGTTTTAAAGAATAAATCTGATAAGGTATCCAAAATTGATTGGGAAAAGGGCAAATGGCTATACAACCATAAAGTGTTTGTTCTTACTGTCTGGCGTGGTCAGAGAAGGATTATTAGAGGAGCTTGTTAGGCCTTAAGCTGAACTTTGAAGGAAAGGTAAAGTTTGGCCAGGCAGAGAGAAGCCAGCCTGGTGAAATAAAGCGAAAGGTCAGAATGTGTACCAAAGGCAACTCTTGATTTGCTGTTTTATAGAAAAAGAGAAAGATAGCTCCCCCTCTCCCCGACCCTAGTAAGAATGCTGGAGCCTCTGGTTCTGAGCAGATGGGGTAGGAAACGCAGGCCTGTGAGGCTCGCCCGCAGCCTGAGAGTCAGGGTATTTAAACTCTTGAGCTGTGCCACCTCACAGACCATCCACCAAGACCCAACACAGCCTGCTGCAGGCTTTAGGAGCCAGGCAGCCTTGGGGAAAGGCTTAACAGGGTGTTTCTGCCCTCCCAACCCTGACTTCCTTTAGGAGAAACACAGAGCATCCCAAAATCTCAGCTTCATGGCATTTCTTCATCAAATTATTAGTTCATCTGAAAGGAAATTACATATATTTACGTGCGTTTACACATGCATTTCAAGAGAAGAATGTGGTTTTAAATAAGTTATCAACATTGCCACAATTGAAAGACTCCACATTTTAAAGCTATTACGAAGATTAAAAATACTAATTCATTTTAATTGGCAGTGTTTCTTATTCAACTCGATACTCCCAGAGCTGGGCTTTATACTGTAAGACAGCATCTCTGGCTAGCAGGCGAGATTTCCATCTCACTTTGACTCCATTAAAGTAAGCCTGTATAAACAGACATCAATTACAACCAGTTTTAAGGGTTTTAAAATGTAATCCAGCAGCGCTGCTTAACTAAATGAATCCCAGGAAGTGATCTCCAGTGAATTAATAGAGCAGTGTGCAGCTGACTCACTATGAGTCTGAGTTAATGACTGAAGAAGATCAAATTAATTACAAGTGTCTCCAAGGAGTTTCCAGGAAGAATTCTCCCCTTTATCAGTGAAAGTGAGTTTAACCCCTTGTGTCCAAAGTCCACTCGTTTTTTAATTGTTAAAATATCAAGTAATAAAGGGAAGAGAGAGGCCAGTCTGCCTGCTCCTTCCAAGTGGAGGCTTTTCAAATGGATCAAAGCGTCCAGCCCCACTGGGAAGGAAGAATTCCTGTGAAGACACTGTGATTCACTGGCCTCTTTTATGGACTGGAATCCAGCTGTGTTCATGCTCAACCCATCAGCTGAGTTCTCTTGGCAAGAATCCATGGTAGACTTTAATGAAGTTTCTATGGTTAAAAAGTGCCCAAGAAAGATTTAATTAGGGGACAGGACGTATCTGTGTGAGCAGGGTCCAATAAAAGCCTGCATGTACTGACGGGGAAGAAGAGTTCAAGGTCACCAGGGGTATCATTTTACACCAGACCACAGGGATGCAGTAAGTCACCAGGAAAGAGCTCCAGATGAGCTGATTTCCCCAGGAAAGCACACAGGGGCAAACGCTTAGGCCCTGCTCTTCCGCACTGTTTATCTGGCCTTCAGGGACTGCTCTCAGCCATACCCTTGGGCTTTGGCCCCTGCATTGCCATGTAGAGTGATTTTGAAATGAATATTACCTCTTTTATAACCAAACTACTTTGTATTTTATTATTGTTGCCAAGAATTATGATGGCAGGTGTCGGGTGGTGCGTAACTGAAGGGTAAAATGGCAGAGGTATAGAAAACTAAGGAAGAGGAAAGTCAAAAATAAGAGGTGAACAGCAGTGTGTGAGGAGAATGAGGAATAAGAAAGAGAACACAGAAAAGAAAGCATATTGTAGAAAACATGGCAGGAATTAGGCTTTCAGATTTTCTGCTTTTTGGATATACAAATGGCATTTTCTGTAGCTTTCATATCCTTATATGATATGAGATATCATATGAAATATGCACCCCTGATTTTTTATTGTTAAGGAATTAATTTTATGCATCAGTACCTGCTCATTGAGTGCCTCCTTTGAGCCTGGGGAGGCAGCAGGGAGCCCCATATCTGTTGCCTGTTGCTAGGTATACTGTGTCATTGTTACTAGTTGCCATCAAGTCAGTTCTTACTCGTGATGACCCCATGTACAACAGAACAAGACATCGCCCTATCCTGTGCCATCTTTTTGATCTTTGGTGTGCTTGAGTTTGTTGTTACAGATGCTGTGTCTTTAAAGCACCTTCCAACTTAGGGGATTCATCTTCTACAATTGTACTGGACAAGAGTCTGTTGTGATCTACAGGATTTTCACTGTCTAGTTTTCAGAAGTAGACTACCAGGCCTTTCTTCCTTGTCTAGCTTAGCCTGGAAGCTCCACTGAAACCTGCCCACCATGAGTGACACTACTGGTATTTGAAATACTGCTGGTATAGTTTCCAGAATCATAGTAGCATACAAGCCACTGCAGTACAACGAACTGACAGATGAACGGTGGACATATCCTACAAAGGTTTAGTTTGTGGCCAGTCTGACGGATGGAGAATTCTGGTCACTTTCTATAATTTGCATGATTTGGGAAAGCTATTCCTCTGCAGAGTAATATGCCTAACTGGTGAGTACTAGCTGTTGACTTTTCATATAAAAATTTAAAATTTAATTCCGTACATACTATTAACCGTAATTAGCCAGTTCGCTGACTCACTAATTCCTCCCGCTTGATGTATTCAGTATTTAATTTAGTCGTAATCACAAGGGTTACTCAGCAGCATCACACTCTCCCATCCCAGCCCTTTGTCTAACTGGCAGGTCTTTAAATGATGTGACTAATAGAGGGCTTGCTTGTGAGTGGAGTTTGAACAGAAGGTGCATCCTACAGCAATGCTTCTCTTCAGAATAGTCTACTTCCAGAGGCGCCTTAGCTGTTGGTGACTTTCCCAATCGCAACCTCAGAGATAATACGCCGTGAGTTTTATATGTTGTCTGCTTAGGGAGATGTGTCCACGGAGTGTGAAAGTCATGCAGTCACACGCCCATATTGGTGGTAATTTTGTTACTGTTGTAAAGTCCATCAAAGATAATGGAAAGCAGATAAAATAAAATCACATTGCCCCATTCCACATCTACCTGAGCTAGAATTTCAATGCGGAGACACTAATTGACGTCAGTTTAGATCTGCCTGATGTTATCTTTATGACCGTTCGTACTCGTGGGACAATCGCACCAAACGTGTCAGGGTGATGGCTCATACCAGCAAGGGGATGGGAGTCCATAAAGCAGGGAGGCAAAAGGTGCTTGATGATTTTCAATGGAGCTTTCTAAGCAGAGAGATGGAACTGTTGTTCAGTTGCTCAGACAGTGTCTACAGAGCGCTTCAAATGGCAGTGTTTAAAAAGAGCCCCCTGTTGCTTCGCATTCCATAAAATAATAGGTGAGGGACAGCAAAGCTAACGTCCTGCAATGTGTGGGCCAGTCTTGCCCAGTGGAGAATGGCCCCGCATCCAGCATGACCCTCAAATGTCCTGTCAGATGTTCATTGTCATGAAAATCCCTTTTATAATTATCTGAGCCTAGACCCATAACTCCTTTTTACGCACAAATCCAAATAACCTTTTGTACAGTTAATGCATGTCGAATTTTCCAACAATGCAGTTACCATTGACATCAGGGGAGTGCTGAACTCTGTTTTGTTCAGACCTGCCACCAAGTTTACCGAGACTTTTCACCACTCTGGGAAAGTCTTCTATTCAGATGTCGCTTGTGGTGCCTAAATTGCTAATACCACGCTCCTGTATCATTCTGATTACTAGCTATAATCCTCAAAACCAAAAACCAAACGTTGGTCGCCGTTGAGTGCATTCCGACTCGTAGATTTCGACTCATAGTGACTCTATAGGACAGAGTAGAACTGCCTCATAGAGTTTCCAAGGAGTGCCTGGTAGATTTGAACTGCGGACCTTTTGGTTAGCAGCCATAGCTCTTAACTACTATGCCACCAGGGTTTCCTATAATCATCATGAAATTCTATATATAGGTATAAAAATCAGACTATTTCACTGTCTTTTCATATGGTCTTGCCCAAGCATTTACATATGGAAATATTTTATTATAAATTATTTTCTATTTATTTTTCCTTTATATTATATTTGAGGAATTATATTATTTTTGTTTGTTTTTAGAAATTATGTGCATAAATACGTTATACTGTTTCATTTCAGCATGGTAAAAGTCAGTTACCTTGGAGTCAGCTCATGGCGACCTCACGCATGTCAGAGTAGAACTGTTTTCAACGACAGATTTTCTTGGAAGTAGATCACCAGGCCTTTCTTTCCAGGCACCTCTGCATGGATTCGAACCGCCAACCTTTCAGTTAGCAGCCGAGTGTGTTAACCATTTGCATCACCTAGGGACTCCTCAGGGTAGTAAGGAAGTGTTAAAAAATGTTTGTTATAAACAAGTGGACATTCGGTGGGTCTGACTTGGTTGAAAGCTACCAGCCGAGAGCAAGGGAAGGAAGCTCTAGGGCCAGCAAGGATTCAGCATTCGCTGTGAGCCAGGTATGGTGCTGGTCATCTTGGCAGGCCATCTCATCTCAGTGTGATGTTGGATTTCCCTGGATGATTCTACCTAATACAGGAAAAGTACTTGCCTTCAGGAATTAGGAGAAAGACCTTGGTTTCCCAAGGTTCTCCCTGGGACAATGCCCCAGCCCTGTGACAGAGCTCTCCTGCTAGAAGCAGGTGGTCTGGAGGCCTGGCATCGCCTGGAGAAGGCAGAGGGCCAAGCATAAGCTGTTCCCTTTAATTCACTGTGAATCTTCCTTCTTGTTAAATGGGTCTTCTTTCTTTATCAGTGCCTTTTAACTCAGGGTATAGTATCTACCTTCCCAAGCTGCCTCGTCTTTTAGAGCTTAAGGCAGGGGTTTGTTGCCTGCTACATCTGCTCCCCTTGGCCTGTGGGAACAATCTGCTTGGGCTTTATGTTCAGTCCTTGGTGCAAACTAAGAGCTTGTGATGTGCTATTTTACTCATTGTTTGCTTAGAATGATGTTGCTAAAGAGTGTGAGAGTCATACAGCCATGGCTATGTTGACTGTATTTTTGTTGTTGTAAAGTCCATCAAGTTAAAGGAAAGTAGATAAATGAAGTCACCTTGCCCATTTTACAAGCCTAGGTGGCACAATGGCTTGCAATCAACTGTTTATCTTAAGGTCGTCCATTCAAATCCACCCCATGGCTTCAGGGAAGAAAGGCCTAGTGAACTGCTTCCATAAAGATTACAGACAAGAAAAAACCCTTTTCTGTTCTATTCTGTAACACATGAGTCAGGGGCCAACTTGATAGCGTCTAACAACCACGTTCTATGCCCACAAAAGCTGGAAATTTCAATGCCTGGACCAAGCCAAGATAAACTCACAACACTTTTTTCAATAATTGGGAGGATTTTTATCAGTATTGTAGTTAAAACAATAATCCCCCCAACTGTGTACAGGAGAGCACTTGCAGCTCTCCACAATCCAAATGAAACCCATTGACGTAGAGTCGATTCCTATGAGATAGAGTAGAACTGCCCCATAGAGTTTCCAAGGAGCGCCTGGTGGATTTGAACTGCTGACCTTTTGATTAGCAGCTGTAGCTCTTAACCACTCTATCACCAGGGTTTAGTCCTTGTTTATTGCTCCCTTGTTTATCCCTGTGTGGAAGACAGGGTAGCATCATAGTAAAGAAAGTGTTCAGACCTGGATTCAGACTTCAGTGGGGGGACCTTGGACAAGTTACTTGACCAAGACTTGATGTCCCTATATGTGACAAATAATTAATAATGCCTGCTTTTAAGGGTCATTCCTAGGATAATGTAAGAGAGCAGATACCTACATATGTGCTAGGTAGTATCTTGAGAACCTTATAGGCATAAACTCAACTGATCTTCATAATAAGGTTATTTTAGTGAAGAGGAAACTCAGACAGAGAGGGGTTAAAGAAATTGCCTTGGTCTCGTAGGTATGATATCATAGAGATGGGGTTTGAACCCAGGCACAGTGGTTAAGCTCTTGGCTGCTAATGGAAAAGTCACAACACCAGCCACTCCAGGGAAGAAAGATGTGACAGTCTGCTTCCGTAAAGATTAAAACCTTGGAAACCCTGTGAGGCATTTGTACTTGGTCCTGTAGGGGTCATTATGAATCAAAATTGACTCGACAGCAGTGGGTTTGAAATTCGACTTCAGAAATTATGCTTTTAATACATGTACTATATTGCCTCTAGGAAATGTATTAAGTAAATAGTAACTATTAGTATTGGAGCCCCGGTGGTACAACGGTTAAGAGCTTGGCCGCTAAACAAAAGTTTGAATCCATCAGCTGCTCCTTGGAAACCCTATGGGACAGTTCTACTCTGTCCTGTAGGGTCACAAAGAGTCAGAATTGACTTAATGGCAAAAGGTTTGATTTTTTTTTTTTTTTAGCTTTTTTTTAAAATTATTATTGCTATTTTCCTTCTCTTCCCTTCCCCTGTCGGGTGGAAGATAGGAGAAGGGACAAAAGCCTTTGCAGGTAATGATGTGCGGGTAGAGCTTTCCCACCCTACATGGCCTAGACCTGAATATTGTCAAGGCTGCAATATCAATTACAGAAACAGAGACTGGATTACTGTGTGCCCGGAGGTAAGAAGGAGATAGAGGTAGAAGGGAAGTGGGTATGACTATAAAAGGACAACATGAGGGATCCTTGTGGTGATGGAATTGTTTTGTATCTTGACTGCATCAATTTCAAGACTACTGGTTGTGTGTGATATGGAACTACAGTTTTGTAAGACATTACCATTGGGGGGATCGGGGTAAAGGGCAAACAGGATCTCTGTGTATTATTTCTTAAAACTGCATGTGGATCTATAATTATCTCAAAATTAAAAAGTTTAATTAAAAAAAATTAGTCTGCAGTGTGACATCCATCCTTGTTGGTCACTATGAGGCTTGAGGGTCACAGAACCCACCCCTCCCTGCATGCTACTCAAAATTTATTCTCCTCCTAATTAGCTGACATATTTCTAAAGTGTGAGATAATAGAAAGACTCCAAGATTAGAGAGTTGAAACATCAGTGTTCTGGTCCCAACTGTGCCACCAACTAGCCACATAACTTCAAGCCTCCTAGCTAACTTCTCCCAGACTCACTTTCCGCACCAGTAAAATGAAGCTGTTGTATTCACATGTTTCCAAGGCCCTTTCCTCTATAAGGATTCACAGATTCTCTTTCAGAGCGCTGGGTCAGTCAGCTGAGTATCAAAGAGCAATCTTTTCTCCAGCTGGGGACCAGTGTTGTCCTGAGGTCAGCTGGGTCCTGGCTTTATCTAAATCAAGGTTGGCAAACTACAACCTGTGAACCAAATCCAGCCTACCACCTGTTTTTGTGCATAGACATGCTAAGAATGATTTTTGCCTTTTTAAATGGTTGCAGATAAATCAAAATAACAATAGTCTTTCATAATATCTGAAAATTATATGGAATTCGAATTTCTGTGTCTAAAAATCAAGTTTTCTTGGAACACAGACTTCATTTGGAACACAGACTCATTCATTGTCATATCATCTATGGCTGCTTTCATGCTAAACGGCAGAGTCAAATAGCCACAAAGCCTACAATATTTTCTACCTGGTGCTTTACAGAAAAAGTTTGCTGATTCTTAATCTAAATGAACGGCAAGAGGGAAAATGTCCAGGCTTTGTTTTGTTTTGTTTTTATAACAAAGAAAATCCAGGCACTGTTCTGTGTTCAATTGGTAAAATAAATAACCCTATGGCCAGGGAGCAGTCCTTATAGTCAAGAAATTACAGAAAGCCCCAAGTCCTGGCCCTATGCCAAAGAAGTAGCCATGGCAGCCTCATGAGCCGTGGGAAGCAGCCGATTACCGCTGCAGCGTGAGCTGTGCAAAACTCCCTTCTCGTGGCTGAGCAAACCTGCTCGATGTGCCACAACTTTCCATCAGTAATGTGCCTAAATGCTCATTTTCAAACATTATTTCTGCCAGGAGGGATAATTTGCTGTAATGTGGGGGTGAGAAATCCAGGAGCAATTCAGCCACTCATTCTATTTATCTCATTTTTTAACTAAAAATCTTGGAAATTGCAATGTTTCTAGTAAAACCAATTTGCTGTGAAAGAAGAAAACTGGAAGATTTTATTATTTCTGATCAAGAATGAGGCTGTGAGGATTGTATCCATGTGGTTATGAAAAGGAGGAAGAACTGGTTTGTGAGTGTGTGTGTGTGTGTGTGTGTGTGTGTGTGTGTGTTGTTAGATCGGATCGCAAAAAGCAAGTGCCTCTGGAAGACATTCGGAGATAAGAATTTTAATACTGCCATGATTATATAGAAAATTTGGGGAAAGTCCAGAGATAACCCAGAGTTAAAGGCAGAAACTATTCTGTGGTTTTTAAGGAAACAAAGCACTCAGCAGTTTCCTGGGTAGAGATGAGGCATAAACGCCAAATAGGCATTTATTAAGAGCCCATTACTTCATCATCTTTCAATCCAACATTGCCAGGTACAGAGTGCAGGCTAACTGCTACTTTACTCCATTACAACTCAGATGTAAGAGTTCCCAGCCAACTTCATCCAGCCTCCTCCCACCAAGCCAGAGTTCTCTTTTCTGAGCCCCCATGTCCTGGGAAACACCTCTATCTAGTACTTGCCAGATTGGGTTGAAAGTTTCTGCTGCTGCATATTTCTCTCCTACTAAACTGGAAACCCCTTTGTGGGCAGGGCCATGTTTGATTCCTCAGTGAACTCCAAGGACAACTCTCAACCCCAGATCCATAATGCTGCTGTTGTTGTTAGCTGTCATGCAGTGGGCTCCTGACTCGTGGCAATCTCATGCACGATGGAATGAAATGCTGTCTGGTCCTGCGCTATCCTCAAGATAGGTGCAGATCGGACCATCGTGATCCATAGAGTTCTCATTGCCTAATTTTTTAAAGAAATGGACCACCAAAGTCCTTTCTTCCTAGTCTGTCTTACTCTGGAAGCTCTGGTGAAATCTGTTCGGCATCATAGCAACAGGCAAGCCTCCACTAACAGACAGGTGGTGGGTGCACATGAGATGCATGGCTGGGAATGGAACCTGAGCCTCCTGCTTTGTTGTTGTTAGGTGCCGTCGAGTTGGTTCAGACTCACAGCGACCCTATGCACAACAGAATGGAACACTGCCCGGTCCTACACCAGCCTCACAATCGTTGCTATGCTTGAGCTCATTGTTGCAGCCACTGTGTCAATCCACCTCATTGAGGGTCTTCCTCTTTCCACTGACCCAGTACTTTGCCTAGCATGATGTCCTTCTCCAGGGACTGATCCCTTCTGACAACATGCCTAAAGTATATAAGACGCAGTCTCGCCATCCTTGCTTCTAAGGAGCATTCTGGTTGTACTTCTTCTAAGACAGATTTGTTCGTTCCTTTGGCAGTCCGTGATATATTCAATATTCTTCTCCAACACCACAATTCAGAGGCGCCAGTCCTTCTTTGGTCTTCCTTATTCATTGTCCAGCTTTCACATGAATATGATGCGATTGAAAATACCATGGCTTGGGTCAGGCTCACCTTAGTCTTCAAGGTGACATCTTTGCTCTTCAGCACTTTAAAGAGGTCCTTTGCAGCAAGTTTACCCAATGCAATGCATCTTTTGATTTCTTGGCTGCTGCTTCCATAGCTGTTGACTGTGGATTCAAGTAAAATGAAATCCTTGACAACTTCAATCTTTTCCTCATTTATCATGATGTTGCTCATTGGTCCAGTTGTGAGGATTTTTGTTTTCTTTATGTTGAGGTGTAATCCATACTGAAGGCTGTGGTCTTTGATCTTCAGTAGTAAGTGCTTCAAGTCCTTTTCACTTTCAGCAAGCAAGGTTGTGTCATCTGCATAATGCAGGTTCTTAATGAGTCTTCCTCCAATCCTGATGCCCCATTCTTCTTCATATAGTCCAGCTTCTCATATTATTTGCTCAGCATACAGATTGAATAAGTATGGTGAAAGAATACAACCCTGACGCACACCTTTCCTGACTTTAAACCACACAGTATCCCCTTGTTCTGTTCCAGTGACTGACTCTTAATCTATGTAAAGGTTCCTCATGAACACAGTTAAGTGTTCTGGAATTCCCATTCTTTGCAATGTTATCCATAATTTGTTATGATCAACACAATCGAATGCCTTTGGATAATTGGATTCATAATATTATATTATTTGAAACACCTATTTTTAAGAAGAAAGGATAATCCTTAAAAGTTGTTGTTGGTTGTATGCATTGTTGTGTGGCGTTGAGTTGATTCTGACTCATAGCGAACTATATGACAGAATAGAACTGCTCCATAGGGTTTCCTAGGCTGTAGTCTTTATGGGAGCAGATGGTCAAATCTTTTCTTCCGCAGAGCTGCTGGTGGTGGATTCAAACCTCCAACCTTTCAGTTAGCAGCTGAGCACTTAAAGGTGGTTTATTTATTGACAAAATATTTTTCCTTCCCCAATTTTGCCCTTCTAAAATAAGCAGGAGAAGAATTAATAAGCACTTAGATTATATTACTGAATGTACAGTAATTCAACTCTAGTTAAACAACAAACAGTAGGAAAGTTAGAGCCACTGACTTCCTTCTAGAACTTCTTGGTGAGGAGGGAAAAGGTGACTTTAAGCAAGCTATTAACATTTTAAGGAATCAAAGAATGGGAGATGATGAGGGAAAGTACGGGAATATGATACTTTCAGGATATTGACTGAGAACCCTAAAGTATTAATTCAGGCAAATTATAGATAAAACCAAAAAAATCAAACCTACTGCTGTCGAGTTGATTCCAACTCATAGCAACCCTATAGCATGGAGTAGAACCACCCCATAGAGTTTCCAAGTTTGTAAATCTTTATGGAAGCAGACTGCTTCTTCCACAGAGTGACTGGTTGGAACCCCCAACATTTCCCTTAGCAGCTAAGCACTTTAACCACTGTGCTGCTAGGGCTCTCTAAGTTATTGATAAAAAGTCTCAAATCTTCCCTAAAGAAGAATTACGAATAGCATATACTGATACCCCTCCCACCAGAAGGCAAAGCATAATTCTGCCACCTACCTCCTTGAGTATCAGCTAAAAAAAAATCAGCTAGACTCGGTAATTCCATTCCAAAGAATGAAGTATAGAAAGAGATACATAGTAACTTTATAGAGGAAAAACCTGGCAAACATACCTTAAGCAAGTGATAAAGGTTAACATCATCAGTGATGTCATGTAGATAACACATACCCCTGATATGATGTGATGAGAAGGCGCTTCACCTTCTTTAAAAAACCCATAACCCTATCTAATCATGGATAAACATCACACAAGCCTGGATTGGGGGACATTCTACAGGATACCTGACCAGTACTTCTCAGGACTGTCAAGGTGATGAAAAACAAAGAGAAACTGAGAAAATCTCACAGACCAGAGATGACTTGGGAAGCTTGACAACCAAATGCAACATGGTACCCTGGATTGGATCCTGAAACAGGAAGATGGCATAAATGAAAAAATAGTGAATTCCAAATAAAGTCTAGAGTTTACCTAAAATTTTTAAAAAGGAGTGGCATCTGGGGTGGAGTTGGCACTAACTAGTTCTCTCCTTCCTTTATATCCCATTATATTGCAACTTATTAGCTACTTCTTTAACCCTTTGTCTGCTTAAGAAAAGTTAAAGATATTCCAGTTTATAGAAGTCCATATTGGCAATAAAATTGTAGTGATAACAAGGAAAAAATGTAAATGAATAAAACATTAAATCATTAATCTGCTTTTTGGAAAACTATTTACAAAATGTAAAGAGCAAAGAGAGAGACAAAGAAAAATGTAAATAATAGCCATATGGATATGACAACCATGTACGCTTACTCCCAACAAATTTAATCTACTGAATATAAACTAACAGCTGAATTCAAGAGTTTGGTGGGCCCCTCACTCACCTTCAGACTACTCACCCAAACACTTATTGTTGCCCACTAGCATTTAATTTGAACCAGACATATATAAAATTTTCTTTCAGAACATAGCTTCTGGAGAACTATGCCTTTCAATGGGAAGAAAATAACCAAAAATTAAGAAACAGTACAATTTCAAGTAAACAAAGGTAGATGGAAAGTTCTCTGCTTTTGACATCCCCTAGCTAATCAATCAACATAATCAGAAACAACGTATAATTATGTCTCCTAGACCAGTGCCTTGATTTCATCCCTAGGGGAGTATGGAGTACCTAACATCTCAGAACATTTTTCATCATCCATTGAGCCTGGGCAGCCCCAGGGTAAGGGAAAAGATGGATGCCCTGGTTAAATTTCCCTTCACAAGCTTTCATGAGGGTGGGCCACAAAGATGGTTGGGGAGAAATGCTCGTAGGGGAACTGTTGAAGCCAGTATAGGGAAGGGCAGGGGAAACATGGGTCAGGAACAGCTCGTCTAGGTCCCCTGGTACAAGAGGAACCCTGAGAAAAAGTAAAGAAGGGTATTTCAGAAAAGCACCTGAGGTATGAACTACTGGGCTGTTCAGCAGTAGAGGGTGGTAAGAAATTGGAAACAAGCTGCTATGTCTCTGGGCACAGGAGGCACAGACAAAGGGCATTCATTGAGCTTGGATAGGGTCACCATCTGCAAGGTGTTGTATGTACAGGAAGTTTGCTTTGCTCATTCTGCACAGCAGTCACATGGAGCCCACATGGTTCAGGTTCCAATAATTTTTAATTCCATCCTTCATGAAAAGAAGCTACTAGAGAATGACTGAGCCCACACTCTCTAATGAGAATGCTTTACAACTTACCATGATAGAGGCATGCAATGAAATGAAGGGTGTTCACAGGATTCTGACATTGGTTGACCAATCTTTCTCATAAGTGTGATAAGATTCTGAGTGGCCTAATCTGGACACCCACTTTGCCCTTGTCTTACTCTATTCCATTGGCAGAACCCCCATTACTGCTTTCTGATCACTTAGAATCTTTTGCTTGTTCAACCTCAGCAAAGCCCGTTTTTCCAGAGGCTCCCTGTCTGTGTTCTTTCTTCACACTGAGTATCCAGAGGGCAATATGGGTATGAACAATGTGCATATGTGGCCGTCATCAAGTCAAGCATGTGACTCAGCTGACAAGCCTTTTTGTGTATTTCATTCTGTGTATTATCTTTTTCAGTCAAGGCATCACCATTCATTGTATTCCTCAGGCTGGAGAACCAAGACTCAGATCTCCTTCTCCCTCATTATCAGCCACTTCCAACCCCATACACCTCCACACTCTAGAATCTGTCTCTGAAATAGTGTCCAAGTTAACTTCCTGCTCCCTAGCCTCACTCTTATAGCCCTAACCCCAATCTTTGTCTTTCCTAGCTGGGATTAGAAGCTGCCCAGCCTCCTATTTTCTCCCCACTGACTCTAGTCTCTCCACACTTCCTGGTATAGCATACATAGATGTTTAGAATCAGGCTCCAACCACCCCTTCCAATCTCGTGTCATGCCCCTCCCTATCATACATCCTATATACTAGTCACTCAGGACTTCTCTTCATCCCCAGAACCATCTTCCTTCATGTCACCCCGGAATGCACACTCTTCTCTACCCAGCAAACATCTTCTAATGTTACAAGGCTTACCTCCAGATTCCACCAGCAAACCTTCTCAGACACCACCAAATAACTCCTGCCCAGGGGTTGCTGTGGTATTCGTACAATTTTTGTTTCAGTACTTATCTGTCTAAGCCTCTGTTTCCACAACTGTAAAATAGGAAGTGGAACGATAACACCTGTCCCGTGGGATGATTGTAGAAATGCAGTGAGACAATAAATACAAGTTTGTAGTAAGTTTTGATGTGTGCTAAACCTGTGCCCACCAACAGTGTTGAGATCTTTTGCTTGCTCCACTCTCAGGGATGATCCTAGTGTCCAAAGTGTTGTTTTTGGTGGTGTTGTGGTTAGCAGCAACCGAGTCAGCCCCTGACTCATGGTGACCCCATGCACAATGGAATGAAACGCTGTCTGGTTCTGTACCATTGCCATGATCAGTGGGGGATCAGATCATTGTGATCCATAGGGTTTTCACTGGCTGATTTTTGGAAGTAGATCACCAAGTCTTTCTTCCTAGTACGTCTTAGTGTGGGAACTCTGTTCAGCACCACAGCAACACACAAATTGGCAATGACAGACAAGTGGTGACTATACATGAGGTACATTGGCTGGAGTCTAACCCAGGTCCCCAACATGGAAGGTGAGAATTCTACCACTGAACCACCAAAATTGTGTGCTTACCGAAGGAATGACAATTGGGCCTTGCTTGCTTCCTCTCCCTCCCCCAGGCACTCACATCTGACATTATGGAAACCCCAGAATCTGAAATTATGGCACCAGCCATAATACAAGTCCAAAGATAAAGACTGAAATGGACCATGTCTCTGGAACTTACTCTCCTTTCAACTGCATCTGAAAATTGCCAAAGAGGCAATTACAGCAGCATGTTGGTAATGGAAATAATTATGACTACTTTTTGAAATTATGTATATGATACATTTCTCACAGGTAATTCAAGGGGGCAGTGAAGTGGGATAGGTGGGTTCTTCCACTGAAGGCTCACACTGGATAATTGAACAACGTAATGGAGGAAGAAAACTCTGTAAGTACAGGATAATGCAGCCAAGAGAAAAATAGGTTACATACTGATTGCTTTGGGATTTCACTAGAATCTTACAACCAAAACACCTGGGAGATCCATGAGGGAAGACAGCTCCTTGTACAAAGTCATCATCAGATGTTGGGGCCCTAAAATGTGGTGATCTCACAAGTTGGCAGACACTAGTGAATTTCCAAATATTTGTGATCTGGCTAGAATACAGAGAGCTCTGGTGCAAAATCTTTTAGGGTAACACAAAAGGATACTTTGTGCATTAAATGAATCTTTTAGTGGTTAAATGCTCAGCTACTAGCTGGAAGGCTGGCAGTTCAGACCCACCCAGAGGCACCTGGAAAGACAGAACTAGCAGTCTGCTTCCAAAAGGTCATAGCCTTGAAAACCTTATGGAACCGTTCTGCTCTGCACACATGGGGCCGTCATGATTCAGAATCGGCTTGATGACAACTAACAACGATGACAACTAACAACAAGAACAACAAGCAGAGAATCCATGACATACAAAAGCAGGTTCACTTATAAATCATGACTTTTTAAGCTTACTTCAACTCGGTGTCCCTGGGTGGTAAAATGCTTAGTGTGCTCAGCTGCTAAACAAAAAGTTGAAGGTTTGAGTCTACCTAGAGGCACCTTGGAAAAAACTTCTGGTAATCTACTTCTGAAAACCCTACAGAGCACAGTTCTACTCTGACACACATGGGGCCATCATGAGTCAGAACTAGCTCCACAACAGTTGGTTTTTAACTCATTTCCATGCCCACATATCTTATCCACTGAACATGGTAAAGAGACACTAATTTTAAATAGCTCAACCAAGAGATACTTATTTTCTTTCCTAACTTGTTAACAACTTACCACGTAAAAAAAGGTCCTCTCAAAATGTGAAACAGGCATTATTACTGCCATTCCCCAGGTGAGAATATAAGCATTTAAGTTATTGCCCAAGGACACATCTATCTACTAAGTGATGAATTCTTTACCATTGAGTTGATCCCAACTCATGGCAACCCCATATATATCAGAGTAGAACTATGCTCCACATCACCAGGCCTTTCTTCCATGGCACCACTTGGGTGTGTTCAAACTGCCAATCTTTAAGTTAGTAATACAGCACACATACCATTTCTACCACCCAGGGACCTGTGTGCAAACCCTATCCATCTGCTTCCAAGTCTGAGCCTTTCCCTTACACCATATCCAAGCCCTATATGTATTATCAAGATCCTAAAATCTTCAGAAGCCAGGGAATTACTTTATTAAAGAGGCTTGGTAGTGAGATAAATTTTCCCGACACCCGTATGATTAAGATAGATCCTTACTATGTGTGTTGGAGACCTGGCTTCTTCCGTTTAACACATCCAGCCTGGGCTTGTGCAACCCTGAATATGTAAATGCACATTTGTAGCCCAAAGGTCTTCACAACTGGCAGCAGATTTACAATAAGGGTATAAGATATACCTCTGTGAGCTTTGGCCTTACTGTGGGATTTGCAGCTTGTGGTCTGGCCATCCACGTCCACAAGATAAAGGGGTCTAGTGGAGCTTAAAAAGACTGCTGTCCTTGCCCGTATTTTCTCTAATGAATGTGCTATAGAAAATTTCTCTTGACAGGTTATTATGACTACTTCAGCGTACATATGGCCAGCTGTCTGGAAAACGGTTCAGATTATAAATTGTTCATAAATATACTGACACACTTGGCAACAGCACATTGTGGCACTGAACATTTAATTTGATCTTTGTTCTTTTAAATAGTGATATCACCTTCTGAGGGGGAGTGAGATACTGTATCCTTTGGAGAAACGCAGATCTCTTTTTCTGTGTGCTCGCTTTCACATACTTTCTGCTTGGGAAGTGTTTGACATTAAAATCATAACAAATCTGAGTTTCTCCATGACATTTGAGGGATAAGAAATGTGTCTTTTGTTCCAAGGTAAGTCAAGGTTGGTAAGAATATGGCATTAGCCATTTCAGGGGCTGTCTCCTCCTGCTCTGACCATACAAGATCCCAAGGTATATGTTGTTCTCAGTACCAGGGATGCCTGGGTCTTCACTTGGGGTGCTCTCTGCAGTCATTGCTTCACCTTGCAAAGGCTTCACAAGCTATGCCAAGTTCAGCTGTAGGGATCTCTACCGCAGCCCTCTAAGGGGGAATAACTTCCCATTTTATAGATGAAGAAACCTAGGCTATTCCAGTGGCTTGCTTGGTCATACAGATAGAAAGTGACAGAACCTGGTCGTCTGATCCCAAATCCATGATTTTTTTTCTAAATCGTCACAGCTGTATTTGTTGGATTTTTCCTCCTGCAGGGATCATAACTCATCTTCCACCTCCTGTTTGCACCCCACCCTGCAGAGACCATATCCGCCCCCCACCCGCACCCCTCAGAACTCAAAGTCCATGGTTGGTTATGTGTATGATGCATGATCTGACAAAGGGCAGGGTATTTTTCAAGACTGTCCTGGAAACCTAGGATCTCCATTGTTCCTGATTGTCTTAGGAAGATGATACATTGTACCTGATTGTCTTAGTCATCTAGTGCTGCCGTAACAGAAGTACCACGAGAGAACGTCTTTAACAAAGAGAAATTTATTTCCTCACAGCAAAGTAGGCTAAAAGTCCAAATTCAGGCTATCAGCTGAAGGGGGAGGCTTTCCCGCTTTGTTGGCACTGGAGGAAGGTCCTTGTCCTCAGTCTTCCCCTGATGGAGGAGCTTCTCAGGCGCAGGGAGCCCAGATCCCAAGCTCTGCTCCTGGCACTTCTCTCTTGGTGGTATGAGGCCCCCAACTCTCTGCTTGATTCCCTTCCCTTTTTATCTCTTGAGAGATAAAAGGTGGTACAGGCCATACCCCAGGGAAGCTCCCTTTATACTAGATCAGGAATGTGACCTTGGTAAAGATGTTATAATCCCACCCTAATCCTCTTTAACATAAAATTACAACCACAAAATGGAAGACAACCACACAATGCTAGAAACCATGGCCCAGCCAAATTGATACACACATTTGAGGGGGGAGCATAATTCAATTCATGACACTGATGTATTAGTTGCCCATAGTTTTCTAACCCACTGACCAACTGGCAAAAAGGCATTTTGAATGTGTGGTTTGTTTCCATAGCCAGTACTAAAGGTTCAGGAATTCCTCCTTGGAGTATAGGCAGAGTTACCAATTTATTTCAAAAACTAATATTTACGGAAGGCCTTATTGCTATCCTGTGATTCTAAAACTTGGATGTCAAATGTGTGGGTCTTAATGTTTTGTAAAACAGAAACACAACCCTGTTAAGAGACTAAAACCTTGTTTTTTTTTAAATCATGTGACTTAGATTTTGGGTAAAAAAACCAAACCACTATGTATCCCATTCAACCATACAGGAAAGAAATCTGAAATCCTATGAAATGCCCTAGCCCCTGACTCCTAGGTGAGATGCTGAGGCTTTCGGCGCCATCTGTAGGAACTCTGCGTTCTCCCCTCTGTGTCAGAGCCTCTGCTCCTGCTCCCATAGACAGTGCCTTCCTCCCCGTTCTCAGATCTAAGCCTGTTTTCAGGGCTGCGTGTGAACTCAGCATTTACTCCCTGAGGGGAGACAGCAGGTATCTTGATGTTCGCAGCACCTGGAAGAACACCTGGTATGTGTTGATGCTCCGTAAAAGTTGATTAATGGAATGAATTAGGGAATGAATGGGTGAACAGGAGTCAATGAGTTCCTGCTCCCAGCAGCATCTATATTTGAATCTCCATCTCTAATTGTTGAATGCACAGCTTTTCTCTTATTAAATGAGCTTAGACTCCAAAGAGCCCTTGAGGAAGTTATCTGGGGAGTGGGGAAGAGGACCTCTGAAATCATGGTGTATACGGGCATACATCTATCCTGCTTACCAACATGGTGAGTGCTACAGTTTAAGTGCTGCACTGTATGAATTCAAAGATTCTAGAACTGTTAGCCAGGCCAAGTGATACAAAAGTATTTCTGTAACAGAATGGCTGGGGCACATATGGTTTTTAAGTAGAAAACATCCTTGTTCAGCAGTGAATCTAAGATAATGTAATTATTTACAGACTTCTTATAACATCGTTTCATAATGTCATTGTTTTCATGCCATTTTGTGGTTAGCTGCTATCAAGCTGGCCCCTGACTGAGGGCAACCCCATACACAACAAAATGAAATGCTGTCTGGTTCTGTGCCATTCCCATGGTCAGTTGTAGTTGGAGTGCTGTGATTCACAGGATTTTCACTGACTGACTTTCAGAAGTAGATCACCAGGTCTTTCTTCCTAGGTCATGTTAGACTGGAAGCTCTGCTGAAACCTGTTCAGCATCATAGCAACACGCAGGCCTTGATAGATGGCTGTTGGCTGTGCATGAGGTGGACTGGCTGGGAATCAAACCTGGGTCTCCCGCATGGAAAGCAAGAATTCTCCCACTGCACCACGAATGCCTCATGTTTAGTACCATCACGTAGTTTAATTGTATTGTCAAATGAAGGGGCAAAGTCAACAAGACCATGCAAAAAGCCGGTGGTATTGTAACACCAACATATTCCTTAAAATGACTTATCTTTCCAGAGATGCTCAACTTTCCGTCTTGTAGCCTCTGCTTGAGCACTTCTGATGATGGGGATTTTATTACTTTGGACAGGTCAGATTGTTAGAAAGTTCTCCTTTACGGTACTCTGAAATCTGCTTCCCTGAAACTTTCGCTCCTTGGCCTAACTCATCTGTCGACTTCGGCATTTTCCTAAGTGTGCCCTAAGGATGCTAATTAGCTCCAAGGGCTGTTAATAGGTGTTATTTTTTAGAATGGGACTTGGGGGGAGTGTTCGTGGTCAAGTAAGAGTGGAGATCCTTACTTAAAAGATGTCAAACAGGTCTGCTTGCCATGGAACTTCTCAGGGCCTTTAATAGGCTAACGTTCACTGGTGGACATCTAAGAACTGAGGCACAAACAGCGTTCTGGTGAGCTCAACATCACTTATTTCCAAAGAGCGTTGCACAAGAGTGACAGCCCAACAAGCACTGTTTATATTATATTAACATAAAATTTATATTTATTTATATTAACATAAAATAAACCTACTTTTCCTTCCACATGATAGCTCTTCAAATATCTGGAGATAATTATAAGGAAGATAAGTTATAAATCCAGGCTAAAGTAGCCTAATTCCCTAAAGGGTTGTGCCTGTGACATTGTTCTTAGCCCTTTTCACCCTCTTTGTTATATTCGTCTCTTAATATGTTCACCTCTTTTCATGCACATGTTGAAGGCCCAGTTGCTGTCAAGTCTATTCTGACTCATGGCAACCGACCCCATGTGTGTCAGAGTAGCTGAATGCATTAACCCTTTGCACCTCACAGGGACTATGTTGAAGACAGGACTCCAGATTTATAATTCCTATCGACCATGTAGGAAACCCTGATGTCGTGGCGGTTAAGAGTTTGACTGCTAACTGAAAGGTCGGCAGGTCAAATCTACCAGGTGCTCCTTGGAAACCCTATGGGGCACTTTTTCTCTGTCCTACAGGGTTGCTACGAGTCAGAATCGACTCTGTGGCAACAGGTTTGGTTTTTTTGGTTATAGGCTGTGTAAAGGAGCACTGGTGGTGCAGTGGTTAAGTGCTCAGCTGCTAACTAACCTAAAGGTCAGCGGTTCCAACTGACCAGCAGCTCCTCAGGAGAAAGATGTAGCAGTCCAATTCCATAAAGGTTAAAGACTTGGAAACCTTATGGAGCAGTTCTACTGTGTCCTATAGGGTACCTATAAGTGAGAATCCACTCAGCAGTGGGTTTGATTTTTTGGTTATAGGCTGTATAACTTTAGCAAGTTACTTATCTTTCCTGTTTCTTAGTTTACACATCTATAAAACAGGGAAAGTAATAGTCTATAACCTCACTGAGTTATTTTGAAGATTATATATATTAATATATGTAAAATACTGTATGTATTGGCTATGTGCTGTTTTTCTATTTTCTCTTCTCTTTAGGGCTTTAATTCCCTCTTATTTCTATTTGGCCTTGCCTTTTACATTCAGATACCAGAAGATAGACACAGAGAAAAACATTAGCTGTTCATCTAATGGTTTAATTCTTACCTTTCCATGGTCATCCTTTGTTTTCTCTGGAGCCTTGCTGCTCCACGATCATTAGGGAGCTGATTAGAAATGTGGAATCTCAGGCCCCAGCTCAGACCTACTGAATCAGGACCTGCATTTTAACAAGGCTCCCAGGTGATTCGTGGGCACATGAAGTGAGAAACACTGTTCTAGAGTCGGCACACAGTACTGAGCCTCTCCACCCCCACAACACCCAGCCCAGGGCCCTGCACGCAGCAGGTGCTCAGTGGGGCTTGCTGGCATCAGTGTTTATTCAATCAACCTCTATGAAAAATGATGGAACTAATGAAGCCGATGGCATGCAAAGAGTAGATGGGAAGGGGCTTGCCTCATAGTAATTGCCAAAATTTGCCTAAGTAAGATCAAAATGCAGGTATACTTCTCTTTGGTGGAGCTTGTTTTTTTTTTTTTTTTCTTTTTAAAAATTTTATTGTGGTAAAAATTATATATAATAAAAAGTTTGCCGTTTTAACTGTACAATTCAGTGACATTCATTACATTCGCCATGTTGTGCTACTCTCACTACTACCCATTGCCAAGACTCTTACAGCCCCCCAAACAGAAGCTCAGTACCCCTTCAGCAATAATGCCCATTCCTCCATCCCCCCTCAGCCAGATACACTTAAACATTATAAAATAATGGAAGACCCAGCTCTTAATTATCTTTTCTTTTTCAGTTGTGTGTTTTTTTTTTTTTTTTCCTAATAAATGAATTTTCTCTTGAGTAGAAACAAAGCTCTAAATTGTGAGGGGTAAATGTTAGCAATTCAGGGAACTATCTATCCTGGAAGGCAATCAGATGCAAAGTCAAGACTGTGATCTTTGCATTGAGACAGACCTGAATTCAAAGCTCAGCTCTACCTCTCACCAGCTGTGTGACCCTGGGCAAACCACCTCACCTCTCTGAGCTTCGATGTCTTCATCTGTAATAGGGGCATAATAATGCCTATCACATAGGGCTGTTGTTGTTAGTCGTTGTCAAGTCAGCTCCCGCTCACGGCAACCTTATGTTTAAAAGAACTAAATGTTGCCTAGTCCTGTACCATCTTCATGGTCATTGGTATGTTTGAGTCCATTGTTGCAGATATTGTGTCAATTTATCACATTTAGAGTTTACGTCATTTTCACTGGCCATCTAGTTTACCAAACATAATATTCTTTTCTAAACAAGCTGAAAGTCTTTCATCATTGCTTCTAAGGAGCATTCTGATTCTGCTTCATCTAAGACTAATTTGAAAGAAGAATATAATATTATAATGCATTTACAGCTAGTGTTAGTGAATGTCATGTAGCAGGCACTCAACAAATATTGGTTTCTGCCTTCTTTACCAAATACCAACTTTCTCCTTATGGAAAACATAATGAAGGGAAAATCAAAATGCTTTTTAGATATATAACTACCTGGTTCATTGGTTTGCAAGTTCATTGTTGAATTGCAGGTCATGACCTGTCTGTCCTACTGTGCCCGCAGTCATCTTAGTGAACAGAGGGAGGACTTTTCAATCCGTTTTCCAAATACTGACAGTAGAGACCACATGATCAGAAAACAGTTGCCTCAGCATATCATGTGGATGCTGGCAACACCAGATCTTTCATAGAATCATAGTATCTGGCATGTAGAAGATGCTCAGTAAATGTTCTTAAATGAATTAATCAATTGGTCAATGAAATTGATAGTTGTAAAGAACCTTAAAGGATGTCTGGTCCAAGCCCCTATCCAATTTGAGTATATTTCTGCATTGGTGGTCACCGGGTCTCTGCCTGAACAGCCAGCAGTAGATCTTAGTGCTTCTCAAGATAGCACATTCCATCCTTAATTATCAAGTTATTAAGCTTTATCTTTATTTTCATCCCAAAGCTCACCTTCCTCTAACTTCCAAGGACTGTTCCTGATCTTTCCCTAGACTAGAGCTACACTACCTATACATGAAATTCCTGGATGGCGCAAATGGTTTATGTGCTCAACTGCTAACCAAAAGGTTGGAGCTTTGAGTCCACCCGGAGATTCCTCAGAAAAAAGGCCTGCCAATCTGATTCCAAAAATTTAGTCATTGAAAACCCTGTGTAGCACAGTTCTGTTCAGACACACGTGGAGTCACCATGAGTTGCAGTCAATTCAGCAGCAATGGGTACCTGAATATAATCCCTTTTCTTCATGAGAACCTTTTAAAATATAAGATAGCACCCATGTTTCCCTTTTCTATTCATTCTTCCCCTTTCTACCCTCCCCCTCCACAATTCCTTCCATCTTGGCACCTTCCTCCAGCTGCCTCTGGTGGACACCACTGGCAGTCTTGCCTGGCCAAAGGTCCTCCCAGCCCCAGCATTACCCTTACACAGGCCACGCCTCCATAGGTAAGCTCCAGCCTCAATACTGGGAACTAGATAAACAGCTCAGAAGGGTGGATGTGTCCTTGATATGAACTCCATTCCAGCAACTAAACTACTCACATGATCATGTTGCTGGCAATGCCAAATTGTCAGATTATAATCAATTAAAATCTTTTGCTTATTTCACATGTGTTGTATTAAACCAAGTCTTCCTGGTCCTATATTTGTAGAGTTGGTTTTATTTTAACCAAAAAGCAGGACTTCACATTTTTTTCTATCGACACTCACATTAAAAACTATTAAGGTCTTTCAGTATTTTGAGTCAGTTGCGAAAAATAATAGCTATCTTCTTTTTTGAAATCAGTGCTTTGGTTACTGGCTGTTTGCAACTCCAGTATGGCTGTTAATCATTCAATAAAATTAAAATGGTCTGTTAGAGGAAAGTGTATATTGTCAGTTTTTAACAGTTTTTTTTTTTTTTTTCCAATAATCTGAATTTACGGTTCAAAATAGCTAGCCCTGGTTTTGATTTGGCCTTTAGAACCAATACCCTAACCTCACAATGTAGTCTAGCTCATTTACAGTTAGAGATGTTATATTTCCATTATTATTTGTAGTTTGGGACAATCCTCATGGGGCTCGTTATGTCATCCTTAGACTACGTTCTTCCTCGTATTCACTGTCAGAAGTGTGAGCAGTGTTGCTGCCACGCCATCTTGGTGTGATAATATGGACCTGGCCTTAGTTCCAACCAGCAAGATGTCCCAGTGATACTTACAAAGAATAAATGTAAGATTTATAATAGCAAAATATAAAATCATTTTTATTGGAAATTATAGTTAAATAAAACGACAAGCAAAGGTAGAAAAAATATGACTTAAGGAAAAGTCTATTTTTTTAACATAACATTTTAACAAGCTTATTTCAGTTCTTTTCTTGTACACATGGCCTTTGAGTTTTTTAAAATCTATTTCATATTAGATTAGTCTGTCTCCTCATTGGAGAACCGCTTAAATTACTCTGCCCCCAGTGCTACCCACCTCCACCGAGCCCCTTTCAGAATCCAGATCTCTTTCCAGGATTCTCATTCCTGCAGCCAACTTCTCCCTTCCAGCTTTGACTTAGAGTATCTCCCTGGAGCAAGACGCTATGCTTCAGGTTGCCTGGGCAAGTCTCCCCACCAAGCATAGAATTTTTTCTCCAAGCTTTCCACTCTTGTATTCCAGACTCTAAACATGGCTGTGCCATATTCCTTTTAATCAAGTTCTTCAAGCTAAACCTGGTGAATGGCTTTGCAAGTGCCATTTTTAAAAGACCGAACATATCGTGCTACAAAATCAATAGATGCTATATTCCCAGTTAATAAGCAGTTCTAGGTACATTGAAATTAGCCTAGGATTTCACTGAAGGTTTTTGTTGCTTGTTGCCATTATTTTTTCTCCTAACAAGGAGACGATGTGCTGGTCTTCGCATAGGAGGATGCCATATATAGTAGAGTGTACTCACTGAGTTTTATTTCAAGAAGGTGTAATGCACTTACACAGAGCCAGCCATACCCTCTCTTTCCAACCTCTTGAGATAGTCAGCAGGACTTTTTCTGGTGACTGCCCTCCTTTGAAGCCTGCAGGCCTGTGGTTGTGAAACAAAATAAAGCAAACTCACTGGTTCATATAAGGAAGGCTTTAGTCACACCATACCTTTGCCAATCAATGCTAAAGAGAATTACAAATACTTATAGAGGAGGTTAGATGACTGGTCCAAGCAATGTTACTGCTAAAAAATTCTAATCTAGATTTATCAATTCACTTTGGCCTAGGTCTATGTACTAACAATATTTAGAGGCAAGGAGGACGGGGGCGGGGGGGGGGGAACAGCATGGGATTAATTAAAGGAACTCATTATCATTGCTTAAGGTTTAAACTTTAAACTGCTAACTAGCTGTGGATATAAATTTGTGTTTCGTGGAATCACCTCTTTTAGCTGATAGCTACAAGATCTGGCAAATCTATGCTTAAAAATTAACAAATTAATTCCCATCTAACTAATCATCAGTCTCTTCCACTTTAGGATAATTAAACATGAGCTAGTGAAATGAGTCTTTTGGAGGTGAAATTACTTGGTAGTGTTAACCTACATTTGACCTCCCGTGGATGGGATGTTAGGCTCCCAGGGAAACTGATGCGTTGGTTTAGGTTTTACATTATGTTGTTGGTGACCAGCTGTAATTTTAAGGGGGAAATACATTTTTTTCCTTATTTATCACACATAATTTTAAATGGCTTCCAGATATTACATCTCATTTTGTTTTCCTCTTTGAGATGCAAAGATATTGCCACCATCCAATTACGTTGGATCACAAGCTTTACACCTGCGATGATTTAATTACATTTTTGTTCATTCAAACGTTTAGACCTCGTGTGTGTTTTCAAATCATCCTCACTCTAGTGACAATTTCCCGACGTGGCTGTGGGAGAAAATGGCCTTTGAAATGGCGCTGTCTCTGTAGTGCTTAAGAAAGGAAGGTATCACATGAAGACGAACCTCAAAAGATGGGGGCCAGGCTTGAAGCACGGTTTCATTAATAGTGGATGGCAGAAAAGGAGCCGAGTCCCAGATAATGAGGAAGGAGTTGCAATTTTTTTTAAGCTATCTGGTGACAGGGAAAACAAAAATGACATTCAGCTGACGAATGAGCGGAGTTTGACCTAGCCTTTTGACCCTTGACAATCAATCTTACCTGCTACTTCATAAAGAATTATAGCTCTGCCACTCACATTTGACTCTGGATTTTTACTATTCCTTTTTACCTTTTTTTTTTTTAAATACATGGTCCAAGAAGATAAATGTTTATGTTGTATATAGCAGAGAGGAGGAAATATGTGATACTCAGAAGGGGAAATAAAAAACCGAGAAATAGAGGAGAGAGCAACAACAAGACCAACAGCCATAAAATGGTTTATACATGCAATTCAGAATTGTCAGGGATATTTTTTATGTGACTGGCCAAAATAGCAACGGGAAATGACTGATGACCCTACACACCCTTCCGCCCAGCGCTGGTCGAGATGTGAAACCCAGAAGAGTTGGAGGGACGGCTGAGCCCACCTTCCCGTCTGCCTCTCTGCTTCCCACCTCCATCCGCCCCAAAATGCGTCAAATGAATTTTGATGAATCCATTCTCTGTCCAGGGGCTCTGATTGCTGTGTGTGCTGTTATGGGTTTCGGTGCCATCATTACAGGAAAGAAAGGGCAGGGGGTCCAGGCCACCGAGCTGTTTTCATTATCTGTTAAAGGCACCAGTGCAGGCACTAAACAGTTTGCGCTCTGTCCACCCTTTCGTCTGTGGAGAGAGCGTAAATCAACGGGGGTGAATAGTATCTCACCAGGGAGGGAGAGGAAACACCTTAGGAATCAGGGATAAGGTCCTTGGCATTCAGGATGCTTTGTTTTTATATGTAATTTGACGCAGTTTGTCTTGAGACACTAAAACCTCAGCCAGTCAGCAAGAGTAGCTTTATGGAACCTCATGCGTGCACAGGCTGACTGTGGGGAGTTTTCTTGCCTTTTTGGAGTAAAGATTCTGTTTCATGATCCTACTGGACACGTCTACAAAAACCATGTCATAGAAGCGTAATGCAATTTTTGACCATTTAATCCACCCTGGATCACTGGGAACGTAAAGCTATTGTCCTCATCAAGCCAGAAGAAAACCCACTGGGGAGGGGTGAAGAAAGATAGAGTCTTGAGGTAGGTCTCAAAAACAAAAACAAATAAAAATGTGAAAAACAGATAAAAACAAAACATCAGAGTGGGCCATCCACAAATTAGCCCTTTCTATAGACATTTCCAACACCAGGTCCTACGCTGCGTCCTCCTCTGTCTTCCTGAAGAGAAAAAGCATCCGGGCAAATAAAAAGAAACCTGGCTATTGTGTGAAAAAGCACCAATCTGCCTCTAACACCTTCTTGGTAAGCAGGGATTATACATCGCTTGTAGCCGCTTCACAGCCCTAAGCGTTGTGGCTCGCTGGTGATGGCGCCAGGCGGGATCTCTGTGGCCGGCCTCGGGTGGTCAGCTGGTTCGGAGGCACCGCCCTCCGTCTCCTTGGCATGGAGTCCGTCTACTTCCAGAATTACAAGGCTGACAAGCTGTTTACGAGGTGTTTCTGGGCTGTGTGTTTATAAAGAATCTCCCCTAGAAATCGGGCGAGCTCGTTAATGGCGGAAGTGAGGTCAGTGCTTCTGACAGTCTTAACAAGGTGACAGAATTTATGAAGCGCTGGGGCAGAAAGATGTAGTTATCTGCAGTCTATTCATATAATAAGGCCACTTGGGGCCTGCCGTTAACTCCCCTTGAATTTGTTTTCCTTTCTTCGTTCCTTTTTGTTGTCCAGCTCTTCCTTTGACTTCCCTTCCTGATCCACATAGAACCATTATCACACTGAACACCATCTTGGCTGAGGTAAATGGGCACATTTCCTCAGAAGGATCAGTCAGCCTGGCTCTGAGCTGTGTGTGAGCCATGGTGAAAGGGACAATTGTATGGGTCAAGTCCTTGGATCAGGTTTTGTGTAACTTCTAAATCTAATCAACAGCATCTTATGACCAAGTTAAAATTTTCAACTTAAAAAAGAGAGATGAGTTACCATTTCCTTTTAAAATCCTATGTCATTTTTAATTCCAAAGAATGGTGACATCTCTTTTTTCACAACTCTGTGAGGTAGGGCTGAATTGTATTATCCCCGGGGAAACTGAGAAATCATCATGGCCTGAGGAATCAGGGGAGACTTGATGGGGCTTTACAGCTGGGCTGAACATAATAGAGCAAAGGATTTGAAAAGTGAAAGGGAGGAAAGTAAAAAGTAATTACATAGGTACATTTTTGGTATTGAAATGAGAAGACAATAGTTGTAAAAACTAGTAACATCTAAGTCAGTTAGCAACAGGAGATGAACTATTGTCTGTTTTTAAATTATGAGAATCAGATCTAATGAAATCATTTCACTGTGGGAGAATCAAATGCCCGTTCAGAAACCCACACCATGATGAAAGAGGCTGTCTGTTTTTACTTGTCAACTGAAAGTATTCAAAGTAGGTTTTCCCAGCCAAATCATTAGCATGCTACATTTTGTATAATTTTTCCCAATAACAACCAACCAGTTGCTGTCATGTTGACTCATGGCAACCCCACGTGTGTCAGAGCAGAGCTATGCTCCACAGGGTTTTCAATGGCTGATGTTTCAGAAGCAGATCACCAGGCCTTCTGAAGTGCCCCTGGGTGGACTTCACTTAGCAGCTGAAAGCGTTAACCGTTTGCACCACTCAGGGACACTTTTCTGAAAATGTTGTTGTTGTTAAGTGTCGTTGAGTTGGTTCTAACTCACAGCAACCCTACGTACAACAGAAGAAACACTACCCAGTCCTGCCCCATCCTCACAATGGTTTCTGAAAATGGTACTTTGCAATTCATTGGCAAAAAGGAAAAACAGAGTTATCTCAGACAAGGAAAAAACTAAACACTGCTCTTTCCTCTGTCTATCCCGACTCAAGGAGCTATGAAGTAGTACGTGAGTCAAGTCTATGTGATTCCAGACCAAAGTTCATCTCAATTTGATGTAAACAACAACTTTATCTTATCTTTGAATCTTATTGATTAAAAATCTTGGCAGTTTGATTAGTTGCTGTCTAGTAGCCTGTGCCATTGGGGCGCACCAAACACATCCTGATACATTTCAGATCTCAAGAAAGAGATGGGCTGGTCTTGGTAAAGCCGGATCGCTCAGATACTACAGGACCTGTACAGTTGCCCATCGTGTGGACTGATATTTATCCAGCCTAATCAGCGTGTGATGGCTGTGACAGCATGTGTGACCTGCTCCACAAGGCAGACTTGTATTTCACCTCAGGAAATTCCTCTCATGGGATGCTTGCTGAACTGAGCCCATGATATGAGATCATTCCAGAACCAGGTCTGGTACTTGTCATCAAAGGACAGTCTGTACTGGGATCAGGAATGCATCAAGAGAAGGGTCCTCAGTTTGTGGTTGAGACAGGACACTCTACAACATTTCATGGATTCTGAGAAAAAAATTATTAGAGGATTCTTACATGTGGGTCCTGTTACTAACCCCTCTAGGATAGAAAGACTCCATTTGTGGGTTTATATTCTTGTAGTCCTAAGCAAGATTATTTTGAATGCTTCCCCCGACCCCCAAATATTTCCAGTACAGTGTAGATTGGCCAGGTTCTGGAGTTCAAAACCTGGGGTATGATTGAATTGTATAAGCAACACAGGAAAATCCAACCCACTGCTTTCTTGGGACTGACGGGAGACTTGTGAGGTCAGAATAAAAAATTGGGTAAATCAAAAACCAAACCCACTGCCGGTGAGTCAATTCTGACTCATAACGACCCTATAGGACAGAGTAGAACTGCCCATAGAATTTCCACGGCTGTAATCTTTATGGAAGCAGCCTGCCACATCTTTCTCCTGTGGAGCAGCTGGTGTGTTCAAGCCACCAACATTTTGGTTAGCAGCCAAGTGCTTAACTAATGTGCCACCAGGGCTCCTTAGAAATTGGGTAGGGAGCAGAATAGTATCAGCACATACTTGATATTTAGATAGAGTATGTCTATGTTTTGTCTTGAAAAGTGCCAGGAAGGCCTTACTACTAAAATGTTCTCTGCAACATTTTTGTCGAGTTGTCTAAATTTTAACTCTTAGAAATTTCTTTCAATATATTATTAAACATATTCTTTCAAATACAAGCAACTTGGAGATTAACCCAGTTCAACTTCATATCACAACGATATACCAAGCACTACATTAGACCTGAGAATATAAAGATGGACCCTGTTCCCTGCCTCCCAGGAGCTGCACCTCACTGTTATCAACCATTCACATTTTAGTAGAAATCAACTAGGAGCTACATCAGGGTTATCAGTCATTCATACCTTAATGTGAATTAATTTGTCTCATAAATGTCTTCTGCAATACTTAATGAGAACGAAGTCACATAATAGATTTAAGGAAATTGAAACCTAGAGATATTAAGCTCACAATTTTCTGTTTAGTAATTTCAAAATGGAGCCCAGTCTTGCCACGTAAATTCCTTCTGAGGATTGTCTGGATTTTTATCCTTTCTGGGAACACAAGATAGAAAAGTTATTTGATGATCCTTAATTATGAGACCTTTATAACTAATCATTTTTTCCTCTTGACCACTATTTTCCCTACAAATTAAATTTTAAATGTTAAATTTTGCCTCCCGTACTAACCATCCTTGAGAGCAAGACACAAAGTTTAATCATAAATATATCCCTAATAAACACATTTTTTGTGTATAGCACTTAAAGTAAGCTATCTATCCTTTCTGGGGTGTGATCTCTCCCTCTCCAAATCCACTTTGCAGCCAAAGTGATCTTTTCAAAATGCAAATCTGAGCATGTTGCCACCCTGTAGTTCTTGTGATAAATTACAAAATCCTTAAACACAACTTCGAGGTCTGGTCCAGTTTCCACTCCAGTCACCCTGCCTCTCACTTCCTCTTCCTGAAGTGTTTGCAGCTGTTGAAACCCAGTGTTTGCAGCTGTTGGAATCCAGTGTTTGTTTGCAGCTGTTGTCCCTCTGCCTGGAACCCTCCCTCCCTCCCCAGCTTGTTGGTGTACAGATTCATTCTCAGGGAAGCATTCCATGAATCCTTCTGCTCTCTTCTCAGGGTTCTACCCACCCTCCTGTTTGCTGCCACTCTCAAGCCAGGCTGAGGTGTTACTTTGCATTCATATGTGTGATTATTGAACTAATGTATGTGTTCCCTTCCTGACTCTTAGCTCTGTGAGAACAGGCTCTCTGCCTGGTTTTCTTTAAACCATTGTTTCTCCAGTGTCTGGCACATGTCTGACACTGAATAAATGAATGAATGAGTCTAACTGTTCAATAAAGGCTTGATGAACAGATCTTACTGAAGGCCACAGAGTGTTTAACACTAAGTAGCCCAGAAACCCTAAGGTATCAGAACAATATGTGCAGCCCAGAGAGCCTTTGATGCTAAAATAATTTTGGAAGCCTAGGTCTGGTGATGCCCGGGAGAGAAAACAGTGAAATTAAGCAGTGGTCAGAAAGAGTTAGTAATTAGAGTAAAACCTCTAATAAAAATCCTATTTAAATTGTATTTTTTTAGTGTTTGTGTGCTTAGTTATTTTAATGGAGGGTTTTTACACACAGAAATACATACACACTCACAGACACACACATGCACTCACATACACAAAGACGTACTCACATACATACATACACGCTCATACATATGTTCACATACACTCAGATACACACATACATACACACATAGCCATGCTCACATACACGTATACAGACACACTCACTTATGTACACGCATGTTCTTTTCTTGGATTGCATTGAGAATGCCTATAGGAAGCCTGGAACTTTACACCATGAAACCATAACCGCCATAGTTTCCTGTTTGCATTTGACCTGCACTATCATTTTTTTTTTTTTTTATCAGATAAAAGGAATCCCTGGTGGCATAGTGGGTAAGTGCTACAGTTGCTAACCAAAAGGCTGATGGTTCAAATCCACCAGACGCTCCTTGGAAACCCTATGGGGCAGTTCTACTCTGTCCTACGGGGTCACTGTGAGTTGGAATCAACTCAAGGGCAATGGGTTTGGTTTTTTGGGTTATAAGAAAAAAAAATCACCTGAATCTCATATTTGTCAAGTGATGACATGGGCTGCATTATTATACTAAAAGAAAAGACTGGCTAAGTATATAGTTCTGCTTCAGATCAGTCAGTCCCTTATCTGGCAATTACTAGAACCACAGAGTGGAAGGACCAGCCTCCATTGCTTGAACAGATATAATCATGGCTGGTGCTAGTTTACAAGGTGATTGTGACACACACATCTCACCTGCTAAGAAATAAAATTATGTGTCCTGACAGATTTTTCTACCAAGTAGCTGCATGGGTGGAGCGGTCCACTTTGTGAAGCAACCCTTGCAGTGGGGCGGGTCCAGAGCAGTCGAATTGAGCTGCTCCTCACCTGTTTTCGGAGTCTGGTCTGTCAGATATTTGCCGTTTTCTTCATCGCTTACTTCATACATTTCTTTTCATCATTTTGAATAAACAATCTTATCTGTTGACCCTTTTGGCTACCGCTGGGTATTTCATCTCTCTCATAAAGATCTGTTTGGGTTCACTTAGAGAGGGAGCCCAAATAATTAATAAACCCAATTCCCTGAATTATGCCCACAGTATTGATACTTGCAAAAGACGCTGAAATAAACAAAACAAAAACAGCAAGAAATGTGTCAATTTCACCGCGGGCCATGGAAACAGCCTTTCCTGCCCAGCAGAAAACTACAACTGAATAAATAATGAGGGGCTGGGGTTGTTTCACGTTTGGGGAATGGCCTCATTCATAATTGGGGGTTGAAATGTAAAAACTGTGAGAATTGTATAAGCTAGATGTAAGGAGCATTTGCTCAAAGCCTAAAGAAGGCTCGGAGGTTCCCGGGCATTTGCGATGGTGTCTGCAGGTGGGCCCTCATTCAGCTCCAGAAGGGCCTTTGCAGGTGTCAAGGTCCCTCAGGCAGGAAAGACTCGGGAGACTTCTCCGGGAGGGAAGCAGAGATGAGCCACAACTTGATTAACTTCACACACGGGCATGTGCCCCTGGCAGCTTCCTTCGGGCCATGTTTTTTGTTGCTAGACAGCCACTGTGCTTTCATCTCCCCAGCCAGGAGGCTCAGGCTCCTCTCAGCATCCAGCCTGCCTTCCCTAGAAATCCCAGAGAGTCCTACCCAACTTCCCACTGCAGAATCAAAGCACTTGTTTGTCCCCCACAGGCAAGCCAAAACTAGGAAGGATCCGAAAGGATACGTTACCCAATTCTGATCTCCTTCAATCACTAATGTAGTCGTCAAACCCGAATGTAGAAAATGATGCACCTCCCAGAAAAGTTATCAGACAAAAGATTAGTGAAGTTGATTTTAGAAGCGTTTAAAACTTCTACATGGCTAATTCAACACTGTGATGTCGTTGTTGTTAGCTGCCGTTGAGCCGGCCCCCAACTCATGGTGACCCCATGCACAAAGGTCCAAAACGCTGCCTGGTGCTGCATCATCTTCATGGTCAGATCGTTGTGATCCATAGGGTTTTCATTGGCTGATTTTCCAAAGTAGATTGCCAGGACTTTCTTCCTAGTCTGTCACAGTCTGGAAGCTCCACTGAAACCTGCGGTGCATAATATCAACACACAAGTCTCCACTAACAAATGGGTGGTGGCGACATGTGAAGTGTAGTGGCCAGGAATCGAACCCAGGTCTCCCTCATGGAAGGCAAAAATTCTACAACCAACCACCACTGCCCCCCGCAACATTGTGATAAATAACCAGAAATAAAGTGGAGACCAGAGTTCATAGATGAGTATAAAATGGAGAAGTCCCAAATAATAGGGAAATGCCAAGATTCCCCAAAGACCAGGGAGGGAATAGAAAGCTGACAGAGCAGTATTAAGGGCTGCGGGAAGGTGTTTCGGAGTGCTAAGTGCCTCACAAGGAATGAAATGTGCCGGGGAAGGGGGCTTATGGTTTTCAGGCCCAGGTCCCCTAGCAGGCGACATTCGCTAGAGCCATAGGACAGCCACCATCTCCACCCCTCACTTGACTTCCTTACTGGAAAGTTTGCCACTCAGTCCTGCTGTCTCATTTTATACAGAAAATTGTGCCCCAGTTCATGTTTTGAGGAAATGCTGTAAAGTAATTTTGCCACTTTTATTCTCAGGATTTTCGCATTTCAGTCCTCCATGACGGAAAAAGCCAATCCAGAAGTTGGAAAGTGTTTTCCGGTGTCTGACTAATAATGTTTTGGCTCCTTTTCTTGACCATCCTGTATAACGTGAATTGACACATTACTAGAAGTTTGGGTTTTGTTTATTTCAGAGTCTTGCAGCACCACCAAGAAATGATGGCATTCTTCTCAGTGCCCCTTGTATGTCACAGCATCCAAAAATGAACATACTATTCCCCAGTATTGTCTGCCGGGCTGAGGTGCAGGGGGCTTTTACCACCTTTGCCCCAGAGTTTTCTTTCATCTACCTCATCAGCTTTGGGCAACAGCACCATTCTGCTGACTCCCTTGTTGCTCATTGTCATCCAAGACCTGTAAGGCTTTTTAATGTGTGTGGCTGTTACCCCGTGGATCCGCACTCTAGCATTTCTGCAGAGATGTGTGTGTGTGTACGTGTGTGTGTGTGCGTGCATATGTGTGTGCATACACGTGCATGTGTGCACAGGCGTATATTTCTAACTTGTTCTTATACTTTATTTTGTCAGGTTTGTTTCATTATCCCAGCCTGTCCTGCACATCATCGCATTGGCAGTCATCCCCCTGTCCCCCTATTCCAGTCACTAGTGAAAATGTTAAATAGGAAAAGGCCAAGGATAGGCCTTTCAGGCGGTGCATCAGAGTTCTATCTGGGTTGACACTGCCCCATTAAAACAATCCTCTAGATTTGCTTGCTCAGTGATTTTTGAGCTTCAGGAAGCCACCAGTAGCCTACATTTTTCCCACATATTCACACCGACCTAATGAAAGACTTCATTGGTTATTCTGCCTAAATCCCAATAATAGTAATTTCTTTACCACTTCCCCAAAATCTACAAAGTTAATAAATCTTTCAGGAAAAAAGTAAAAAGATGCTTCCTCGGAATTTGTTCATGGTTAACGTGCCAGCTATCAGCTATCAGCACTGCCCCTTTTAAGTATTAACCTATTTCATACATTAACTGCAAGTTTTGCCTGAAAGCAAAGTCAGTTTCTCCAGTCTGTAGTTTTCAGAAACTGTCTTCTTCCCTCTTTTGAAAATTAGCACACTTTCTCAATTTCACACCCTATCCTCTCATGCAGATTCAAAAGTTATGAAGCAAGTTTGGTTCAAATAAACTTTGAACCTGAGTATCCGAAGGGCTCTCAAGGGGCTAAAGGACTGCAGGGAGGACCTTCCCCCTCTCCAGGAATAAACACCAAAACAGATGAACTCAATACCAAAAAAAAAAAAGGTATTTAGGGGTCACATTTATTTCCCTCAGATACTCTGCTCTTGTGGGGTTTGTTCTAAGGCCAAAATGTTTGGGTAAAATAGTCATTTGAAGATTAAGAGAACAGAAAAGGAAAAACTCAAAGAACTTAACCCTTGCACCAGTGAATTTAGTATTTGAATCTGTATTCTGCCTTGACACTGCTTCTGTCTTTGTCATGGATTGAATTGTGTCCCCCAAAAATATGTGTCCACTTGATTAGGCCATGATTCCCGGTGTTGTGTGGCTGTCCTACATTTTGTGATTTTCCTATGTGTTATAAATCATAACCTCTGCCATGGTTAAAGAAGATTAGGGTGGGATGTAACACCCTTGCTCAGGTCACATCCCTGATTCAATGTAAAGGAAGTTTCTCTGGGGTGTGGCCTGCACCACCTTTTATTTTACAAGAGATAAAAGGAAAGTGAAGCAAGCAGAGAGTGGGAGACTTCATGCCACCAAGAAAGCACTGCCAGGAGCAGAGCATATCCTTTGGATCTGGGGTTCCTGCACAGAGAAGCTCCTAGTCCACGGGGAGATTGATGACAAGGACCTTCCTCCAGAGACAACAGAGAGAGAAAGCCATCCCCTGGAGCTGATGCCCTGAATTTGGACTTGTAGCCTACTGGAATAAACTCCTCTTTGTTAAAGCCATCCACTTGTGGTATTTCTGTTAGAGCAGCGCTAGGTAATTAAGACAATCCTGTATGTTTGGTTTGGTCTCAGTGTCACTGTAAGCCTCGTGAGGGCTGGAGCCATACCTGTGTCCCTCTAGGAGGTTGCACAGTGATTAGCACAGCACAGGATTTATGGAATTACAGTAAGTACTAGTAGGAAACCTTGGTGGCATAGTGGTTAAGTGCTACAGCTGCTAACCAAGAGGTCGGCAGTTTGAATCCTCCAGGCACTCCTTAGAAACTCAATGCTGCAGTTCTACTCTGTCCTATAGGGTTGCTATGAGTCGGAATCGACTCGATGGCAGTGGGTTTGGCTTTTTTTTTTTTGGTACTAGTTATTTTCAGTCGCCTCGTATGCATATGAGAGGTGGACAATGAATAAGGAAAATCGAAGAAGAATTGATGCCTTTAGATAACAGTGTTGGCGAAGAATATTGAACCTACCATAGAATGCCAGAAGAACAAACAAATCTGTCTTGGAAGAAGTACAACCAGAATGCTCCTTAGAAGCCAGAATGGCAAGACTTTGTCTCACATTCTTTGGCCATGTTATCAGGAGGGACCAGTCCCTGGAGAAGGACATCATGCTTGGTAAAGTAGAGGGTCAGTGAAAAAGAGGAAGACCCTCAACAGGGTGTATTGACACAGTGGCTGCAACAATGGGCTCAAGCATAACAACAATTGTGAGGATGGTGCAGGACCAGGCACTCTTTCATTCTGTTGTACATACGGTTGCTATGAGTCAGAACCGACTCAATGGCATGTAACAACAGCCAGTTGTCTTGACTTGAAGGAAACAACCAATGAGAAGCAAGCAACTGGAGTAAACTCAGAATTATGTTTTACACAAGTGACATGAGCGCCTGTATCTTTTCTTTTCCTGTAGTTTTAGCATCTGTGGTAGAGCTGCCAACTGTCAGAGCACAGTGAGTGCCTGTAGAACTGAACACATGGTAGGCATTCAATCTTGGTGAGTGATAAATGTCGTACATCTAGAGCTGAGGTCTAATTCTAGTCCAGTGGTTCTCAAACTTGAATGTGCACCTGAAAGTCTGTTAAAATCCAGGTTCCTGGGCCAACCCCCAGAATTTTCTATCATCAGGTCTGGGCTGGGGCCTGAGAATTTACATTTCTAACAAGTTCCCAAGTCATGCTGATGCTGCTGGCTGGGAACCCCACTTGGGGAACCACTGCCCCAGCATATAGGCTTGAAAAGGCAACAGTTGTTAGTTAATATCACAGACATTGCCTTTAATCTGTATATTGCTTTGTATTTTAGTTGTCCTGCTTGGCTATTTTATATGAATGTTTAGAAACAGCTAGCATTCTCAGATTGTTGTTGTTATTATTTACCATTAGTCATCTCTGACTCATGGCTACATTTTGTATAATAGAATATTATGTATAACAAAACGTTGAATGGTCCTGTGCCATCTTCATGATCGTTAGTGTATTTGGGCTTATCTTTCAACACTGTATCGGACAATGTACTTTTAGATCCATAAGGTTTTTGTGGGCTAATTTTCAGAAGTAGATCACCGGGCTCTCTTCCTAGTCTGTTTTAGTCTGGAAGTGCCACTGAAACCTGTCCACCGTGGGTGACCCTGCTGGTATTTGAAATATCAGTGGCACAGCTTCTAGCATCATAGCAACACACAAGGTAGCACAGTAAGGCAAACTGACAGATGGGGGTGAATTGTCAGATTATAATTATTTTTATCCTCTATCTTTTCACAAAATTCTCATTCTAGTGACTGTTGGAAGGTGCAAAATGAGTTGACCTTAAGAATTAAGTGGAGTAGGTGGGGTAGGATGATGGTCTGAAATTTAGACTGACTTCCCTCTCTTCCGTAAATGTGGGTGCAAAACTTCAAGACCAATTATGACCTTTGTGATGATGGACACAGCACTGGTGCCCATGTCATGCTCCCATCAAGCCTCAGCCTCAGGAATGAATATGTGAACTGTATATTAAGAGAAAAAAGAAAGAAGGGAGGGAGGGGATAAGTTAAATATATGCGGGAAAAAAAATTCTCATTAATTCCACCTAGAGGAAAAAAAGTAGTTAGGAAGTATCATTCATTCAAGACCACCTTGCTCAGACCTCTATTATTTCTTACCAAGTCTGTTTACAGTCAATGCTCTGTATCCTCCATTTCGACCCACCTCAAACTACACCAAACAGGGTATCAGATTAATTCTTTATGCCACAGTCTTGATAATGTCACCCCCTTGAACAAACACCTTCAGTGAGATTTATCTCATCTCAAATGGGATTAAGCTTTTCTAAAAGTAAAAGCAAAGGGAAAAATTCATAAAGAGAAAATCTTCAAAGATTTGATGCGTAAAAACGTAAAAGAACTATATGTAAAAATCAAAGAAATGAAAAGATGAATGACAAGCAGAAAAAGTGGTTGCAGCATACATGACAAAGAAGTATCTATAACACATAAAGAAATCTTAGAATTCAATAATAAAAGGATGAATGCACCAGAGGAAAAATTGGGCAAGGACACAGAAGAGAAATTTCACAACTGCAGAAATAGTCTTCTGGGAGCTTTTTAGAACTCAAATCATCAACTCTTGAGCAGTTATTTGGTGGGTGTCTTAGACATCTAAACAACACAATGTATTCTTAATCCCAACTCTGATGGAAACAACCAATAATCAGGGTTCTCTGGCATAGTAATTGAAACCTATGAACTCTGGCTTAGACAAAGACCAGTGATTCTTGTATGAGAAACTTACTTGAGCTGTAAACTTTCACCTAAAGCACAATAAAAAAAAAAAAGAAGAAGAAGAAGAAGAAGAAAAGACGAATGATTCAAAGTTTAACATTAAAAAAAAAAAAAAGATGCTCTGTTCAAGCTCTGAGTACATGCACATAACATGCCTTTCTACTTGGAAAGGAAGCCCTTAGATTTTTTTGGTATTCTTGCAGAAAATTCTAAATTCCTATCAGTTTTTCTGAATTTAGTCAGATCTTTAGATTAGGTAGTGAATCCCACAGTGAGCCTGGAGCTAAAATCCCTGAGACAGTGATTACTACGAACGCCAGAATGTGATAATGAACTCTGAATAGTGGAATCAACAGACCATTATTTAGTTTAAAATCTTTCAGTTAAGTAAAGTAAGTTTAAAAAAAAAAAAAGGCAAGATTTATACCTCAGGCTAATCCTTGCCCAGTAAAGTACATATCCTGGCGTATATTCTACCTTTCTTCAACTAAATATATTGTGCAAATTTACAAGTTAACATATTTGATGTTAAAATCCAGTATGTGTCATATAAACCGAAATACTAATAATTACCACTGTTGACCATTTAAGCCCTGAGATAAGCTCTTCGGACACGTTATTTGTTTAATCTTCATGATGACTTTATTAGGAAGGTATCTTCCCCACATTTTACCTTTGAAGAAGCTGAGGCTTAATAAAATCAAATAACTTGCCCAAATGCATACAGTTTGCAATAATACATCACTACTTTTGCTCTGAAATCAATTATCAATTCCTATCTCATTTTTTTAAATGTGTTTAACTCAAAATGTGTTTTATAAAGTGCCTTTCCTATAACCCTAGTTGTTAGGTGCCATCGAGTCAGTTCCAACTCATAGTGACCCTACAGAGAATAGCACCAAACACTGCCAGGTCTTGTGCCATCCTCACTATCATTGTTACGCTTGAGCCTATTGCCCCAGCCACTACATCAGTCCATTTTGTTGACAGTCTTCTTTTTCTCTGACCTTCTGCTTTACCAAGTATGATGTCTTTCTCCAGAGACTGGTCCCTCGTGACAACAGATCCAAAGTATGTGAGACAGAGTCTCACCGTCCTCCCTTCTAAGGAGCATTCTGTCCGTATTTCTTCTAGGGCAGATATGTTCATTCTTCTGGCAGTCCATGGTATATTCAGTTTTCTTCGCAAATGCCGTAATTCGAAGGCATCGATTCTTCTTCAGTCTTCCTTATTTATTGTCCAGCTTTCACATGCATATGAGGTGATTGAAAACACCACTACTTGGGTCAGGTGCACCTTAGTCCTCATAAGTGACATCTTTGCCTTTTAACACTTTAAAGAGGTCTTTTGCAGCAGAATTTCCCAATATAATACATTATCTGATTTCTTGACTGCTGCTTCTGTGGGGGTTGATTGTGGATCCAAGTAAAATGAAATCCCTGACAACTTCAATCTTTTTTCCATTTATCATGATGTTGCTTATTGATCCAGTTGTGAGGATTTTTGTTTGATTTATGTTGAGGTGTAATCCATACTGAAGGCTGTGGTCTTTGGTCTTCATTAGTAAGTGCTTCAGGTCCTCTTCACTTACAGCAAGCGCGGTTGTGTCAGCTTCATAATGCAGGTTGTTAGTGAGTCTTATTCCAATCCTGATACAATGTTCTTCTTTATATAGTCCAGCTTCTTGGGTCATTTGCTCAGCAGACAGATTGAATAAGTATGGTGAAAGTATACAACCCTGATACACACCTTTCCTGATTTTAAACCATACAGTATCTCCTTGTTCTGTTCCAATGACTGACTCTTGGTCTATGTATAGGTTCCTTATGACCACGATTAAGTGTCCTGGAATTCCCTTTCTTCTCAATGTTATCCATAATTTGTTACGGTCCACACAGTCGACTGCCTTTGCATAGTCCATAAAACATAGGTAAACATCTCTCTGATATTTTCTGCTTGCAGCCAAGATCCATCTGACATCAGCAATGATCTCCCTCATTCCACATCCCCTTCTGAATCTGGCCTGAACTTCTGGCATTTCCCTGTCGATATGCTGCCTCAACCATTTTTGAATGATCTTCAGCAAAATTTTACTTGTGCATGATATCAATGGAAACCGTGGTGGTGCAGTGGTTAAGTGCTACGGCTACTAACCATAAGGGTCGGCAGTTCGAATCCACCAGGTGCTCCCTGGAAACTCTATGGGGTAGTTCTACTCTGTCCTATAGGGTCGCTATGAGTCAGAATCGACTCGACGGCATGGGATTTGGTTTTTTTTTGGATGATATCGGTATTGTTCTATCATTTCCACATTCTGTTGGATCACCTTTCTTTGGAATGGGCACAAATATGTATGTCTTCCAGTCACTTGGCCAGATAGCTGTCTTCCCTTAACAGGTAGCAAAAAATCAGAATGGCACTCTAAATTTAGATTGTGTGTATTCGAATGCCATCAATATGAATCGGATCAGTCATAATCAGTATGTTTATTCAGATATGCAGGAAGTGCCTGCACATTTCCTGGTGTTTGTGGATTTTATTAATAGCTATAGTCCTCAACGGAAACCCTGGTGGCGTAGTGGTTAAGTGCTACAGCTGCTAATCAAAAGGTTGGCAATTCGAATCCACCAGACCCTCCTTGGAAACCCTATGGGGCAGTTCTACTCTGTCCTATAGGGTCACTATGAGTTGGAATCGACTCGATGGCAATGGCTCTTTTTATAGTCCTCTACAGAGAAATTTTGCAAAGATTTTCACGCACCATATTTATATGTGGGGACTCCTGTAAAGGCTTTTCCCTGCCGTGCAATTCCAAGGAGAACATGCAAGTACACCCTGAAGGGAAAAGGTTGGTTTAAATTAGCAATATTATACCTCTCTGAAAATGTAAGATGGTAAACAGGCCGTTGCTAATGTTCGTCAAATGTTAAGAACATCCTAAAGTATGATACCCTGAATTGTCATGTGTGTGATTTCCACTGAATACTTGTAAAATAAAAGGTAAATGAGTTAAATTTGCTCCAGAAAGCTTCAATAGATAGCTTCCTTTGTTGGAACAGAATAGTAGATTCTTTAACCACTATGGACTACGACTCAATTTCCTCTCCTTGGAGAATGACCCTCATTACTGTTTCTTTTTTCTTTTATGTATAGTTACTTAACTATAGGGAGAAACTTTCTATCTGCAAATTCAGAAATCCTATAGATGTGAACAATACTGAAAATTTCTAGGCTTCTAACAAATAGAGACCAGACTCGCAAATCAAAAGAGCCCAACACATTACATCAACCAGAACTGCCAGCCTGTACACCACGAATAAATTAGCATTGTTGAAAATAAAGCGATGCTTGCTTATAAAAGCAGCTATTACTGATGAGTCTCCGACTTTGACCTTTGAACAGCAGTGGTGGCATAAACCTACCGGAAATAATAACTATTATTTGTTGAGTGCCTACCATTATTCAGGCACTTTATCCACAGCATCGTACTTATTCTTCCTAACCTTCTTGCAGGTGGGTATCATTAAGCTTGCTTTATGGATGAGGAAACAGAAACTCAGAGAGGTTAAGGAACATAGCTAGGTTCACTTAGTAAGTATTAAATATTTAAACCCAGGTGTCCAAAATCTTGCCACTACACCATCCTGCCACTATGACATCACTTCAGAGGGTCCAGTTGAGACTCTTCTGTATGATTCCACTTTCTAGAATTTATTACAACATTCTGGCATCTGTAATAATCATTGTCTCAGGGATTTTAGCTCTAAGCTCACTCTTGAGGTCACTAGCTAAACCAAAAAGCTGACTAAATTCAGAAGAACTGGCCAAGAATTTAGACTTTTCTGCAGGACACCAAATTCCAAGTAGAAGGACATAGTACCTGCATCTATTCTCGACTCGTACAGAGTATCAATGTTTCTCAGTTACTTCTGTCTAAAGCAGAGTTCGTGGTTTTTATTTACTATGGCAGAGGGCCCTGTTGACTGGTTATTTCCATCAGAGTTGGGATAAAGATTGATCCTTAATTTCTTTGCCCCTGTTTTTAATTGGCTCTGACTTTACAAAATGTCAGCTGTGATTTCGGGTCCATATTTTGGAGAGAGACATGAGAAGAGGTTTGGTAGGATTCATTCGTGGGTGGAACTTTTGAGGTCCTTGGTTTGTTCGGAAGTCCAAAAGACCCACCTGAATTTGACAGCTCAAAAGATGTTGATTTGAATTCTAAAAAGTGCTGAGAAGACTGCTTCTGCAGGTACTATTACGCTTGTAAAACAGTTGACAGCAGGCACCGCTTTAAAAAGCAAGTGTTTTTTTGCTAGGTCAATATTTCATAAATCAGAATATTTTTCCTAAGGGGTAGATCTGGGGTCATAGAGCCTGGTGCTTATATAATTTTGAAATCCCTCTTTAAGAAAATGAATATAAGATTAAAAATACAAAATTATGTGTAAAAGTATTTTTAGAATGAAAAAGAAATCACAAAAAATTACAAATGTAGAAGCTGAAAAAAAACCTAAATGTGGCAAAATCCACAAATATAATCTACCATACTCTATAATAGTTCATATGTTTTCTGGTTTATACCTTTTGATTGCCTCTTTCGATAATAAAAATTGTGTAATATCAATTTCTATAGAGATAACTGAAAGATAGTTCAGTTTTTCCTTTATCATGGTTAATCTTTAAAAAAAATTTATTGATACTTTAGGAAAGTTACTTAGAACTTCCCTTGTAATAGGTTATATAAAGTTTTAGGATTGTTGACTACTTTGAGAACAATCTCTATTAAGTTACTTTCAATATTAGAGTTGTAAGATTTGGAAGAATTTTTCAGACTAGCTTCTGACTTTGCACATTTCAATTATTTCCTCCACTATCCAGACGTCCAATGCCAGATGCCATACAACAAGTTCACGTGGCCCTGCATATCCCTATCACAAAGACTGATGGTAGAAGAATTGTTCGAAGCATTTCCTACACAAAGACAACTAGTGTAACTTAACTATTCACAGAAGTAACTACAAACCATATAAAGACATCAACTAAACTAATACCAAATAAATTCTCAACTCAACTTCACCTGAAATGTCTTCAACCACTTGAGTTGAGGGGAAGTATTGAGGGGTGGGGAGGACATTAAAGAGAAGAGAGATAACAATTTAGCCAACTGCAGTTAATTAAACCTTTCACGGAATGACACAGGGCTAGGACCTCTCCCAGGGACTTTGAGATGGCCTGTGCCAGTGAGGGTCCCAGAGACTTAAGCTTCATCAGAATCAAGGTGAGTCCATGAAAGGAAGATTGTGAGGTCTGCTCACACCAGATCCTACCCAAGGCAGTACTAGACTATAGCATGAATGAGAATTTAAACCATGTTTCTATGCAAAATTACCTGCAGAATTCCAATGGTAATATCAGATACGTTCCTTACAAAACAATAGGATTCTGGACTCCCTCCTTCCAATACCAGTTGCCGTTGTGTCAGATTCAACTCATGACAACCCCATGTGTGTCAGAGTAGAGCTGTGTTCCATAGGGTTTTCAATGGCTGGTTTTTCAGAAGTAGATTGCCAGGCCTTTCTTCAGAGGTACCTCTTAGTGGACTTGAACCTCCAGCTTTTACGTTAGCAGATGAGAGCATTAACCATTTGCACCACTCAGGGTCTCCAGCCCCCACCATACCAGCAGAAAAAGCTGAAATTCATCAGCTCCAAACTGATGTGATTGCTTTCCCCCAAAACCCACCAAACCCATTGCTGTTAAGTCAATTCCAACTCATAGCAACCCTACAGGACAGAGTAGAACTGCACCAAAGGGGTTTTAAGGCTGTAAATCTTTACAGAAGCAGACTGACACACCTTTCTCCTACAGAGGGGACTGGTGCATTTGAACTGCTGGCCTTTCTTTTAACAGCTGAGTGCTTAACCACTGTGCAACCAGGCTCCTTGATTGCTCCTTGAACAACCAAAAAGGGAGCATTTCTACTCTCAACAGTTGGCATCATGTGGCTGCATACCCCAACCACCACGCCAGGAAATGCTACCTGGCTGCCCATCATTAACTCGTTTCCTTCCCACTGTGGGCCCCAGAAATTGGTCTGACTATTTCTGTGTCTACTTCCTATCCTTTCAGCCCAGGATTTTGACAGCCATTTTAGATAGAAGTGTCTCACAGCTTCTCTGCTAGCATCCCGTGGCTCAAACACACACCTATACAACACCTATTACCTTTATGAGATTCTAACAAGATGCTACTGGTAGTAATGATGGCAAGCAGCTATTCAAAGTCTCCTTCCATGTTACCCCTTCCTTTGTGTTTTTTCCCCTGTGTAGCTTGAAATAAGGCATTTTTGGTTATACAAAAGAAAATAGAAGTGAGTAGGGCATAGAATATAAAGAGACGTGAAAAGATTCAACTGCATTTCAGCCAAATCAGGAACTGACAAAGGTCAAAGGAATTTTCTTTCAGGATCAGGATAAGACCCTCCATGAGCGAGAAGATGATTTAAGAAGATGGCCAACCAGTGTTCATGCTGGCGAAGACCAAGGTGGATGGACCAGCCTTTGCTGCCTCCCTCTCCCTTCCCTCCTCTGCCCTTTAATTTCTGAAGAGCAGGACAGACAGAGTAGAATGGGAAAGAAAGTGTCTGAGAGAAATGAGGGACTAGAGATGGTGAAGGAAACCCCAAAAAGTAGCCGTAGCCACTGGCTAGGACAGCAAGTTGCCATGGCTACCCACACAAAGGGGTGCCTCAGTGGCACAACTGGTTAACCCGAGTAGCTGCTAACCGTAAGTTTGGTGGTTTGAATTCACCTAGAGGTGCCTCAGAAGAAGAAAGACTTGGTGATGGACTTCCCCAAAAAATCAACCATTGAAAACCCTGTGGAGTGCAGTTCTACTCTGACACACAAGGGGTCATCGTGAGTAGAAGTCAACTCAGCTGAAACTGGCTTTACTAGAACCACACGAAAGAGAACACAGGTAATTCCTAGCTATAGAGACTCCACACACATATTTTTTCTTAATTTTCCTCTGGTTCTCAAACTGAAGGACATTTAAAGAAAACCGAAGGGCTAGTGTAATGTCAAGGTTAACATTTTAATTGCATAAAACACCAGAAAGCCTACGCTTGTCATTTTTACAAGGTTACCTTTCCTATCCAATAGAGGCTTTTATCCAACAACTATATAAGAGTTGGTGACGTGACATAGAATCTGACTTACAAAGATGGAAGAGCTCACGCTCTTTTATTTTTTTTTTTAATATAGCTCCTCCAGAAAGCACCATCAAGTAGCTAAATTGTAGCCTTTTAAACCTTTCCTCACAGATAAGAAACACACATATATGTGTCATTTTGTACTTTTGAATGCACGAGTCCTAGTTCTCCTGTAGTATGTCTGGCCCCTCCGTGCCCAGAGCTTCATCGACTTCAAAGAGGGTTTTGCAGGTGGAATGGCAGATAAGCGGTGGAGAATTTAGTTCTTTTGGACAATGTGATCACATAACAAAAGGCTGCTGTAACCCTGTGAGAAGGCAAAGTTAAGGTTACTGTTGGAACCTTAACTCTGAATTCCATGAATCTAGGGCAATCCAGAGTATATAGCCCCGCAGCGCAATACTTCACAGCGTTTTACAATAAGTGGAAAAAAAAAAAAAAAGAAAAAAATCTTGTAAAGGATGGAAAGCGTTTCAGATCTGTACATTGGATCTAATTCTTTGTTGTTGTTTTGAAAAATAACTTCCCAAGGTTGAAAAATAGTTGAAGTGGGTTTCCACATGTCACACATACTTCGGAAAATAACAGCCTATGTATAAGGTGTGGAAGGAAGAAGTGTCCTTATTGATTGTCCTTAAATGTCTATTTAAGTTTTCATTTCATAAGACTGAAGAACACAAGGGTAGTTGTCATTCATAAGCACAGGCTTATGAATGAAAGACCCTCATTTCCACAACCAGTCTTGAGATAGAAAACCAAATCCTTAAGTGTTCACGCAAAACATCTGCCATTGCCTTAAATATCAAAATGGAGATGCAGTCTTCTAGAAACAGGACTGATTCTTTCTTAAATTAAGAAAATACTGCCACACATCAGTTTATACTTTGTGATGCCAAAGGGTGATGTTAAATTACATGTGTAGAGCCCACTAGTTTTGTTCTCCCAGCCCGTAGGAAAGCAAACCAAAAAACCAAAGCAGCTGCCATTGAGTCAACTCTGACCACATGTGTGCCAGAGTAGAACTGAACTCCATAGGGTTTTTAACAGCTGATTTTTCAGAAGTGGATCACCAGGTCTTAGGAGAAAAGGAGGACTGTCATAATCACCCGGAACCAAAAACATGGATATGGCCAAATGAAAGGCAAAAGAGAAAATACAAGAGTCAAGAGCCACCAAGTGAGTGGGTGGCCCTGAAAGAGAGTCATAGAGGGAGTCCCCTGTCCCACCTCTGGCCAGTGGCCCCCACCAACTTCCGTTTTTTTCCCATCCACTGGCTAAGAAAGGAGTGGAGAGAGTGCTTGGGAAGGGAGAGTGAAGAAATGAAACGGAGAAATGACCACCTAGAGTTGACTTCTTTTGTTTACTTTGAGGAGATTCCAACCCTGAACAATCAGGGTAACCTCCAGGGAAGCAGGATCTATCCCTGTTTAGATAGGGGGATCCTAGAGTGCTATTTTAAAGAATATTTTGGAAGAGAGAGAAGACAGTGGATCTACAAAGTGACCATTCAAGTTTCCAGCAGTCTCGCCTCCTCATTCCCTCAAGCGATGAGAAGCCCCAGCCCTCAACTGAAGCTCTGAGGGACAAACAGTCTCTGATAACACAAGAAAAGGATCAGGAAGAATTCACTCACACTATAGAGGAGCAAAGAGAGTTCAGATTAGGCTAATGGTAAAAATATAAAAAGCAGTCAAGGTGCTTCTTCTAAAAAAATACTTCAGTATCACTCCTCTGCTTGAAACCCTCCACTGGTTACCTGTCTCACTTCTAGTCACCTTACCCAGAACACTCTCACCTTTTAATATATCATGTAATGTACCTACTTATTAGGGTTTTTTAAATTTATTTTCTGTCTTCCTCTACTAGAATGTAAGCTCCTCAAGGGCCAAGGTTTTTGCCTGTTTTTAATCCCTGATTTATCTTTAGTACCTAAAATTGTGCCTGGCATTTACTGGTTGCTCAGTGAATAGTTGTTCAATGAATGAATCTATAAATGATGTTGCAACATTGAAACAAGACAGAAGTAATACAATGATATAGCTGTATTCCATTGCTGTCAAGTCAATTCCAACCAATAATACCCTAAAGCTGTACAAAAAAAGAAAAAGCTATATAGGTATAGATAAATGCACAATGGAAATTGATATACTTACAGATAAAGCCACATATAAAGGCAGAGATGTGCAGAGATGCACATAAGTGTATGTAAAATAAAGAAACTGAATATGTAAAAGCCAAGTGAAGAGCTTATCCTGGAAAAAATAGTGTCCAAGAAACAGAAAAAAAAAAAAAACCTCTACAAAGGAAATGAAACTAATGAAACAAGACACCTCAAAGAGGGGATGGTAACATTGAATGCAATTTTAACTTTAACAGATTAATTCAGGGCTACAGAAATGCATTATAAATCAGAATAACACTACTAGAGAATGGATTAATAAATTAGAAACATCCTGGAACAGAATACACAAAACTGAAAACAGAATGAATGGCACTATATCTTTATGCAGTAAACGTAGGCAAAAAGGAATTATAGTTTAAACCAATTTAAGGAGTAAAAGATATGGAGGATAGACAATGATGATCCAACATAAATATAATTGATTTTCCAAAGAAAATGGATAATAATGGAAAAAAAAAAATCTGGAAATTAAGAAAAGGCTGACTCAGCATGAAAAACATGTTTAGGAAAAAAAAATTAATAGAGACTGCTTGACATCGGCATATTCTGGTATTGTTCCAGAATTTAAAGGTCAATCATTCAGGTATATAGGCAGTAAAACAAGTTACGTAGAAAGGATAAATATTAATCTGATCTCCAGGCTGTCCACAGAGATACTCAGTTTCACAAGGTGATGGTGCAAATCCAGTAAAGTTTTGAAAGAGAGAGTCGTCTAAGTATTTTGAACTAAGCCAGTAGTCATTCAAGCATTAAAGCTACACAGTAAAAGCACAGGGAACATAGCACAATTGCAAATCCACTCAAGAAAGAGATGGGTGAAGAATCTACTTCACTCAGAGTAAAAGTTGAAGTTCTTACAGTGTTCCACAAGGTCCTAGCCTTCTGTTTTCCCCTACGTTTCTAATCTTATCTTCCGTATCTTCCCCCTTGTCCTATGCACTCCAGAGTCACTGTGTCCTTCCTGATCCCCAAACACATCAACCAGACTTCTGGTCGTTGCACCATTCCCTCTGCCTGGAGGGTTCTTCATTTACCTGTCTGAATGTCTTGCTCCTTCACTTCCTTCAGGTCTTTTACTCAGATAGGACCTATTTGGTAAGGTCTTCTTTGCTACGCTACCTAAAATTCCAATACCCACTGACGCACTCTATTTCTCTTCTCTGATTGATTTTTTCCTTAATGATTATCATCATCTAACGTATTCTATTTTCATTATTTATCTTGTTTCTTGCCTGTCTTCCCCTGCCAGGATGTAAATTTCCTGAGGACACATATTGTTATCTGTTTCTTTCATTTCTTTAACCTTAGAACAGTGCCTGGAACATGTTGCTGTTGTTAGCTTCTATCAAGTCAGCTCTGACTCATGGCAATGCCATGTACAACAGAACAAAATGTTGCCTGGCCCTGTGTAATCTTCATGATCGCTGGTGCGCTTGGGTCCATTGTTGCGACCATTGTGTATTTTGAGTGCCTTCCCAGCTAGGGGACTCATCTTCCAGCATTATATCAGACAATATTCTGTTGTGATCCATAGGATTTTTATTGGCTTATTTTTGGAACTAGATTGCCAGGCCTTTTTTCCTAGTTTGGAAGCTCTGCTGAAACCTGTCCATCATGGGTGACCCTGCTAGTATTTGAAATATTAGTTGCGTGGCTTCCAACATCACAGCAACATGAAAGTCACAACAGTATAACAAACTGACAGATGGGTGGCAGGCCTGGAACATAGTACACATTCAAGTATTTATTGAATTGATTAGTAAATCCCCTGGGGGTATAAGTCCATCCCTTCCCGCTCATCCCTTTAAATTTTTTTGAGCCACAGTGAACTCAGAGGGTGATGAACAGTACACTGAGGATTCTGAAAATAAGTCTTGTTAGGACAATCTAACAAAAACTTAACCCTTGTGTTAATTGACTTTAACCTTTGTGCTAATGACTCTAAATGTATTGGAAAGGATGTCAAAGAAGATTTGTCAGGTATTTCTCTAGAAACAGAATTTGGACATTTATAAAGGGGTAGAAATTTTCAGCTTTCCAGAAAATAAAAAATCATCTTATAGTCAGAGCTAAAAGGGGAATAAGCAGTTGCTGTTGAATCAATTCCAACTCACGGCAACCCCATGTGTGCCAGAGTAAAACTGTGCTCCATTGGGCTTTTGATGCCTGATTTTTGTTCTGAGGCACCTCTGAGTGGACTCGAACCTCCAACTTTTTGGTAAGTATCCTAGCACATGTTAACCATTCGCACCACTCAAGGACTCCAACAGTGGAATAGGTCTCTTCATAACACTGAGCTTCCTTGCCAGTGGAGATTGGGAAGCAGAAGTTGGATGTTTTTTGACAGGGACCCTACAGAAGAAATTCACATCATGTAAAGGAATTAAGTCCAGAGAGTCCACGAGTTCTTTTCTAGCTTGGAGATTCTGTGATGCTATGCAAACGTCTTACACGCAGTTCCCATCAAGTCTGATGAGATTTTGCAGGTGTTTGCATTTTGGGACTGGAAGTATATTCCTGACTTTGGGTCACCTGCTACCTCACCCAGTTCCTACTGGCTACGCTTGGAATTGCAGCACCCCAAGCCTAGTTTGACTGGCCTTTTTTGAAGAGACTGACAATTCAGCAGTGATTCCAACAGGAGAAATCTGTTTACTGTAATTGGGTAAGCAGGTCATCCCCTACTTCTTCTGAAAGTCATGACCACATTACTATGAGCTACAGGCAATTCCTCCAAACTAGGCATGAGCCTGGGTAGAAGCAGATTCCAAGATCTCCTGTAGTAAAGACAAATACTGATGGGAAGGAGCTATAGGTTCTGAAAAGAGCTGAGTTTGTTTCAGATATTTCAGTGAGAAAGCACAGTCTCACTGGTGAATTCGAAAGAGGAACATGAAACAGGTTTTTTTTTTTTTTTTTTGCTTGCTTTTTTATTTTGTTGCTATTATTTTGCCAAATAAGTATTTTTGTAGCTTTTTGCAGCTACCACTGTTTCTATGTCCAGTTGGTAAGAGGTTGACTTCACAGTAGCATTAATTGCTTACATTAAATATATATACGTATGTATGTGTATATAAAAGTATATATGTATGTATGTATGTGTGTATAAAAATATATGTATGTATGTGTGTATATACATACATATGTATGTATATATATATAGGAAACCCTGGTGGTGTAGTGGTTAAGAGCTACAGCTGCTAACCAAAAGGTTGGCAGTTCAAATCCGCCAGGCACTCCTTGGAAACCCTATGGGGCAGTTCTATTCCGCTATAGGGTCGCTATGAGTCAGAATCTATTTTGACCATTATATATATATATTTGGATTGGAAATTTGCAACTCTAATCACAATTTTGTTTTATAGGATACATGAACTAAACTGTACCAAAGACAGTAGAGAGATTTGGAGCTCTGGAAAAAAAAAAAAAAGCAAAGTTCCTATTAGTGTTTTAGAAATGCACTTTCTTAAGCCCAAATAATGACAATCAGCCTCCTGTAATTTAAAGTAGGCAACTTTTAAAAAGTCTCTTAGCCACAGAATCATGACAGCAAGAACTCTCCTAAAAATGGTCTGGATGAAGCTTCAGGTGATCAAAAATAAAACACAACAAAACCCCAAGCCTCTTGTATCTTAAGTTCAGAGCTGTGTTTTGTAGCATTTCTGTGACTGAGATTTATGTTACTGTCAGCTTTAGTACCTTGCTTTCCAGCTTTAGAAAGAAAGCTTAGTGTTTCCGTTTCATTGCTGAGTGGGGGATGGCTATGTAGAGGTTAGGATTTTTGAGGGAGGCTCTCTGTTCCAATTCTGTAAGCAACCTGAAAGAATCTTCTTTCCATTTCTAAATGTTTCCTTAGTGTTTACAATGTTGGTTTTTCCAGAGAAGCATGCAGACTGTAGGGTCACAGTAAGAAGGATTTGCCTTGCGTGGCGTGAGGCTGCACATTTTCACAGGTTCCTTAAACCATGTGAGCAAGTTGACCATCAAAGGTCTTTTTAAGAGTTATAGGAGATGAGGTATAGCACAGAATAAATACTCAGTGAATGCTTGGTAAACTTTTTCATTGTATTAGTTTGAGTTTTCAGGCTGATAACTGTGTATTGTTTCAAGAATAAATGCCCAGTAGTTTATGGACAGCTCCTTGCTCTCCTCCACCTTCCTGGAGGGCCGCCTTCTAGTTCCAGTGGCCTCTCACAGTAGCCACTGGAGCAAGCAGTTCTGCTCTCTTTGGGAATATCTTTCCCTCTGTTCCTCTCTATTCCATTCATCTCATCTCCTTCAAACTCCCCTGCTTATCTCACAGATTTCATTTCAGTCCAGGTTGGAGTCTCCAGTAGCAGCAATAGTGATGGGTTAGGGAGAAAGGAAAGGAAAGAATCAACATTTTCTATGTTTTATTCCATGGGTGCCACTGAGCTAGGGGCTTTACGCACGCTAACTCATTTTAGCTTTATAACATCCATGTGGAGTCACTAATTTTTTTAATTCTACAGACAAAAGACCTATAACTCACGTCAATGATTTGCCCACAATTATTTTACATCCACACTCTTGATATTCTTGCTCTGTGAAAAAATCCTGTCAGTGCAGGTAGGAGAAGTTGGTTGAGAGCAGATTGAGGAGATCCTCCTTGAATTCAACTTCTATTTAACGTTGTGTTCTGATAATGATAATAACGGAAAAATAGAAGTGACAGCAATGAGAGTATTAATGGTAACATTAATAGAGTAGCAATAGTAGTAATGGTAGTAGCTGAAATCTTGGAAGTAGTATGCCTCTCAGTCTGTTCACAGGGTTCAACATGAAACTTGCTATCTTTTTAGTACTTCTGTTTTAGATGCTCAGACAGTACTCTTTAATTAAAGTCACTAAGCTCGTGATTTGAATTTCTCTTGTTGCTAAACAGTACGGGAGGTTTTGATTTCCATTTTTAACTCCAACATTAACAATATGTAATTGTGATCTTATTCAAAGCTGTATCTGAGAATCATCTCCAGTGAATCCAAGGACCCAAACATGAAGCTTCTGACCACAAAGGCCTAGGATCTCAGGCAATGTGGCTGAGCCTAGGAACAGAGCTTGACCCTGAGGCTGCCTTACATTCCTATCCAGGGCCCAGGGAGTGACCTGGCCACAAGCTGGAGCCAAGATGGAACTCTTGAGTGAATCCTGGCTGGAGGGACACTAAGCAGTCCCCTCCCCTGTAAAGTTTCTTGTGTTATTCTCCAGGTATGAACTGTGACTTGGGGAGCATCTAAGTTGGTCTAGTACACAGTCCGCTGTCTATAGTATCATCTGAAAGACTTTAGGTTTCTTAGTATTCTTAAGTACTCATCTCCATACTTTCAAAATACGTATTTCTAAAACAAGGCAGCAGTTTCCTCCACCCTAATGCACCACCTTGCTGTGGCTGGGGAAGAAGTGTGCTGCAATTAATGAATTTAAGAATAGAAATGTATTTTCCTTGCCACTGAATAATAAAAGAGAAAACCTTATGAATGCTTATTGGAGTCTTTCTGAATACCCGTTCTCTGTTTCAATTCTTACACTTAAAAGGTGAGGGGCAAAATCAGAGGGTGTCCATGAAAGCCTGGCCCAAGATTTTAAAAGCTTTTCAGGAACATGAGGCTGTCTCAGTTTGAGACAGGACTGAGAGATTCTGATGTTTTCCTAAGAGTCAACAACTCACTTTCCTTCTCAGGAATAAATGAGATGCTTTATTCAAGAGTAAGAACTTCTCTTTCTTGAATACCCTCCTCCCCCCATGACAGTACCTCAACCAAAAACCAAACCCATTGCCATTGAGTCAATTCTGAATCATGGCAACCCCATGTGTTACAGAGTTGAACTGCTCCATAAGGTGTTCTTGGCTGTAGTATTTTTGGAAGCAGATCACCAGGCCTTTCTTCTGTGGTGCCCCTGGGTGTATTTGAACTGCCAACATTTTGGTAAATGTATCACCCAGGGACCCCTGCTGCAAGTCATCCTTTACACTTTAAGGAAGTATGTGTAGCTGAGATGCTTTGCCTGGCCTTGAAGGCATTAAAAAGGCATTGGAGGGACAGTATTTCCCAGAGGACCCTCTAACTCGGTAGCGTGTAAAACTGACTCCCAGACACCTAGTTCTAGAAACTAGCTGCCTAGGTGACTGGCAGTCATTAATGGTTTGTAAAAAGCCAGCACACTCAAAGAGAGTCATAGTTCTTTCTAAATTGAATACCTCCTCCTTTAATATTTCAAGTTTGCTTTAGCAGTCATAGTTCCTGGAACATAGTAGTCACTCAATAAATATATATTGCCTGAATAAATGAAGATACGTACACAACACAGTTTTTGTGCCAGTGATATTTTTCAGGTTTAATAACTTATGGTCAAAAGCTAAGAAATAATAAATTAGCATGAGGATTTTTTTTTTCTTTCACTCGCTTATATTATCTCGGAGCCCTGGTGGCACAGTGGTTAAGAGTTCAGCTGCTAACCAAAAAGCTGGCAGTTAGAATCCACCAGCCGCTCCTTGGAAACCCTATGGGGCAGTTCTACTCTGTCATATAGGGTTGCTATGAGTCAGAATGGGCTGGACGGCACATAACAGGGTCTCAGTACGGTTTCAGTAAGAAAAACAGTGTTATAATACAATACAGTATGTTCAGGTGGCACAAACAGTTTGCACTCAACTGCTGACCTAAAGGTTGATGGTGTGAACCTACCCAGCAGTCCCACAGAAGAAAAGGCTTGGTGATCTGCTTTTGTTAAGATTACAGCCAAGAAAACCCTATATAGAGAGCAATTCTATTCTGTAACACATGGGATTGCCATGAGTTGGAATCAACTCAAAAGCAACTAATAGTAACAACATTTATAAAAAAGATACACACATACCATAACCAGGGTGTTATTTCATTGCACCTTAAAAAAAAAATACCTCCGTTGCCATCAAGTTGATTGGACTAAATGGGAACAGAAATGTTGCACAGAAAGATCGGCTGGGTTTTGAAGAGTATAGTGTCATGATAGAGAGAAACTAGGGGAAAGACCATTTCAGAAAGAGGAACAAACATAAGCAAGTGTTCAGCTGGAATGTCAGGTCCCATGCAGGAGAATGAAGGCAGCTAACAGCAGAAAGGGGCCCTGGTGGTAGAGTAGTTAAGAGTTCGGCTGCTAACCAAAAGGTCAGCAGTTCAAATTCACCAGCCACTCGTTGGAAACCCTATGGGGCAGCTCTACTCTGTCCTGTAGGGTCCCTATGAGTGGGAATTGACTTGACAGCAATGAGTTTGGTTTTTGGTTTTAACACCAGAAAATGGGGTTGGTACTAAGTTGTAAAGGATTTGCATGTGAAGGGTGAGTGAGGATATTGTACTTATTTTGGGAAAATACAGAGACAGTGGAAATCATTCAACAAGAAGAAATATTATTAACACAGTGAAAATCATTCAACAAGAAGAAATATTATTAATACATAGCACTGTAGCATAATTGGGTATTTGCATGTCTGTTTTCCCAGATAGAATGTGAATGACTCTGAGAAAGCGGAAACAAAGTCTAGTTCGTGTTTGCAAACGCAAATTCCTGTGTTGCCAGGCACACAGCAGGGTAAGAAAGGAAGGCGAGTAGAAAGGAAGGAAGGGAGGGAAGTGAGGGAGGTAGGGAGGGAAAGATGAGACAAGAAAGGGAGGGAAGAAAGGGAGGTGAGGTCGAGTGTGGGAGAGAGAGCAAGCCAACAAGCATGAAAGAAAGCTGTGCTTCTAAAAAACAATGTAGGACTAGAAGACAGGGGACTATTACATCAATCCAGACAAGCAACCATGAGAGCTGGATTTTGAAAGGAGAGTAGTGTCACGGAGGGAATGAGTAGCTAATGGTGATGAGATGCCGTATGTGCCCTAGAACTCAAATCCGCATCTCCCTTCAAACAGCTTTTCTATTATCTCCCAAATCTGCTCAGGACTTGTGTTTATGTTTTCCTTCATTAATATAAGTAGTAAGGATCTGTAAGTGTCGTTCTATCAGTACTGTTAGTGAATTTCTACCCATCCATCCTATACTGTGTCTCAGCTTCCCTGATGGACAGGGTGTGCACTAGCTGTTGGTGGGGAGATGAGTGAGGCCGTGGAAGGAGGAGAGAGGAACTGACCCATGGGGTCCCCACATCCACAGCCATTCTGCCCTTGCACCACCTGCTTGCTCACTTAGCAGGGCGACGCGTTTGTTATGCCTGGCTGCCTTCCCCATCCTGCTACCTGGGACATACTAAAAACCTGACCTTACCTCAAAACCTCTTAATCCAGATGCTCCATTATGTTTCTCCCTAGATTGGGTTGAATTTAGGTCAGTCCTGGGTTGGGATGACATTCTTCAGTCTTCCAAGATTATGATTCAATCTGTCCAACTCGGACCCACCTGAAGCACTTTTCTGTTTCTCCAGCTAAACTTCCAGGCCTCTCTAAGCTTCTTGTTTCCTCTTTGATCATATTTTAGATACATATTTCATGCTCTATTCCTATAACACACATTCAAATATAGAATTCTTAAATGTTAATTTACTCCCCCTTAATAACTTCCTAGTTCATAAACAAAATTATCATACAGAATTTGTAGAACATGTCTCCAGATGTATCAGGGTGACTGGGTATCATTACAAAAATAAAACACAGGGATTTAACTTAGGTTTTGTATAAATCCATAACACCCCTAAAGTTAATTGCTAATCCTCACATGCTTAGAGGTCATTTGATTGACATTTAATCTCCTGGAAACCAAAGCAGCAGATGTCTTTAATGCGAAGAATTCCCCCATCATATCTCTTATTTGGTGAACCAAAGCCAAAGCAACTATATGATATATGTTGTTCTTGTTAGCTGCTGTTAAGTCAGCCCCCAATCCGTGGCAACCCCATGCACAATGGAATGAAATGTTGCCAAGTCCTGTGCCATCCCCATGATCAGTTTTGGAACAAACCAGTATGATTCATAGCCATTGTGATCCATAGGATTTTTACTGGCTGATTTTCAGATAGCCGGGCCTTTCTTCCTAGTTCATCTTAGCCTGTAACAATATGCGGCCTCCACTGATAAACAGATGGTGGCTGCACATGAGATGCGTTGACCAGGAATCGAACCTGGGTCTCCCTCGTGGGAGGTGAAAATTCTACCACTGAACCACTGCTGCCCTCTGTGATACATGTTAGGCAACGAAAATGATACATGTTAGGCAAGAAGAATAAGATGAAACTGACAAGTAGCAACCAAATTAAGATTACATACAATTATCATCTCTCAATTATTTAGTGAGCATCTACTATATGCACATTGCAGAAATGAAGCAAGACAATTAAAAATAAATTCCTGAATTAAAAAAAATGGTCACCATTCTTAGGAAGCTGACTACTCAGTAAGAGGGCAGACAGGTGCACAACAGGCAGTGCAGAGGAAAGCAATTCATTTTGACTACTGTGGGTACCATCTCTGCCAGCAGGGCAGCTGCCACTCAGCTCAAGTTCTGCTACAGGAACAGGCTGTTCCCACACAGGAAAGAGAGACGTGTTGCCAGAACTTCTGACTTCTTAAAGAGAAATGGACAGTGTATATTTTATGTAGTCTCCTGATTTTTAAGTCTCATTAGCCAATTCAAATTTTTTAAAAGCCCTGGTTTGATAAATGTGAGGGTGGGGCATCCCTGTCTCCTGGCTGTGTCCAGCTATGGACCACTAGCTTCTGCCTCTGTCTGAGGGTCCTCAAAAGGAGTTAGGTTGAGTCTGCAAAGACTAACTGAAGCCAGAGCACAGCCATTCTTCAATATTGGGCTGTGGGTTAATTTTTTTGATTTTACTTGGATCCACAATCAATACGCAATGGAAGCAGCAGTCAAGGCATCAAACAACACATTGCACTTGGCAAACCTGCTGCAAAAAGACCCCTTTAAAATGCTAAAAAGCAAAGATGTCACCTTGATGACTAAGGTACAGCTGACCCAAGCCATGGTGTTTTCAATCACTTCTTATGCATGCAAAAGCTAGATGATGAGTAAGGAAGACTGAAGAAGAATTGATGCCTTTGAATTGTGGTGTTGGTGAAGAATATTGAATATACCATGGATTGCCAAAAGAACCAACAAATCTATCTTTGAAGAAGTACAGCCAGAATGCTCCTTAGAAGCGAGGATGGCAAGACTTCGTCTCACATACTTTGGACGTGTTATCAGGAGGGATCAGTCCCCAGAGAAAGACATCATGCTTGGTGAAGCAGAAGATGAGAGAAAAGGAGGAAGACCCTCAAGGAGATGGATCGACACAGTGGCGGTAACAGTGGGCTCAAGCATAACAACAATTGTGAGGATGATGCAGGTCTGACTCATAGCAGTCCTGTAGGACAGAGTAGAACTAACTGCCTGAGAGGGTTTCTAATGCTATAATCTTTATGGAAGCAGATTGCCACATCTTTCTCCCACAGAGTGGCTGGTGGGTTTGAACCACTGACCTTTCAGTTAGCAGCTGAGCGCTTTACTGTGCCACCAGGGAGGATGGAAATGAAAACAAAGTGATAAATATAGAAACCATCTGAGTGGTTGAGTGATGCCTTTTGTGGAGGTCATTAATTTTGTTCACCCAGTTTTTCCGGCTCTCTGCTTCTCTGGGAGGTCATTGAATGGTACTTACTGGTCTCCTTGTGTTTGAGTGGCTCCATGAGACTAGTGCTGCCCAATGAGTTGTGAGAGTAACAGAGCATTTAATTCCGTGCTCAACACCCTTTCTCTTTCCTTCTAGCGTCATCTGGCAATGTTCAAGATAGTGGCTGCTCCACCAGCCTGAGCTCTTAGGCGATACGATACACTAAGGCTGTCTGTCAACTCAACTTTTGACATGAAGACAAGTACATCTTTGTTGTTCTAAGTGACTGAGATTTTAGAATTGTTTGTTACCATAGAATAACTTAACCTATACTGGTTGATATATTTCTGTTTGCTTCTTTTGTTTTCCACATTAAAACCAACCCAGTCCAGCCCAACCTACTGCCGTCAAGTTGATTCTGACTCATAGCAACCCTATAGGACAGAGTAGAACTGCTCCATAGGGTTTCCAGGGAGCAGCTGGTGGATTACAACTGCCGACTTTTTTGGTTAGCAGCCATAGCTCTTAGCCACTGTACCACCAGGGCTCCATACTGCATTAGACAAGGTAAACACAATACTATTTAACTTCCCATGTGCAAAATCAACTAGTCTGGCTGAAATCCATGAGACATTTGCAAAAACATTTGTACCCGTAAAAATAATTCCAGCTTCATTAATATTCCAAAACTTATTGCTTTTTATTTATTTTCCCCGGGTTGTTTCCTTTTGACGACATTTTTCTACCAGTAGGGTTTATCAAAGGAGCCCTGGCGGGGCAGGGGGTAGTGGTTAAGCACTCAGCTGCTAACTAAAAGGTTGGCAGTTCAAACCCACCAGCCACTCTGCAGGAGAAAGTCTGCTTCTGTAAAGATTACAGGCTTGGAAACCCTATGGGGCAATTCTGCTCCGTCCTGTCGGTTCACTATGAGTTGGCATCGACTCAACAAGAACAACAACAGGGTTCATCATTAATGTAATTAATTATTTCATTAAAGCTATTAGTTATCTCCTTTTTAACTTATAATATATGAAGGCCTTTAAATGAATTACATGAATCAAACGACTAATTTTCAAATAACCAAATTGCCCATACCAAACCAAACCCATTGCTGTCAAGTCAATTCCAGCTCATAGCAACTTCATAGGACCGAGTAGAAGTGCCTCATAGGGTTTCCAAGGAGCAGCTGGTAGATTCAAACTGCCAACCTGGGTTAACAACTGAGCTCTTAACCATGAAGCGTCACCAGGGCTTCATGCAGTATATTAATTATATTGATTATCCTACTAAAGAGTTCTACCAAAGGAGAAAAAAGAAAATAAGAACAGCAATAACATGCACTATGTAACATGAAACCCAGTGCCGTCGAGTTGATTCTGACTCATATATGTAACATGAGTGACTTTTAAATATTAAACATTTTGCTACCAAAAAAAAGTTGCTTTGTTACTGGTTTCTTTTCAATAAATCTAGAATGGAATTTCAAATCTGGCAAGGGCATATTTTTGATTCCTGTGTCTCAAACTATAAAAATAGACGTTGCTTAAGGAAAATATTATTGTTTATTGTGAAGGCCAAGCAAAGCTAGGACACGTGCTCCTGGAAGCATGTCTGAGTTTAGATTTCTGCATCTGTAAATAAGAGGAAATATACACTGTCTCCTCTTCTCAAAGAACAAGCATGCACCGATGAAGTAAGATCTATAAAGCTTTTAGGTAGCCCTGAAGTTGCTGTATAGGAACAAAATTGAATTGCCTGATTAGGGAGTTTAAAGTTCAGCCTAGATAAGGAAAGTCCATGATGTTATGGGGGAAATTAAACAGAAAACATACACTCCAGCCCTCACAGCCTTATAAAGGAATCAGCCACAGCATCTTTGTCACTTAACATTTTTTTAATCTGAACTGACAGACCACTGGAGAATAACTGTAGGGAATAATCCCCACACTGGCAGAAGGGATGGATTAAATCAACCATGAAAATAAGCACTGGCCCATGTGTCTATAGCCTAAAAGGAATTTAAGTGAATATAGTGTTGTGTTTAAACCGGGCATCGTATCCATTGAATTGCCTGTAATATTTTCTCCTGAAAATCTCCATCAAAGGGGAAAGTAAATGCTGATGTTTTGAAAGCAGTTCTATCTTCTGTATTTAAATAATTATTTTATTAGCATAGGAATATAAGATGTGCATATTTCTCCCATTTCTATAGCATCTCTTTCGGTGAATACTGACTTCTCTTCTGCCCTAATGAAAGAAGTAAACATTTCCTTGGAAAAACCATGTTCAATAACTGCTAGGTATATTTTTAATATCCTTTCACCTCTAGTGGAAGGTAGATTGGCCTGAGAAGAGGTCACCAAGGATGTTAAATAACTGTTCTTCATATGGAAGGAAAAAAATTAAATTTTGCATGAGTACTTTTTTGAGCTGTTCCCCATTTTACCCAAAGGTATCTTCTGCCCTTAGATCTATATGATATTAAGAAGGAAGTGAGACAAAGACAGTGATATTCTGTGAATCTCAGACCTCTCAAAAAACAAAACAAACTTGATTGTCCTGATATTGGACAATATGCAGAATGCAGAGAACTGAAATCTAAGGACAGTACAATTGTTTTTGCCATGTTCTTCACCAAACCTTCTGCCAAGCTTGGTAAGAGGAGGAAACCAGTTATTGTGGGAATGTTAGAACTCTTTGATGGATACATTTGGTCTCATCTGTTGAACAAATGGATTTCATATAGAGAATAAATGTTTCCGTATTTATGGATTTCCATATTTGTGGTCTAGGATTCCTTACAGGTTATAGAAATATCAGTCAAGCAAAATCAAGGAATCTGTGGAATCCACCCACAGGAATTCAGTCAAAATACACATTCAAATCCTTGTAGTTCTAATTTGATATTATATTAGCACCTGAAGAAGACTTGAAAATCTAATGGAAAAAGACGGGAAGGGATTATTTAATTCTTTTTTTTTTTTCTGTATGAAAGAGCTGATAAAAACCTTCAGCATTGATAGAACTGCACTGTCTTCCTTTACTCACGCTATAAGGCTTGAGGAGCAGGATAGCCACACCAGACTCCTCACAGCTAAAAACACATAACCACAATGCTTTTTCAGTGCTTTGATAGTCCAGCTATGCCCCAGGCTGTCCCAGAAGGTCACACCATGGGAAATTCCAACCCTGGTGTCCTACCTTTGCCCCCCTTCGAGAACCTTTTTCTTTATTCCCTTCTCTTCCTGTCAGACAATCCTAAAGACTTTGATCTCAAGGAAACTTTATTAAGAAATTCTTATGTTCATACTTCCCTTACGCATGTATTGACATTTCAAATCAATCAAATATGTTTATTACATTCATTCAAAGTTTCTCTTCAGCACGAGTTAGCCAGTTTAACGACACCTGAGAAGCTTGATGTATGGATTAATCCGTGCGGTTTTATTAGGGATAAACTTAAGAATTTCATTATTACCTTCATTTACTTCATTTCATTTATTAAAAATTTCATTATTATGTTGAAAAAAGCTTATCACTTCCTCCAGAGACCCTGAAAAGACAGAGCCACCTTCAGGTTACTTGAAAATGGTCCCCCTACAATATTATTTCCATACATATGAATAAGTTTGAATCAAAAAAACAAGATGATAGGGTTCTGAGGCTAAATGAATTTGGTCAGTATTGGATGGAAAATTTAATCAGATTTCTTTAATACTGAAATTCTAAGTCATTACTATTCTAGTGTTCACTATGAATTTCCAAAAATAGAATATAATGGGTTGTTGCTGTCAAGATGGTTCCCAGTCATTGCGACCCCACGTACAACAGAACAAAACACTGCCCAGTCCTGCCCATCCTCACAGTCATTGTTATGCTTAAGCTCATTTTTGCAGCCACTGTATCAATCCATCTCACTGGTCTTCCTCTTTTTCACTGACCTTCTACTTTACCAAGCATGTCCTTCTCCAGGGATTTATTCCTCCTGATAACGTGTCCAAATTATGTGAGACAAAGTCTTGCCATCCTTCCTTCTAAGGAGCATTCTGGCCGTACCTCTTCTAAGATTTGTTCCTTCTTTTGGCAGTCCACAATATATTGACTATTCTTCGCCAAACCATAATTCAAAGGTGTCAATTCTTCTTTGGTCTTCCTTATTCATTGTCCAGCTTTCACATGCGTATGAGGTGATTGAAAACACCATGGCTTGAGTCAGGTGCACCTTAGTCCTTAAAGTGACGTCTTTGCTTTCTAAGATTTTAAAGAGGTCTTTTGCAGTAGATTTGCCCAGTGCAATGCGTTGTTTGATTTCTTCACTGCTTCTTCTATGGGCGTTGATCAATATTATTAAGAACCAAAAATTATTTTTCCTTCTTAATGCCAGAAAGTTGTGTGGTTTGGGAACCCTGGTGGCATAGAGGTTAAGTGCTGTGGCTGCTAACCAAAAGGTCAGCAGTTTGAATCCACCGAGCACTCCTTGGAAACTGTATGGGGCAGTTCTACTCTGTCCTATAGGGTCAATATAAGTCTGAATCAACTTGATGGCAATGGGTTTGGTTTTTTGTGTGTGTGTGGTTTAGTGCGTGGATAAGGTGGAAGAATCTTGGTGATCCCAGTTGTGCAACTAACTAGTTATGTGACCTAGGACAAGTTATTTCATCTCTTTGGGAATCAGTGTTTCACTTTTAACATGAAAAGTTTTATATTAGATGATCTTTAAGTCCTTTTCAACTCCACATCCTATTTATGAAATAACGTAAATGACATGGTTTGAATTATCTGGAAAGAAGAAAACATACATACTTATATATGCATATATATATACACTCACGTATATACATATGCATATGTACATATACACACATATTACATATGTATGTGTGTGTATATATATATATATATCCAAAAACCAAACCCAGTGCTATTGAGTTGATTCTGACTCATAGCGACCCTATAGGACAGAGTAGAACTGCCCCATAGAGTTTCCAAGGAGAGCCTGGCAGATTCGAACTGCTGACCCTTTGGTTAGCAGCCGTAGCACTTAAACACTACACCACCAGGGTTTCCATATATATATATATATATATATATTAAAAAAACATAACCCTCGTCTTAGGCTGGGTTCTCCAGAGAAACAAAACCAGTGAAGTGTATATATTTATATATAAAGAGAGAGATTTATCTCAAGGTAATGGCTCAGGTGGTTGTAGAGGCTACCAAGTCCCAAGTCCAGTGGTCAGGCATCAGGCTGGAGGCTTCTCCTGACTCATGTAGCTGCAAGGGCTGACGAACCCAAGATTGGCAGGTCAGACAGCAGGCCTCTGGCTCATGGACTGTGGAGGCTAACGAATCCAGGATCGGAAGGTTAGATGGCAGGCTGCTGGCTCACAGGCTGATGAATCCCAAGATTGGCAGGCAATACAGCAGGCCACTGGCTCAAGTCCCCAGAACCAGAGGTCAGATGATGACAAGCCTGATGCAGGATCCAGAGTAAGCAAGCAAGCTTTGCCAGAACATCCACATATATATTGGATGCAGGACACACCCCCGAGGAAACTCCTCTTACAACTGACTGGCTGATCACATCAGATCACATCATGCAGGATGACTACATCATTACATAACTGCCAAACCACTGAGAATCATGGCCCAGCCAAGTTGACACACAACCTTAACCATCACAATCCCTTTCTGATCAAGTCTCACTTTCTGTCAATATATTAAAACTTTAACCAGTTCAAGGCCTTCAGTGGAGCCGAACTCTAAGCACTATGAGAACAGAAACCATTTCTGTTTTATTCTAACTTAGATCACCAGCACTCTGTTTAATAGTTATAATTGACCAATTTTTGGTACCTCGGGACCATATGTCTCATTAAGCTGGCTTGGCACCAATCAAAAGGAACCTCTTATAACTGTCCTTTGACAAAACCATTACAGTCAAACTCCACGGAAATTCACATCTTGTCACTCTGAGAGCAATTTCCATTTTCCTAATAGTATCTTTCTGTGAGTGCAGTGGTTAAGAGCTATGACTGCTAACTAAAAGGTCAGCAGTTCAAATCCACCAGCCGCTCCTTGGACCTATAGGGCAGTTCTACCTTGTCCTATAAGGTCACGATGAGTCAGAACTGATTCAATGGCACATAACAACAACATGGTCTTTTACATAGTATAAATCACTTGCCAATAGTAATTTTAAAATACTGTACTTTGAATCTTGGGCACTAAAGTCCTTTATTGAGAGGACTGAAGTGCCTAGAGTTTATGCCCCATCCCCACCTGGAACCAATGATTCACTAATGTAAGAAGGAGTAGAAGGAGAGTTTCAGGATAAACTGTGAGATGCATTTTCTGTTTCAAAACTCCCTGGGTTGAAGATGAGGCTGGGTTTGAAATCGAACCCTTGCTTAGCTTCTTTCCCTTCTTACATTCCTTACTCAGTTACTGGTTTCTCCCAGGAGCCCTTCCTTAATAAATCATTTGCACTCAAAACCTTGATTCAGGGTCTCTTTCTGGGAGAACCCACCTTAGGACACTTACTTTATAAGGTTGTTGGGAGGACTGATGGAGAAAATGAAGGTCAAGGGCTTAGCACAGTGCCTGGTACATAAGCAGATTAGCTAATAGCATACAAGAGGTAGCCAAAATTTGGGAGCTGATCTTTTGGAATTTTTATCAGTGCAGTAAATGCATGTGGTTAAAAATCAATTTGGTACACAGAGTTTATAAACTAATGTCCAGTTCTCAGCTATACTCCTCTCCACCCTCAGTATATTCTCCCAGTGCAATCACATTTAACCATTTCTGGTTTTAGGCCTTATGGAGTTACCTTCATATTTCTCAATATGCTAACTGATCTTGATTTATTAACATTATATATTACCTATTCAATTCCTGCTATGGTGTATGAGGGTTTAACTCATTAACAGCATTCCAGCTTCTCTTCCCCCATCTTCCCAATAGAATTACAGCACTATTTTTTGTTAACTTTGTGATTTTAAACATCATCCTTAAAACCCTGTTTCCTGCTCCATCATCTATAGAGGCATCTCTTGATTCCCACTTAGTGTCTTGGCCCTCACTTCTCCTCCTCCCTCCCACCAACTTTTCATTTCTACATTGTCAAGGATGACAGCATTTAGGCTCTCATTAAATCTTTCATGCTTTGTTTATAGATTGTTTCAAAAAACTGAAAGCCAGGAAACGCCCTTTACTTTATTATGACTATGTAAATATTGTTTCCTTCAAAGTCAAGAAATATATCGTATCGAATATTCTTCTCAGTCTGGACTTTAGCTCCACTCAAAGAGAATATTCAAATGCATTCTCCTTTCATACTCCACCAAATGCTCAAAATCATGCCACATTTTATTGTATAAATTGGGTCATATCCTTTATTTCTTTTACTGTTTCTTATAAAACAATACACTGTTTCTTGTATCATTGATTTTGCCTGGTTTCTTATTTCCAGTTCTTTTTTAATTGTGAAAAGAAATGTATACCTTCTTTAGGAAATGACCACCATCTTCTAACTTCTTACTTTTTCTATTACTTCAAATCCATTCACTGTTTCTTCCTGGAGCTCAGTGACTTCTTGTTCTAATTTGGAACAGTTGCCTCATATCTGCATTGTGACTTTAGCAGACAGCTTTTGTATTTGCTGAAGTTTTTAGTTGGCTTTTGTACCCCACATTCTCAAATTGTTTCAAAATCTCAAATATTTGATCACTTCCTTCAAATTCCCCCTCCCCCCCCTTTTTTTTTTCTGGAGCTATTTCACCTAGAGCCCACTGGCCTTATACTCCAATCTGGACTGGTTGCTCTGTTGAACTGCTGAACACATGTTCACAGTGGGGCTGCCTTGCAATGCTCCCCTGGGTAATATGCACTGTTTCCTGGGTCCTAAGTCTTCCCTTTCTTGGCTCACTACCTTATTTTGCTGAAGTACCCACTAAACTTCTTAAGAAAAAGTATGTAGATATAAGATGTCAAAGACTTGCCAGTTCCAAAATGGGCCTTATCTGCTCTTACTCTTGAAAGATAGTTTAGCTAGCAATAGAATTCTAGGTTGGAGATCATTTTCCCTTAGTGCTTTGAAGGCATTGCTCCACTGTTTTTAGTAATACAGCTTGGTTAATGAAAGGTATGATGCTGATTTGATTTATATTTCTTTGTAGGTGACATTTAGTTTTCCTCCCTGAAATCTTTTAGGATTTTTAGAGATCTTTATATTTGGTGTTCTGACACTCCAAGGGGAAAGCATTAGATGTGTTTTTTTTTTGTTCAACTTGGCTGGCACTTAGTAGGAACTTTAAATTGGAAAACTTATCTTATTATTTCCTTGGTAATACTTTCTCTTTATTTTACTTTTTTCCTTCTGAAATTCCTATAAGTTCCTTATTAGTAGAATATTGGATCTCTGCACTAATTCTGTAAATCCTAATTTTTTTTCACATTTTCTGTATCTTATTTTTCATTTTATTTTCTATGCTCTCTGATTCATTATTTTAATTATCATATTTTTATTTCCAACACCTTGTTCTTTTTTTTTTTTTAATTATTCTTTGTCATAGCATCCTGTTCTTATGACTACAACATCTTTTTTAAGTTTCCTAGGTATTTTTAAAAGTTCTCTTTTGTTTCCTAAACTATTCTTATTTCCACCAAGGTTACTTTCTCTATCCACCCCCCCCCCCCCCGGCCCCGGGTCTTTTTCTGTTATTCTACAGACTTTCCAAAGGCCTGGTGCTTTTTGCTCATTTGTTTTCCATTCATACTGGTTAATAACGGACTTGGAAGAATAACTGAAGGTTCCAAATATTTGGATGAGATTGTGGACTGACAAGATTTCTTATGGTGGGCGGAGAAGGACTTTACCTTAGAGCGCCCACATCCATATTAGAATCATAATTTTCTCCAGTTTGTTCAATTTCTGTAAAGGAGAACCTTCCCATTATTTTTTTTAGGATTTAGACCTACCTGTGGGCTTTTCTGCAGGTGGAGATGGTGGGAAGATTGGCTGCTCTCTAAAGAGACCTCAATGATTCCCCATTTTCATCTCTCCACTATACTTGCTAACACTGAGTCCTGAACCTCTTGGGCACTTTGCTGGGCAGGTGAGCCATTCCCTATAGCTCTTATTGGGAGATCCATGCTACAACTTCTTCCCTCTGCTTTACAGTGGCCACTTACCCTTCTCTTTTGACTTTCCAGAAAGCTGATGTGATTCTTCAGATGCTGAGAGCACCCACCTTTCTCATTATTGTTATGCATGTTTTTCCTGTTATATAACCTTATTGTCAATTTGGGGGCCCTGGAAGGAGAGGAAATAAATGAGTATGTGTTTATTATGCCATATGAACCCAAAGGCAAAATGACATATTTGCGTTGACACGAACATGTAAGTTTCTTAACACAACTTGTGCTGACTCTCTCAAACCTTTTCATACTATTTAATTGGGCAGCTAAAAGTTAACGTTATATTTCAGACTTAACCCTTGTTCAAACCCATAAAACCAAACCCATGGCCATTGAGTCAATTCCAGCTCACAGCAACCCAACAGGACAGAGTACAACTGTCCCATAGGGTTTCCAAGGAGTGGCTTGTGGATTTAAACATCCGACCTTTTGGTCTGCAGCCATAGCTCTTAACTACTGTGCCACCAGGCTCCTAGCTCTTGTTAAGATACTCTAAAACCTGAGGTCCCTAAAATGTCAACAAAGGCAGTAACAATGAGTGAATTGCCCCATCTTCTCAAAGAAGGCACTGAAGAACACTGGGAGACCTCCAGATAACTGTTTTCTCTTCTTTCCGACCAGTGATTTTGTTTCAGTGGGTTTGTTTGTTTGTTTGTTTCACTATGGCAGAAGCATTTCTTTAAATGAAATATTCTCAAAGTTACAAAGATGGTTAATAAAGCTACTCAGGTTGAAGGCCAAGGGAGGAGCGGCCATTTGCAGCAACTTCCGAATGGGCTGCTAGGAACCCTAGGGGCAATGGCTCCTGGTCCCTTGGGGTAGTTCTTTAGAATGCAGATTTTGCCCTACTCTCCAGAATTACTTGTCTAACAAGCTCCCAGGTGATTCTGATCCATAATTTGAGATTGGCTACTCAAATTGGTGAAAACAACTGACCTAAGAAAGAAGCTTGGATGGTTCAGGCAACATATGGAAATGTGTAGGGATGTTTTCGTTGGAAGAATTTTCCTCTCCGTTTTCCCCTGACATCTCAAGAGACACTTAGATCTCCGCCTTAAATGCAAATGAAGCGAACAACAAATTATGGACTTGTGCGGCCATATTTCTGGAGCTGATAACACTGATCATATGTGCGATGGTTACACATCATAATCCTTGAGGCAGAATAGATTTTGCTTGTTTCTGACATTATTGCCAAGAAAAAAAGGCAGATTTCCCAGAAAGGTTTCACCTTCTGCACTTTTCAAAATCCCCAGACATGCTGTTTTCCGGCTACTTTGCAAAGCCTCTGTTTGCCAGTGCAGGCTGGCGATATCCTTAATGAGGGCACCAGGAGGGGTTCCTGACCGCATGCTTGGTTCAGCTACTTTAGATGTTATGACTAAGGGTGCGTGTGTGGATGTCCAATTTTATTAACACAAAATTCCTCGACTGTTGAGTTGTTCTAGACTTTTTTCTTTCTTCTTTTGGCATTTCAGTAAGCAACAAAAAGAAAGCAATAAATATGGAATTAGGGAGGCAAAGGCTTCATCAGGGAGCATGGCTCTTTCCTTTTCACTGGCCCATAAACCCAGTGACTCTGTAAGGCCAGGGCTGATCTGAGAGTCACTATTCCCCGTTAAGGCCAAATCCAGCCGGAGCACACTTAGGTGCCACCCAAACATACTCTAGAGATAACATGTCATAGGGTCCTATGGACAATGGAGCTGATGCCCTACTCAGTTGCCTTCCTTAAACTGTCGCTAAGGCTGAGCACTGAGTTGCTGCAGTCCTACATCTAAGCACAGAGGAGGCAATTTTGTGGCAGGAAAAAAAGTCTGCCATGGCTCTTTCCACCTCCCCTCCATTCATACTTCTTACTGTCCCTTCTCCTGACCCTGTGTTTTTGTTGCTTGTAATAACTCATGCCTCGTACCCAAATTAGTATCTTTATTCTCAAGAAAAACATTTACATTTCGTATCAGCAGAGTTTAAAAAATATCTTGCCTACAGCAAAAAAGATACAACTACGCGATTTCCCAGAAGCTGAATGCTTCACCACTGAGCAGACCCCTTTCGAATTAGGCTCAGTAGCCAGTACTTTTGGTACCTCTTCTAAAAGGCAGAGTGTAGAAGTTTTTCTTCTGCTAGTGAGCTATTCTGTGTGTTCAAACTGTTAGGGGGAAATAGATCACTCTGTCTGTACAAGTTACATTACATTACGTTACATGGAACAGCTTTGGGAAGGGGCAGACCTGAGATGGAATTCTCATTAGTACTCACTAGCTGGGTGAACTTGGAAAGGTCATTTAACCTTTCTGAGCCCAAGGTCTAAATGTATTACATGGTAGGTGACATCACTTATTTGTATGGTTGTCTTGAACAGCTAATTCAACTGTATAAATGGAAATGATTTCCAAAATATGAAACACTTTCTTGTATCGAATCCAAATTGCTATGACTCTGTTCTGCTCAGAGTGTCCAGCTCTCAACCAAGTTTTCTCCAAGCATTTCTGGAAGTCACAGAGGGTGTCTCACGTGTGCTTAGAAATAAGTCACAGTCCACTCTGATAGCACTCCCGCTGCTCTGCACTGCCAGGCCTGTGCCTCACTGGTGGGCATAGAGTTTTCTTCCTCACACTGCTTGTAATTCCTGCTGCCCCGCCCTTGTCTCTCTGGCTGCTTTACCAGGCACAACCCTTGCTGGTGGCCACCCTGAGCCCTCAGGACCACAAAGCTATGCAGAGTGGAGAAGGAGTGGTCTCTTCTCTCTGGCTTCCCAAAGCACTGTAGCTTGATCGCCAGTGTGTGAGCATAGAGAAACAGCTCTTTCATCATTATTATCATTGTGGTAAAATACGCTGTTGTGTAACAACCCGGCGGCACCTGGACCCAAGGTTGGCCACATTTCCAAGAGACCAAAGAAAGACTTCAGAACCAGCGATCGTAACATGTGGTTTATTTCGGGAGCTTACTTACAGGACAATGGGTCCAGAGTGGCTGTTGTGTAACAACCCAGCGGCACCTGGACCCAAGGTTGGCTGCATTTCCAAGAGACTGAAGAAGGACTTCAGAACCAGTGATCGTAACATGTGGTTTATTTGGGGAGCTTACTTACAGAACAGTGGGTCCAGGGTGGTGGCTGGACAAGTTTAGCACCCTGCAACTGCCTAGCAGGGGACATAAGCTTATGTATCGTTCCAGCTGGGTCTGAGGCTTGCTGTTTTTCTTCCCAAGTCCTTGCGCAGTCAGCGTTCCCAGGGACTTCATGTCCAGGCCCAGATATTTTTCTTCTTATTGCTAAGGCATTCCTCGGCTTTAGGCACTGGCCCAGTCACACCACTCCCGGCCTTGTACCTTAGCCCGAGTCTATCCTGAGTTCATTCCCAGCATGCTTCAGGAAAGAGCAAGGCAGACCCCATTAGGAGGGGATGCATATAGCTGAATAGTATTACCCTACATACACATAGCATAAAGTTTACCATTTTAAAGTATACACGTCAGTGGCATTAAATAGATTCACGATGTTATGTAACCACTACCTTTGTCTAGTTTCAGAACATTCACACCCCAAAAGCAAACCTCGTACCCATGAAGCAGTCACTCCCCATTTCTCCCTTCCTCTTAGCCTCTGGCAGTCACTAATCTGCTCTCTGACTCACGGATTTGCCTATTCTGGATATGTCATATAAATGGAATCATATGGTATGTGGCCTTTTGCATCTGGCTTCTTTCACTTAGCATAATGTTTTCAAGGTTGATTTTTTTGTTTTGGCTTAGTGCTTTTCATCTCCCAAGAACTAGGCTCGCACCAGGGGACTGGTAGGTTTGAAAACCCGTTATCACAGACTCTGCCCCTTCTTTCTTCCTTAAATGGGTCCTCTCCCCTCTGTAAACATATTTCTGCAGGCTACATGCCCACAGGCATGTAAACATTAGCAGGGCTGTGTTCTTTCCCTGCACACTGTCAGAGGCCCAAACCACCACTTTGCCAACCATGCCTACATATGCCTAAACCTAAACTGTCCCAAAAAATGCTGAGGTTGAGATCCTAATAGAGTCATTACAATAGTATAATGTTGTACTTTGTGGCATAAAGTAGATGAGTTGCTAAGAATCATGTTTCCTTTAGTATTTGAGTACCATTTTGTTTTCTGTGAAAAGGTCCCTAGATGGCACAAATGGTTTGCACTGGACTACCAACCTAAAGGTGAGTGTCTCAAACCCACCTAGTAGCACCACCAAAGAAAATCTGTCAAGATTATAGCCAGGAAAACCCTATGCAGCTGTTCAGCTCTATAGCATATGTGGTCTCCGTGAGTTGGAATCTACTCACAGCAACAGATTTGGATTTTTCTGGGGAAGGGGTGAGGGTTTCAAATACCTTGCTCAGTGTAGGACACCTTTGTAGTCCCAGAATCCTTCATGGACTTGCTCTTCAAACGTGGGTACATGTGGTGCTTTTCTCTGTCCATTCTCCTGGCCTGGAAGTAATCTTATGAAACTTCCACCCATTGTAATTCTGATACTTCTGGTAGTGTGCCTCTGTTTGTCTGTGTGGTTCACTGAGGAAGCCTTTAACAAAGATTCAAAATGAGAAATTGTTTCTAGTTTACAGTTGATATAGGAATGCAGGATTCTTGGCTATCCCTTGTATTAAATTATTTATATGGGAAGTTTCAAGCCACTGAAACTTCCCAGATAAATCATGCTGTCTTCTCTCTAGGAAATTCAAAGTTTGATGGAATTGTATTCTGTGTTTCTTATAATTGTAGGTTTTTTTTTTTTAATTTCAAACACTGTAATATAAATTTGTGTGCATCTCTTTTTGTTTCAGGGCTGCTGTTATTGCAGTTAAATTTTACATTTAACATTGGCCTTTCTAATGCATAATAACAAGGGATAAAGAAAATAATCATAAAAAGACATAAATACCAGGGAAGACAGTAAAATCTTTAATCTTCCATGTATAGGGTCAGAGTTCTATCCCAATGTCTAATGCTGCTATAACAGAAATACCACAAGTGGATGGCTTCAACAAATAGAAGTTTATTCTCTCACAGTCTAGTAGGCTAGAAGTCCAAATTCAGGGCATCAGCTCCAGGGGAAGGCTTTCTGTCTCTGTCGGCTCTGGAGGAAGGTCCTTGTCCTCAATCTTCCCCTGGCCAAGGAACTTTTCAGGTGTAGGGACCCTGGGTCTAAAGGACATGCTTTGCTCCCCGTACTTCTTTCTTGGTGGTATGAGGTCCCCTACTCTCTGCTTGCTACCCTTTCTTATCTCTTGAGAGATAAAAGGTGGTGCAAGCCACACCCCAGGGAATCTTTGGATCAGAGGTGTGGCCTGGGTAAGGGTAGTGTTACAATCCCACCCTAATCCTCTTTAACAAAATTACAATCACAAAATGGAGGACAACCACACAATATGGGGAATCATAGCCCAGCTGAATTGATACACACATTTTGGGGGGTGACATAATTCAGTCCATAACACCCAACAAGCATCATTTCATCTGCAAACATTGTCTGTAGTTCAAATATATCCTTGAAACTTCTTATCTTTATTCATCTTCTGTGTCCATATTTCAGTATGTTTTCCAGGAGCCTGGGTGGCACAAGCAGGTTGTGATTGGCTGCTGACCTAAAGGTTGGTGGTCCAAACCCACTCAGCAGCTCTGCAGAAGAAAGGGCTGTTTATCTGCTTCCATAAAGATTACAGCCAAGAAAGCCCTATGGAGAAGTTCTACTGTGTAACACATGGTGTTGCCATGAGCCAGAATCAACTCAACAGCAACAAGTTTGTTTTTGTTTGTTTTTTAATGCCTTTCCAGACAAGCTGCTGTTATGGGACAGAAATATCCAGGCAATGCTCACTCACAGACATAAAGGAGCAAAGACACATTTGGAACCATGTCTCATTAGTAGGTTAGGGTCTGCTGCACCTTCCTGTCTGCCAATATCTATCTGCCAATATTCCCCAGCCTTTCCTGTTTCTAAATGCTGATTTAGATAAATGCTTTTCCAACCAAAAAGAAATCGTATGGTATTTAAGTCAACCATGAAAATAAGCACTGACATATGTGCCCCACCTGAAAGAAATCAGGACAGGCTTGATTTGAATCAGGCAAGAGGCCAGATGCAATCAGGTTCTCAAAGTCTGTAACTCCAGCAAAGGAGAGATCAACCCCCGCTCCCCCAGGACCCTCCAGATTGCAGAAGATCCTGGGAGGTCAGAATCGAGCTCTCAGATGTTGAATAAAATGTGATTTTGTACAAAAGGAGCAGGGAGGGAGACAATGGCAAAACTAGGCCTTCCTTTTAAAGTTCTGATAAAAGGGATGATGACTCGGTATGTGCCACTCCTCACTCACACACCATCTCCACCTCTAGAGTGACGTTATGAGCGTCAGAGAATCCTAGATTTAGAAGCAGAGCAGGGCACACAACTGGCCTGAGGGTTTGAAAGACCTTGAGTAATTCTGTAGCCCAGTGAGGACTCGCCATCCCAACTGGCCCAACATGGAAGCCCTACAGAGTCTGAGAGCACAGAAGTGGTATTTGGAGCTGCTGGAAACTGTAACACTATCATTTCACCAACACAACTATACCACTTGCTGTCAAGTCGATTCTGACTCATGGCAACCATGTGTGTGTCAGAGTAGAACTGTGTTCCATAGACTTATCAGGTGGATCACCAGGCCTTTCTTCCAAGGTGCCTCTGGGTGGACTTAAACCGCCAACCTTTCAGTTAGCAGCTGAGTGTCCTAACCATTTACACCACCCACGGACTCCAACACAGTAATGGACCTTCCACCATCTCTAGGGTCTAAAATTATTCAAAACTTCCTAGAGCCTCTGTTCCCAGGCATCCATTCCCCCCTTGTCTCTCAGAAGCTTCACCCAACCCTTGCCATAGGTCTAGGTGTTCTCTCTTCCTTCCCTCCCAATGTACGAACATCGTCCTCTGGAACCCTCTCTGCCAACATCTGCAGCCTCCGTGAATGCTGCCTTTGTCTCTCTTGCTCACTGATGACTCCCTGTCCTGATTCTTCTGGCCCTTTTGGTCAGTTTCACACTATTGACCATTTAGTCAATTAACAGATCTATATCAAGCATGTACCATTGGTAGGACTCTGTAACAGGTAACCCCAAACTGGATTTTTTTTGTGAGTGAATCTTATCTCCTCAAATAGACTGTAAGCTACCCCTGTAGGCAGGACAGTGTCTCTTTTTTTAAGCCTACATTTTACCTGGAACAGGGCTGATTGCCTAGCAGATGTTTGATACATTTTACAAAATGATTCTTAACTCTACATAAAATAGTCACTGGTTGATTTCCTTACAGAGAAAGTTCTTCAGTACCTTCAACATATAGTTCAACATACATATATTTCTCTAGAACATGTTTGTTGTGTGAAGGCAGGTGTATCATATGTCACTTTACTGAACCTTAAATTTAAAATGAGCATTTTTAAAAATGGGCACTAGTTTAATGTTGCAAACAGGCGTCCCTTTGGAAGTCTCGACTGATTCTAAGAAGGGGAAGAACAGGAAAACATGGCAATCAAGCCCTATGGGTTCGACATTGGCCTTTATATTTATTCGTGGGCTTCTTAGCAAACTTCTTAGACTAAAAGGCAGGCAAAGAAGGAAGTGGACCTGTTTTTTAGCAGTAATTTTCTATAGATCATTCGTTGGCCAAACTAAGTGTCTCCCTGCTGCAGACATTATTCAGTGCTAGGTGGGCGTATGAGAACAAATTCAGTGTGCTCAGGGCTAAGACTGGGAACCCTGGTGGCATAGTGGTTAAGAGCTAAGGGAGCTGATCAAAAGGTTGGCAGCTCAAATCTACCAGGCACTCCTGGGAAACCCTATGGGGCAGTTCTATTCTGTCCTATAGGGTTGCTATGAGTCAGAATTGATTCGATGGCACTGGGTTTGGTTTTTTGGTTTTAGTGCTAAGACAACTTTACCCACCAACTCTTACTTTTCTTACAACAACCTTGAAAGATGATTTCATTCTCTGGCCCCTTGCCTGTCTTTGAGGTACGAATAAGTCCAATCTCCAAAGATATGGAAGGATACATCGATACACAGTTCACAGTCAAACTCTGTCACCTACTATAAGCCTTCCTGTTTGGGAGGGGGGTCCCAGCTCTTTGATCAGCAGGCAAAATATTCAGGCTCAGGCTTTTGACTCTGCAAACCTAGGAAGCATGTGCTATCTTTAGAAGAGATTTAAAAACTGTAGAAACTTGAAACCAACATGTCTCAGCAAATTGCTGGAGGTTAGAAGTAGTCAGTGGAAATGCCACCATTAATGGTATTAATGATGAAAAGGAAATTACAAAAAAAATTTAGTTTTGTGTTCTTTACTTCAGTCAAGCATTTACCAAAAGAATTAAATGGGGTGAACTTTAAAAATTTCAATCAGATCTGGAAAGCATGTGTGTATTTCCCAATCAGGATGGAAAGGATGCTGGAGAGAACAAGTACTTAACCTCCTTTCCCAGTGCACCTCCCTGCCTTTATAAAAGTAATGCCTGATGTGCCATATCCTGGTCCTACCGAAATTTTAAAATTTCCCCCAAGAAGTGGCTTTGTTTCTTGCTATGCCTAACCAAAAGGCCCCTGGGTGGCATAAATGGTTTGTGCTTTGCTACTAATCTAAAGGTTGGTGGTTAGAAACCACCCATGGGCACTTTGGAAGAAAGGACTGGCAATCTGCTGCCATTAGGATTACAGCCGAGAAAGCCCCATGGAGCAGATCCACTCTGTAACACATGGGGTCACCAGGAGCTGGAACCGACTGGGCATCAACAGGTTTGGTTTTTTGGTGCCTAAACAAAGAGCTTCAGGAAGAGAAGTTTAAAACTTTCTCTAAAGGAGACCCTTCTAGCTGCCAAAGAGGCAGCTAGATGTTTTGTCCTGTTTATTTCAACGCCACTTCCACTTTCTTTCCTTATAGCTACCTCATCCCTGAACTCCCAACTACAACAGCTCCAGCAGCTCCAGCAACTCCAGCAGCAGCAGCAGCAGCAGGGGCAACCTCCACAGCCAACCAGCCAGCACCCGCCAACAACCCCGCAGCCTCCGCAGCCCCAGGCCACCCCGCCCCAGCAGCCGCCACCTGCCTCCCAGAAACTGCCAGCTCCCACGTCTCAGCTCCAACAGGCTCCTCCGCCCCAGCAGCAGCATCAGTCCCATCCCCACGCCCAGAACCAGAACCAACAGTCTCCAACTCAGCAGAGTTCAAGCCCCCCTCAGAAACCCAGTCAGTCCCCAGGACATGGCCTGCCGTCGCCGCTCACGTCACCCAACCCTCTGCAGGTACGCTCCCCGCCCCGCCCCCACGAGCGCAGAGCACCTTTGCGCGGGACTGTGCCGCCCCCAAAAGCAGAGGCCAGCGAAGACAGTATCCAGTGCCGTAGCAAATTGTTCTAATTCAAACTGATCTCCTAGACGTAGGGAAAAGGAAGCAAATAGCGGGCAACTGGGGATGCATGTAAACAAAGCAAATAGAAGCCCAGCGATGTTGCCCTCCGAAGGATAAATGTTATCTGTTTCCTCCTGTGAGAGGTCGGCACTGTAAGTGCACTTGTAGCCAGTAATAATTCCATTTTATGATACTTTTTGAAAGCAGCAAAGATAGCATCCAATTAAAATTATTACTAGCACAGTTTTGTAGCCCCGCGGAGAACTGCATATACCTTCCATGAGGCATGGTGGTTATTTCTCTATATTATGAATATAGCAGTGTCTTACCTTAGTACTTTGTGCTCTTTTGTTTCTATTTTTCTAAAGACTCTCTGGGGTTAGGAGGGTAGAAAAATTTAGCCCCAGTCTTATGTCCCAGATTGCAACCATTACTCCATATACTAACAAGTTTTCTAAATTCATGCTGAGAGCCTCAATAAATATGCGTTTTTATAAAGTAATTAAGCATCCATATATTTACTTCATTACTGTGAAGCTGAGGGCATCAAAAATAGGTATTTCTGGCTAATCATGAAAGCTCATCTTTCATCTATAGCCACAGAGGAGGAATGGGTAGGAGAATTCAGGAATATATAACTTTAAACTTCAGAAAACCATTCTTAAATTAGAAGCCTTTAAAATAAATCACTTCAGAATGTAATGACTCTGATGTCCACACATCAGATCCAGAGATTAAGAGTTCAGCCCAGCCTCCTATTATTTGACTAACATAATGATGTTTTCCCCCATTGAAATTTCATATAATTTAGTGCACTTATTTTCTTTCCTTCCTTCCTTCCGCCCTTCTTTTTCTTCCTTCCTTCCTTCCGCCCTTCTTTTTCTTCCTTCCTTCCTTCCGTCCTTCTTTTTCTTCCTTCCTTCTGTCCTTCTTTTCCTTCCTTCCTTCCCTTCCTTCCTTCCTTCCTTCCTTTCTTCTTTCTCTCTCTCTTCCCATCTCTCTCTCTCTTTTCCTTTCTTTCCTCTTTCCTTCCTTTCTTTTCTCTATCCTTTCTCCCTGCCTGTTTTTTCTATGTGACAAAGTCCAACAGAGTGAGCAGTCTCTTACTCATTTCAAATGCCAACTCACCTTCCCCTTCCTTGATGGTGGTGATCAGTGCAGCCCTCCCTGACCTGAGGATGCCAGTAACCATGGCATTCTTAGGTCCCAAATAGCAAAGTAAAGAAAATCAAGATTGATACACAAACAGAAAGGCAGGTACATTAGAGACTTAGTATTTTAAAATTGACTTAGCCAGTTGTTCCATAACTTTGTTTCTTTGTACATGGCTTCTATGGTGGCCCAAAGTTCTCCTGGAGATTAAAACATTTGGGTGAGATGAATAATTGTGTTTTCCTGGGCACTTGAGCCAGTTACCTTCAGTTTGAACACTTTCCTAAGTTAGGGTTGGAGGTGTATTTTTACAAATTAACAAGCAGTATGAGACAACCTAATACCTTTGGCATGGAACTGTTAAGAACATAGGCTAAAAAAGTCTTCACTGCACACTTTCTATCTACTAGGAGAGTAGGTACAATTGAATTTACAAAATGCATGATTATAGTAAACCAAATGTTTTTGGCATTTAAAATTCAACTCTTTTATTCCAAAGAATGGGTTTAATGCCTTTTAAGAGCAGTTAGACTGACCTACCCATACACCAAATGATTAAACAGTCCCTCTGTCTAAGCTACCAAAGTAAGTAAAATTGCCCAAGGAGGAAAAATGCCCTGCCCTGGGGGATGAGATGACTTAACTCTGTCTCCAGTTGTTACTTAGTCCAGTATTCCTTCCCTTTACGCAAAAGTTTTGAGTTTTGTGGACATTAGCCTTCCCTGAACACTGTCAGCAACCCAGAAATCTCTGTTGGTCAATAAAAGCCCCACATAGACAAGCACGTTTGAACGAGCATTGACATGACTTTAGATAAGGTGAGCACTTGCCGTCATGGAAATAAAATGCCACCAGCTATTTCCCATGGAAATCCAGGGGCTGTTTTGTTTTGTTTTGCAACAAGTGATGTCTCAGAGCCATATTTCCTTCTCTATAACCCTGAGAGAATATCTAATTTTTCACTTTTGGAATTTTAATTTATACACTTAATAAACAGAATGGTAAGAGACTGTTACAGCTTCTCTTGTGGCTCTAATGGATGATCACTAAAGGAGAGATTTGGTAAAACTTTATAAATATTACACAGTAGGTAAAGAACTAATTTTGGATCTATGTCAGTTAAGATTGAAAGGGTTTTTCCCCCTAGCTGCTGGCATGTGTGCAGGAAATACAGAATTTCATGGTTTTAGAGTATATATTTTTTCTACAATGGCTGCAGGCTTTTGAGTTTGTGGAAGGTGGGATGTTTGAGCTTTTTAAAAAGAAAGCTATTTAAAAGGAATTGCAAAGATATTTTAACTCTAGCAGGTAATGACCTTCATGAACTGGAATAAAGTATTCTTGGCTGAAGATGATTAAAGAAATAAAGATCAACTAAATTTATATATGACAGCTTATATTTCATTTTACAATTCTTGATTTTCCTGTGGGCTTTATCTTTTTAATTATTTAGAATTTGTCTGATAGATACTAATTTAGAATTGTGCAACTAAGATTGCCAGGGAAAGCCAGTGATAGGAAGGTTAATTTGCTTTAAAAAAAAAAAAAACTTTGAAGGATAACAACAATTATTTCCAAAGCTGTGCAGATGCTGTCAGTCCTTCAGAAAAGAAAAAACAACAAATCAAAGTAGCTTGCTTAGATATATTTGAGTGAGGTGGTTTCTCTAGATAAAAAAAAAAAAATTAATATTGCTGGCGGGTAGTAATACTCTCGACTAAAATTCTCCAAATAGTTCTTGTCAGGTTTTTCTGTAATATTGCAATATAATTTTATTTCACACTTTTACTCAATTCCATGAAATGGATTGCATTTACAAAACCAGGTTGTTTTTTCCAAGGTAGATGAGCCTATAGCATTATCACTTCAGAGAAGCCCCGCTAGGGGAATAACTTTGTTCATTAATTTTGACCTCTCAGGGTTGTAGGAGGGCAGGTGGTCTAGCATGAATGCTAGAAGCTGGCCCCTGGGGGTCGGTTTTTAGGTTCTCCCTTGATACTCAAGACCCGTCCACCTACAACTTCATTCTCTCCTGAGAGGGGTGAGAAGAGAAGTTCTGGGATTCCAAGTGCAAATGTCCTAGGGGTCAGGCTGTTAGTGTAAATAAGTAAAGTAGGCTTGGGGATAAAACACAAAATCAAATTTTTGAAAACAGTGTGTAGGACTAACAAAGTGCATCTGTGAGCAGAATCCAGCCCTTAAGTTCCAAGAAGAATATCATTCTACAGTCTCTGTGTTTGCTCTAACCCAGAGCCACAGGCTGTGCCCAAATCTAAAACCAGAAATACTCAGTGTGTCGGATAGCTGCAGATCAGAAATGTAAATGGAAGCAACCTGTTGGGGAAAAAGATGTGGTCTAATCAGCCCTGGGTGGAGAAAAGAATGTACAAACTCAGGTGGAGAAAAGAATGTACAATTTAATTTAAATATATCATTTTGATCTGGAATAAAGACCCTAGAAGCATATGAATGGCAAAATAAATGCTTCCATTCTATGACCTTGAGATAGCTTTTCTTAGGAATGTTCTTAGGAAGTTTTATTTGGGCTGGGGAAATTGAAAACATGATGTCAAAACCCTAATGTTCCCTTATGAGTGACCTGGGGATGAGCTGGGCTTAGTGGGAGCCCAGTGACGTGTAGCGGAAAGAGGGTGGCCTGAGAGTTTCAGGCTTTGTTCTAGTTCTGACTTTGCCTCCAAGTAGCTCAAAACTTTGGACAAGTCTCTTTAGCTCTCTGGGCTTCATTTGCTCATCTGTTAATTGTGAATTGGCCTAGATGATTTTTAAGGTCCTTTTCAGGCCTATGAGGCTAGGATCTAAATGTTGGTATGCCTCTGGAATGTTTATTGGTTATTCAAAACCTGGTGGCCCTGAAGATTTTCTAAGTGTTCTTCAAGGTCAGGTTAATTTCTTCCCACTCAGCTGGGTGGCAGAATGAAAAGAGAGTGGGGACAAACACAAGAGGGATAATGATAGCAGAGGCAGGTTTTATCTTAGCCAGGGAGTCCAAATTAAAGTCAAGTTTTTATTCTCGAGAGTCACCGCCACAGGCTCTGGTCCCAGATTGCTTTTCCACACCTATACATTAGAGGAGCTTAAGAAACCAAATACTGCATTTAACCTTGGCCTTCTGCGTACTGTCTTGCATGGCAGAAAGCAGGGTAATCTTTTCCTTTTCTTGTTGTATTGCACATTTTAATAAATAACAGGGGGTGAGATCAGTGGAAGCAGTTAAGGCCGAGCAAGCTATCTGTGCTCGTATAAGGAATGAGGGCCATGGTCACCTCCCCAGAGGTGACGTTGCTGGAGAGGTAGTTTAAAATGCTTTTTGGACAATGTGCATTTGCTAATGTAATGGTCTTGTTACAGCTCAGGCACAGGGGAGTAAAACCGCATCTGAATTCCCCTCTGCTGCGACATGCACACCCTCCTGAGCAACTCATTGAGGTGCTTTCCCACTCACAACTTCTAAGTGCAAAGTTCCAAAGTATATAAGTGAGGGGGAAGGTCGGTACCTGATCATTTTTTAAAACAAACCCTTGGGAAGTCATTGGACCTATGTGCCTTTCATCCTTTTTAAAGCAAATGGTTTCCATTCATGGGCCTCTTCTATAGAAAAGGCCCTGCACTCTGGGCCAAGCCCCCCAACCCCAGCAATTAGTCTGGATCAGTTTCACGTGATAATCGCCCAAAACTCTGTGGATCTTAAAGTTTTTTCATCTATAAAGTTGTTGTTAGCTGCCGTGGAGTTGGCTTGACTCATGTTGGCCCCATGCGCAAGGGAAGGGAACTCTGCTAGGCCCTGCACCATCCCCATGTTCAGTTTCCCGTTGAACCATCGTGATCCACAGAGTTTGTTTTCACTGGCTGATTTTCGGAAGTAGATGGCCAGCCCTTTCTTCCCCGACCGTCTTAGTCTAGAAGTCCAAATGAAAGCTGTTCAGTATCTTAGCAATAAGCAAGCCATCACTGATGATGGCTGCACGTGAGGTGCATTGGCTGGGAATCAAACCCAGGTCTCCCCGCATAGAGGGTACGAATTCTACCACTGAACCACCAATGCCCCCCGTCTATAAAGGAAATGGACTAAATTAAATATTTTCCATAACTACCTCAGTTCTATTTAGGGTTTTATGCTATGAACCGTTAAAACCACAAAGCCTGCTAAACCTGTTGCCATCGAGTTGATTCCAACTCATAGCAACCCTATAAGACAGAGTAGAACTGCCCTTTAGAGCTTTCAAGGAGCACCCGGTGGATTCGAACTGCCGGCCTTTTGGTTAGCAGCCGTAGCTCTTAACTACTACGCCACCAGGGTTTCCACGAAGCCTGTTAGGTTACCATTATAAATGTAATAGAGCTCAGACATCTGTGTCTACACAGGCCTTTATCACCGTAAAGAAGTCTCCTAGCCAGGACCAAGACCAAGGTGAGGCAAGTGAGGCCCTCACCTCAAGTGCAAAATTTAAGTGTGCCCCAAAATGTAGTAATCAAGATAAATAATATTTTAATGCAATAGGGTTGCTATGAGTCGGAATCGACTCGATGGCACTGGGTTTGGTTTTTTTTGTGGGGGGGGTATTCTTAAAAAATCAAAATTAATGCAAAAACCATTAAATTTTGCTCCTGACTTGGTTACCAGCTATGTAAGTGAATTAGTTAACAAACAGTCTCCACAATCAGTGGCAGAATAGGCCTTGCATGTTGTCTTAGTTCCCTAGCACTGCCATAACAAATGCCACAAAGGGGTGGCTTTAAAGAACAGAAGGTTGTTTTCTCACATTTCTGGAGGCTGGAAGTCCAAATTAGAGTTTTAGCTTTTGTGAATTCCTTCCTCAGGCCCCTCTCCTAGCTTCTCCTGACTGACTGACATCAATCTTTGGTGTTCCTTAGTGTTCCTTGGCATCTGTCTTTCCCCTGTGTGTGTCCTGTGTCTATCTGCCTCTTTACATAACTCAGAGGTGATTAGGTTTAGGACTCACCTTTCTCTGGTATGGTCTCATTAACATAAAAAAAGAAAACCCCTATTTCCAACAGGATCACACCCACAGGTACAGGGGCCAGAACCTCAATACATATTGGGGGGTGGGGGGACACACAATTCAATTCATAACAAACGTAGATGGAAATAGCCAGTTCTTGGATCTCACTTTCCAGTTGCACTTGAAAGACCCACAAAATTTTGTACAGTAGAAAAACAAGTGCATGTTTGATAATGGATTGGGACAGGGAAGTAGGGAGGAAATCCATCTTCCTCAACTGTGTATTGCACAGGACCAATAAACCTATCATTCTTGATTGAATTGAAATACTATGATAATCAAATAACGGTTTTGGCTGACATTTTTCACTGAACTAATTTGTGGCTTGATAAAATTAAGTAAGTTTGGTAAAAATGGTAGAATTTTTATGATCTTCTAGAGTCCCTATGGGTTGGAATCGACTCAAAGGTGACAAGTTTTTTTGTTTTTTTTTTATGTAGGCACCCGAGTTCTGGTGGTGCAGTAGTTAAGAGCTACAGCAAGCAATGGCTGCTAACCAAAAGGTTGGCAGTTCAAATCCACCAACTGCTCCCTGGAAACCCTATGGGGCAGTTCTACTCTGTCCTATTGGGTCACTATGAGTTAGAATTGGCTCAATGGCAATGGGGTTTTTTGTTGTTGTTGTTGTTTTGTTTTGTTTTGTAGGTAACATTCTCCCAGAACAATCAGGCCATAAGAACCTTTTAAAAACTAGAATAGTCCACATAGGTGGGTAAGGCTTCCTCTTAGGCTAAAGAACCAAACAAAATCTCATTATTATAGACGAGAAAATCCATTCAAACTCAGAGTTATTCTGGGGATTAAATATAATACTCATTGCCATCTGATGAAAATGCTGTGTATGCTGTACATTTACTAAGCAAATGTTAATTTTACAAAAGATATGAAAGAGTATAAATTTGATTCTCTTTATACTACCATTGAATAAACTGAGGGTATCTTTCATGAGGCAGGGTGGGAAATGGGAATCCTTTACCCAATTGCATTAAGCACTGAATAAAATAAGTGAAACCTATTTGCCCATATACTCTGCAAGGGACAATTTTTTTCCTTTTATGAAAGAAAAAATCTCCTTAAAAAAAACACACAAACAAAAAAAAAACCTCTCAGTTCAACATTACTGACATTTCAAAGAATTTATTACAAGCATTTGAGATCCAGGAGGAACAACAAAGTTTATATTGCTTTGAGAGTGGCAGGGGAAAAAATTAGTTTACCCAGAATATAGTTATATACTGCGGGTGATTCTTTATCATTGTCTAGATCTACCATTTCTGGGTACTGCTCTGAAGATTAGCCAAATCACGTAGAAGGAGATTTAAAAAAGCAGGCGGCATGTTCACAGCACTGAATATGAAAGCTCACGTCAAGGACCAATAGATGGAAAGAGGGCTAGACTCAAAGGGGGCCAGAAAGAACCTTGCAGCATTTGAACATGGCAAGTTCTAACTTCTCAAAGAAAACAGAACTGCTCCGATCCTGACAGTTTGGCAGCTCCATGGTCTGTCTGCACCGGGCTCAGCAAAGAGCCTGGGGCCACCTGCACCATCCAGTCCCACGGCTGTCTGCTGGGTAGAAGCCGATAAGCTCATCCCAAAGTCTAGTTCAGAAACCTTCTGAAACAGTTTTGCTACCATCTACATAGAGGCAAGTTTTAGTGGTAATGTGAGATGCCCAAAACGTGCTGGCTGGCACTTCGTTCTGAACCAGCAGAACATAGCCAGTGTTTATGGTGAATTTAATACAGTATTCTAGTGCTTTAATAATCAAGTGTTATTCATCTCTGAGCCTCAATTCATTTCCCACAATGTAGGTTTGGGAATTCCACAGACTTTTCAATTAACTTCCCAAGTATAGACTTGCAAGTAAGTATTTTCCAGGTCATAAAGAAAGCACTTTAATCATTACCTGCGAACATTTATTGAGCACCTATAATGCGCATGTGGCCTTTGGAAAGGTTTGCAGAACAAACAGTGCGATACTATAGAGAGAACATGGTCTATAGAAGTAGAAGACCTGGGTTCAAATCCTGGCTGAGCCTCTGTTTCCTCATGGGCTGGAGGGTTGATGTGGAGATTAATGAAATGGCTTATGTGAGAGCGTTCAGTTCATCTCCTGATAGATAGCTGGCAGTCAAAAAATACTAATGTCCTGTCTGCCCACTTTTTTTCCCCTAACTATAAATATTATAATCTAATTTAAGGAGGAATAGGAGACAAACAGACTCATCCAAAGTTGAACAAAAAGAGCCCAGGGAATGTAAAAATGCATGCCTATACAAAATTATGCAGATCAAATGACAGAGAGCCCATATTAACTTGAATGAGGCTAATAATTGCTTGTGAGTTTTGCAGAGTCATCCTGGGTCAGAGTGAGAAGGTGGGAAATCAATTGAGATGAAGATGGGAATGGAGGTTTTAGCAGAGGGTGGCGTAGACACAGCATGGCACAGGGCAAGCCTGAACAAAGCCTCCCAGTGGTGGGGATCCTCCAGGGGGTTTAAAACAGGGAGAGAAAGAACTTTAGACGTGTGCTTGGCCTCATGCTGCGTAAGTGTGTAGTCTTAAATAATTGTCACAAACCTACGGAACCTTAGTTTCTTTATCAATATTATCAAGAAATAAAAATTATTTTTCCCTCTTTATTCCACAGAGTTGTAGGGTTTCATGTGTAGGTAAGCAGGAAAAATCTTGGTGATCCCAGTTCTGCAACTAATTAACTGTGTGGCCCAGGAGATGTTACTTCATCTCTTTGGGAATCAGTGTATCACTTATAATACGAAAAGTTTATATTAGATGATCTTTGAGTCCTTTCCAACTCCACAGTCTATTTATGAAATAACACAAATGACATGGTTTGAATTCTTTAGAAATAATTATAATAACGTGTGTGTGTATGTATATATATATATAAAACATCATAAACCATATCACATTACTCAAGAAATACTCCTGATAAGGAAATATAATACTGGCTAATATCTGCAATGTGATTTAAAATTTACAAAATGTGTTTTTATGTAAATTATTTTGTACATTGACCTCATGCGTTCACAGTTCTAGTCATAATACTCACTATCGTTAATTGAATGATTGCTATGTATCTTATATTCTTTAAGTACTTCAGTCTCCCATTTTCTCCTCACAACAACCCATAAGAGGCAAAAAATGTTACCTTCATTCTGACCGAAAAACACGGAGTCTCAGAAGGTTGAAACAACCTCCTCACCATCACTGAATTGAGATTCCAGACTTTGTCCAACCGTGAAGCATCTCCATCCGTATTTTACTGCCTCTACAATGTTCATTGTGCCCATTGGTGAAATAGATATTCTTATTCCTTATTTGGATGCAAGCATTTTCTAATGCAGTCTCTTCCACAGAACACTAGCCCAAAGAAATTATATTGAAAAGATTCCAAGGCTTAAAAAATAAATAAGTGCTACATAATATATATGACCATGAAATACTTTCCAATGAATATTGATTGGAATCCTGAAAGCTAAGAGATATCCTGCAGTAGAGATGTCTAGGTAACGTTACTTAACTAAGAAATTCTCAAACCTATGCAACCACTGGACCTCCCCACCCCCATAACGCTAATTAATATCCCGTGGAAGATCTTTCATGAACCACTGTTCTGAGGCTTCCTCCTCTAATAGGGCGAACATAACTAAAACAACCTTCCATTTCCTTACCTAGAACATCATGCAGTAATCAGTCCACTAACCAAATCCAATAGACTGAATAGTTGAGAAAAGAAAGTATAGAAAGGCTGGGAAAGAGGGAAGGAAAAACTCAAAACCAAAAGCACACGCAGGAAAAGCAAAAACCAAGGATGGGCCTTACAGCTGGCAGTGAGGGAAGGTCTGGATGGGTTGCTTGCCTTGATGGCTGAAATTTTGGAGACTCTCCTTCAGATAGTTTTCGCTTTTCCTTCCACTTCTTCAATGTGCGTTGCTTCTCCTGTTCACCACCAGGCACCTGGAGTTACTCCTCTCCTGGCTAGGGCACAGAACAGTGATGGGCAGAGTGCCCCTGGGCCACTTAGCCCCTGGCACATCCAGGGCATCAAGAGGATTGGGAAAGAGAACACCCTCTCTCCAGCTCACCCATAGCCTTTATGTCCTTTGGCTGAGAAACAGTGTTCAGGAATATCCCTAATACCCTGATATCCTCATTCACCACCCCTGGTTTTAGGAGGATTTGTATTCCAAACAAGGTGATACAAATGGTTAATCTCCTTGGCTGCTAACCGAAAGGTTGACAGTTCGAGTCCATCAAGAAGTGCCTTGGAAAAAAGGCCTGGTGATCTACTTCCGAAAAATCAGCCATTGAAAACCCTATGGAGCACAGTTCTAGTCTGACATTCATGGGGATATCATGAATCGGAATTAACTCAAAGGCAACTGGTTTTTTGAATTCCAAACAACAGGTCAAGTCAATCTGATACCTATATGACAAGCCGAGACTAACTCCTTCTTAGCACCAGGATGTCAGAGCTCCAAGCCTGTGGAGAGTCTTAGTTATAAAGCTTCCGTTCTGGCACTTTTTCCATTTTCTTAAAAAAAAAAAAAAAAAAAAGATACCCTTGCGGGCACTGGTATTTTCTTTCTTCATTGTTCTCCCTTGTTAATTGGGCAGTCTGGCTTAAAAAAAACCAATACTCAGGCCTCAGCGAGTGCAGAAATGAGGCAGAGAAAGGCACCATGTTGAGAATACCCATTCCAAGGTTTCTTCTTTCATGTGTTAAGAGGAACCCACGTGGCAAAGGTTCAGGTGCTCCTTGGAGTAGACGTCTACCTGAAAGGGCAATTCCTTGTTCCTGGCCTCTTGGTGGGGATGCCCGAGAGGCCACAAATGAATGCGGTGGTGGCTAGAATTCTCTGCATTTGTATGCGACAGCTCTGTTCTCTCAACTAGTGCCTCTGTGCCTAAGGCCCAGCTGGGCTCCGATCAACGAAACCTTCCCAGGCAATCCATTTTGTCTAAACTGCAGTGTAACAATGATCAGCCCGGCACATTACTTAGTGTTCTATACAAGAAGATATTTAACTGTCATAAAACAGAACTGAAGTTAGGGGTCCCCTTCTTTTTCTCAGCTGGACTCCATATCCTCTCAGAGACTGGCTGTTCTTTCCAGAGCTGAACACTCTGTCTTTGCATTGTGAGGTTGTGAACACAACATTTAAAGAGAACAAAGCAGTGGTTAAGGGTTCAGAGAGGAGAAGTTATAAGAGAAACTCTCAACCCCGCCAAGGAAAGCTCCCCTGAGTGTGGTTGGCTTGGAAGCTTCTGTTTTTTTAAATCAGAGGGAAAATAATCTTGTACTCCTGCCTCAGATTCTGAGAAGTAACATTCCTTAAATAGTTACCACCTGCAGTACTGGGAAACTGACCAATCTGCTAAAGCCAGTGGTCACTGGGAACCAACCTGGATAAGGCAGAAAGTCATTAAAGGCAGAAAGCAAAGATGGCGTCCTTTCCAAGCTTCCTGCATGTACCTGTGACATTGAATCTGCTCTAAGCATCTTCAAGGCACAAGCCACATACCATTTTTTTTCTCAGTGAACCCCACCCTTAAGTGATAAAGTAGGTATCTTCATACCAGAAAGGAAGAGCTACATATAATCAAATCTTTTCTGGGCGGCTGGGGCCCATCAGCTCAGGGCCTTGCCTGACTGGACACTCCCGCCCAACAACAGCCCCTCTTGTCTCTCCCATACAGCATCTCCAAACAATTGGGTCATGCCCGCACTTCTGGAAGCTGTATTTTGTTCAATTTCTTTGTTTATTTTGTCAGGAAAAAATTTCTAAAGTCTGTGGCAGGGGTCCTCAGCTTTGGCTGCATATTGGAATCACCCGAGGAATGTCGTTTGTTCGTTTGAAATACCAAGGCCTGGGTCCCACCGCAGAGATTCTAGATGAATCTGAGTAGGGCGAAGCATGGGCATCAGCATTTTTTAAACTCCCCAAGTGACTCCAATGTGCATTGTTAAGGTCAACTACCTGTAGTCTTGTATGTAGGCTCCCAGTTTATTCACTTCTAGAAGAGCAAATTCCTACCCTTTGTTCATACGAAGGAGCCCTGATGGCACAGTGGCTATGTCCTATGGTTAACTATTAAAGATTAGCAGTTCAAATCTACTAGCTGCTCCTTGGAAACCCTACGGGGCAGTTCTACTCTGTCCCCAGAAAAATCTCATGTCTGTTGATTCATATCTGACACTCAAAATCTAATAAGGGAAATAAATAATCCTTTCAAAATCTTTAACAACTTCTCAAAACAAGAACAACTACTACTGATTGTGAACTTAGTAGATGCCTGACTGCTGCTGAATGTTATCTCATCCAGTCTATAAAGGGGTTTCTCAAACTTCCATTTGCAGATGAGTCCCCTGGAACCTTGATAAATGCAAATTCTGACTCAGTAGCTCTCTTATGCAATTCTAAATGGCTCTCAGTTGACCCCAATGCCACTGGCCCTTTGCCTTCACCTTGAGTAGCAAAACTCTACTCAACAAACTTTCAAACCCATTTCACAGATGGGGAAATTAAGAGTAGGTTCCTGAAAGAACAGGTCCTTTGACATCAAAACCTTGAGTTCTGTGTTAATCTGCGTCTTTCTATTCTGTTTTCATCGTGCGATTTCCATCTTTTGAAGGAGATCTCATGCAACTCACATGATGATTTCTTCCCTTCCAGATGAAGGTGGAGATATCGCCGTTTAGAGGAGAGACTCTCACAGTCCCACTCCTATGACCATCCTTGTAGCTTTAGTCTTGCTTACAGCTCCTGATCTAAACCTAGATTCTGTTATTGTTCAAGAATCAGTAACTCTGGAGTTAGAAGTGGGCACATAGCCACACATTCTTCTCTTTCTTTACTAAATATAATAGTTTTGCTGAAATTATACCAAAATGTAACACGAGTACAAGGAGATTAACACCCTTTGTGACCACTAACTAAACTAGGGCTGAGAAAGCAGACAGGATATTTGTGGGAAGTCGGAAGGTCACATTCTAATTTTTAGGCCCAGGATTGCTTTGGTGTACGACCGTGAACATCGTACCTACCTATCCCAGCCTATCCGCCTCCTTTCACGTACATGTGAGACTGTCTCCCTCACTAGAGAGCGTGGAGCCCTTTCTTGCACCATCATATCAACACTCTTTATCAGGAGCACAAAGTTGTGGAGACTTTTGGAGACACGTGCAAAGACACAGGCAAAACTGTAGGAAAATCATCCTCAAAATGTCCAGGTCAGATCCCATCATTGTAGAAATCCTTTACCCTTTTAATGGGGGGGCAGGGGGGAGGCTGTCTACAAAATGACATTCAAATTAAACATCTTTACTCTAGTCACATGTTTGTATTCTGAAATGGCCATTCCTGTTAAAATGGGAAATTATATTCTTGATAACATGTGATGAAAGTTTTCAGGAACATCCTGCCTTTTGGCCTTCTTAACCTGTTATTTTGTATTTTCTGCAATGCGGCATGTGGCCTCAGTAACCCAAGCAGATCCTGGAGATTTGCTCAATGTCTGCCTACACCCAATTGGACAGGAGTACTGCAGATTAAATGACTTGGTGGGGGCGGGGGGGAACTCATTAACATCTTCATCTTCAAAAAACAGAAACTCAATAGAACGTGTAAAAATATCAGCCACTAGCCTTAGCATGGCATAGGTCACTGGATGGCACCAATGGTTTGCACTCAACTGGTCACCGAAAGGTTGGCGATTCCAGCCCCCCTCCCCAGTGGCTCCGAGTAAGAAAGGCCTGGTGAAAGGCTTCTGTAAAGATTACAGGCAAGAAAACCCTATGGAGTAGTTCTATTCTGTAATACATGTGGTCACCATGAGTTGATGAATGGGAGTTGATTCCTAGGCACAAGGAAAAAAAAAAGCCTCAGGATGCAGAAATAAAACCATGGGCTGAGCTGTAGGAAAACAAATTGGGAAAATGAACTCTTAAACCTACCAACCCAAGTCACAGCCTATGTACTTCCACAAAAGAATCAGAATATATACAGACTTCAATTTTTCATAGTTATAGGCATGTATATTCAATGTTTATGTATATACATATGTGTGCGATTTATTTAATATATACATATGCACTTTTTTTTTTTCAATCTTTGTTAGAAACACCAAATCAGGAATTCTTCGAAGTGTCCATCCATTTACAGGGTTATCCATGTAGTTTGGGGAAGTCAGTGGAGTGTGAGCATAGGCGAAAAATGGCATTGTCTGGGGCTTTTCTTCCTTTCCTTTTCTGCCTGGGACATTTTGCGAGAATGACTAAGCAGTGCCAGATATTATGAATTTGCTTAAGCGTGAATGGCTGATTGCAGAGTGGGAGACCTCGCCTTCCCCGGCGGTGACTGACTGGGGCGCCAGGTCTTCACACTTGATGCCTGGATTTGACTCGGAAATTCTGCCAAGTCTTTTACTCTGAAATTTATCTTAATTAGATCTGAAAGACCTGCCACAGCAGAATAGTCACACCGATTAAAATGAAAAACAGGAGAAATTACTGATCAAATTAATCATAATGTCGGGTTACAGCTGTAGGTCTGATGTAATTTGCCACTCCAGTGAGTTACATCGGCCTGGGCCGGGAAAGGGAGCTGGCTTTAGGCTGATCTGTAACCCCGCCCGCTCCAGGCGGCCCCGCAGGAGTCTGATTCCATTCATTTTGCTGGCTCGCTCTGACCTCCCTACTGCAACTAGAAACAAATCAGGCACCAAACAAATGAAGGGGGTGGGAGGGCGCCGAGAGAGGGGGGTAAACAAGAAATAATGTCTTACCCAGGTGATCGTAAAATGCTGAGCATTTAAAACTTGGCTTGGCAGGTTTGGGGCTTTGTGCTTCTTTCAGCTTTGTGCTTTTGGTTTTTCTACTTAACCTCCTTTCAGATTTACTTGAGGTGACCTGACGTTGACTAGATGCAGAACAGGAATCAAAAGGTCAGAGGACAAAACCTTTGGCTCCAAGCAATGGGAAAAAAAACTTTAAAGAAAAATCTTCTTGCCAGCATGGCTGTAAGACTACAGTATGAATGAAAATAAAGTGTCACAAGAGAGGAAGAAGAAACCTAGACTATGAGATCTGATTGTTCCAAAGTGGATATGGTCCTAGTATTTTAATGTTTAAACAAACATCACGTTATACCATACCACGTGTTTGGGGTAAGACAGTGGAGTATACTATTGTTTTTTAAGAAAACAAATCAGTCCAGATTCTTTCCATTGTGTAGCCCTGAAGCTGAACTGTGATTCAGTTTTTATAAAAATATCTCCCTATAAGGGATATAAAGAAGTGTGCCCAAAGCGCACCCCAGTCTAGACACTCAATTGGGAGATCTCATAAGTTAGAACTTAGGAGCAATTTAGAACTTCTCACCAACCACTTCTGCTGATCAAGGAACTAGGTAAAGAAAAGTCAGCCTTCCCTGCATTTTTCAGAAGTATTGTCTTAAAACAGTGGTTACTAGAAAGAGGGCAGGGAAAGGGTGTCTCCCTACCAATCAATAGTTATTGGATGCCTTTGGACCAGTAAGACCTTTATATGATGGGTTGCCCAAATGCTATTTATTCATCTCTGGGCCAGATGTTTATACCCTTCTACTCCCCAGTCTGAAAAGGCTCCCATCCTCTCTGAATGAATCTGGTACGTTTTGTAAACGAGGGGGTCTTTTGAACCAAGGAGTACAGAGACAGGCAGTCAGAGAAGACAAAGTGGCCTTGGGCACTCAAAAGGCTATGCCTTCTGACCTCAGTGTGGATCCTCTAAAGATTAGATAGGATCACATGCCCAGGTGGGGAAACACATGGTGTTTTTCATGGCAACATTGTGAATAATTATTAAATCAGTTTAGTTATTTGAAACTAGCATTTTTTAAAAGAAAATAAAAAGTACTAGGGCTTATCACGCATAGTAAGGCTATATATATGTTCCGAAACCTTTATTTCAGTTATAGATAAATAGATATAGACATATATAGTTACGTTGTTGTTGGTAGGTGCTGTCAAGTCAATTTAGACTCATAACGACCCCATGTGACAATAACGACCCCATGTGACAGAGAACAACAGCCCCGTAGCGGTTTTCTTTTTCCTCTAATAATTTTTTTTATGTGTTAAGTGAAGGTTTACACAGTGAATTAGGTTCCCATTTAACAGTTTTTGTACACATTGTTCCATGACACTAGTTACATTTTTCAGTGTGTCAGCATTCTCATTATTTCCATTCTGTTTGTTCTGTTTCCATTAATCTAGCTTGCCTGCCCCTTCTTACCTTCTTATCTTTGCTTTAGAGTAAATATTGACTATTTGGTCTGATATAGTTGATTATTTAAGGGAGCAAAGTACTCACAGGTGATACGGTTTATTTTATAAGCCAATCTATTATTTGGATTAATGGTGACCTTTTTTTACAGGAGTGGCTTTAGTTCCAAGTCCAAAATGTATTTTAGGGCGATAATCTCAGGGCTTCCTCTAGACTCTATCGATCCAGTAAGTCTGGCCTTTTTTAGGAATTTGAGTTAAATATTCTATGTTTTTCTTCGATTCTATCCGGGACTTTCTATTGTGTCCCTGGTCAGAATGGTCAGTAGTGGTAGCCAGGCACCGTATAGTTCTGCTGGTCTCAGGCCAGATGAGGCTGAGGTTCCTGTGGGCTGTTAGTCCTATGGACTAGTTTCTTCTCTGAGTCTTTGGTTTCCTGCATCCTGTTTTGTTCCAGACAAGAAGAGATCAATAGTTGTATCTCAGATGGCCACTTCCAAGCTTTTAAGACCCCCCACACTACTCATCAAACTAAGAAGTACATTATCTTTATGAACTATGTTATGCCAACTGACTGAGTTGTCACCAAGACTCTGGTCCTAAGCCTTTTAACCAAGTAAACCAATCCTACAAGGCCCATAGGGTTTTCCAGGTTATAATCTTTACAAGAGCAGATCACCAGTCTTTCTCTCACATAGCCACTGGGTAGATTCAAACCACCAGTCTTTGAAAGCTGAGCACTTAGCCATTGTGCCACTAGAGCTCCTTATATAGTTACATAGACATAACTGAATATAAACAATATAAGTACATATGTAAACATACATACATAACTACATATGTAAACAACAACAACAAAAAAACCCCACTGTCATCTAGTTGATTCTGACTCATGGTGACCCCATGTGTTACAAAGTAGAACTGAGCTCCATAGGATCTTCTTGGCTGTAGTTTTTTCAGAAGCAGATCGCCAGGTCTTTCTTCCACGGTGCCACTGGGTAGGTTCAAATCTCCGACCTTTAGGTTCATAGACCAGTGCAAACTATTTGTGCCACTCAGGGGCTTATACATAGATAGGTGTGTGTGTGTGTGTATATATACACACACACACATAAGTAGAGGAGAGATTTGTTGGTATATATATTTTTATATGTATGTATGTGTTGTCTGGTTAAGTGCTCGGCTACTATCCAAAAGGTCACCAGTTCAAACCCACTAGCCACTCCTTGGGAGAAAGATGTGACATTCTGCTTGCTTCCATAAAGATTATAGCCTTGGAAACCCTATGGGGCAGTTCTACTCTGTCCTGCAGGGTTGCTATGAGTTGGAATCAACTTAACAGCAACGAGTTTGGTTTTCTGGGTTTTACGTGTTGGCTAGACGTAAAATATATTTCTCACTTTGGAACACGTTCAGAAGAATTTGAAAACTCTACTGTGAAAGACCTGGCTTTTCAGGGAGACAGAGGTAGAAGTTCATAGGCATATCACAGAGTAGACCTATCACTGTCCCAACATGCAACAGAGGTGATGTGCTCCTAAATGCTAAACACCCTCCCCAACAATCGAAAAGAACCAAAAAATTGATACCACCCCCTCTAGCTTGCAGGGAGCTTCAAGATTCAACCTTATCCCCTTTCCTGATAAAAACTCTTAGCAAAATAGGAATAGAAGGGAAACTCCTCAACATAATTAAGGGCATATCTTCAGAACCAACAGCCAACATTATTCTCAATGGAGTAAGACTGAGAGTCTTCCCTTTGAGAACGGGTATGAGACAAGGATGCCCACTATCATGACATTTATTCAATATTGTATTGGAAGTCCTAGCCAGAGCAATAAGACAAGAAAGGGAAATAAAGGGTATCCAAACTGGAAAGGAAGAAGTGAAACTATCTCTATTCACAGATGCCATGATTCTTTACAGAGAAAATCCCAGAAGCTCCACCAAAAAAAAGCTACTGGATCTAATAGAAGAATTCAGCAAAGTATCAGGGTACAAGATCTACACACAAAAACTTGCTGGATTCCTTTATGCTAACAAGGAGAACTCCAAAAAGAAAACAATACCATTTACAATAGCCCCCACAAGAATAAAATACCTAGGAATAAACCTAACCGGGGATGTAAAAGACCTATACAATGAAAACCATAAAACACTACTGAGAGGAACTAAAAGTGACTTTCATAAATGGAAAAAAAAAAAATTCCATGCTCATGGATTGGAAGATTTAATATTGTGAAAATGTCAATGCCACCCAAAGTAACCTATAGATATAATGCAATCCCAATCCAAATTCCAACAACATTCTTTCCTGAAATGGAAAAACATAGCACCAACTTTATATGGAAAGGAAAGAGACCCCGAATAGCCAAAGCAATATTGAAGAAGAACAAAGTATAAGGCCTCACACTCCTCAACCTCAAAGCGTACTATACAGCCATAGTAATCAAAGACCTGGTACTGGTTGGTTCAATGACAGACACACAGACCAATGGAATAGAATTGAGAGCCCAAAAATAAATTCAGCCATCTATAGGCTGCTAATTTTTGACAAGGGGGCAAAGTCCATTCAATGGGGTGGAAGCAGTCTCTCTAACAAATGGTGCTGGCAAAATTGGATATCCATTTGCCATAAAGATTTCTGTAAAGATTACAGCCTCGAAAACCACACGGGACAGTTGTATGAGTCCTATGGAGTCGGAATCACCTTCACGATAACTTTTTTTTTTTTTTTTGGTCCAACCATGGTAGCTTCCTGGGAGGGGTTGAAGTGCGCCTTGCAGCAGCAGAAAGTCAGTGATGCCACAGCTTCCCGATAAACCTTCAAAGGCAAAAGCAGTACTGGGTCCCTAGAGAAACTCTTGAGCATGAAAGGGTAGACAGGCTTAGGAACGGAATTGAGGAACGCAGTTCTTTCTTAATCCGGGAATTCCATGTGATGGAAACAAAATAACCAGAACGGAAATAATGAGAATGCTGACACATTGTGAAAAGGGTAACCAGTGTCACTGAATAATACGTATAAAAATTGTCAAATAACAATTTGTTGCTTTCTTAAAAAACACAGTAAAGTGTTAAAAAAAAAAAAAATTCAACGTTATCCCCCTACGCATGTGGTTGATAGTTCACATACAATTAATAGTTTACCAAACCTATTAAAATGAAATACTAAATATAATGTATTAAAAGCTGACAAAGTAGTCCCACCAAAAGTGAAATCAGTAATCCTGAAGAAAAAGTGAAAGTGGGGCGAGAGAAATGGAAGGAAGGAAGGGAAGCACAGAGACCCCTTAGCTGACTAATGTAGGTTCCTGGAAGATTTACGGAGGGAAAGAGTGGTGCCCCCGACGAGTGGCGCAAATCACTGCCTGGGTTCACTGTCCCTGTTCAGAGAAATCAAGGGCTGTAGAGCTTCACAGCCAAGGTGCCCGGAACGTTATCCGCTCTCTCTCCCAGCCCAGCCCCAGGGCAGAGCTACCACCAGCGGCCCTGCCCTGGTCTAATCACTTCTGTTCTCGCCCAGATCCAGTCCGTTTTGCAACCGACTGCCAACTTAATCTTTAAAAAGAGCATTTTGTTCACATCGTCCCCATGCTGAAAAGCCTTCAGAGGCTAACCACAGTTGGTCCTCCTTAGCTTGGACAATCAGCCTTACTCTTCACTGTCTCCCTCCACCTACTTTCTGTTGTGTAGCCGTGACACGCTCAGACTGGTCGCCTCATGCCCTGATGAGCCCTGCGCAGGGCACCTCCCTGACGCTGCTGGTGCCCAGCGGGTTCCCGGAAGCCCCTCTCTTCTCCCTTCACCACTCCACGTTTCCTTCATGGCACACTTCACACCCTGCTCCTTCCAGGCAACTACCATGGTTGGAAAAAAAAAAAAAAAAAGTTACAGTGAAGTTCATTCTGACTCATATAAAAGTGCCCCACGTGGTTTCTGAGGCTGAAATCTTTACAGAAGCCCTTTGCCACGTCTTTCCTCCTCAGAACAGCTGGTGGGTTCCAACCGCGCACGTTTAGGTTAGAAGTGCAGTGCTTAACCACTCCATCACCAGGGCTCATTCCCACGTTGCCTAGGCCTTAGTAACTGCTGCGTTCTTTGAACTCACACATTGCTGCCTTTGAGTCTTTTTTTTAAATCTTTTTTTAGGGACAAGTTTGTTATCTTATTTGAATTATAAGCCCCTTAAAAAAAAAACGCTGTCTCCCACCTCTGTATATCCCCAGGACTGTAAAAAAATGTCATAAGTGATGATTTCTCATTTAAGTTATTCGTTTCACACATATCTAAGCGCCCGGTAGCAGGCTATCTTAAATTTATTTGCAAAACTACTTGATTAAAATAAGTTACTAATGGAAGAAACAATATCTATTTATTTTAATATTTAGAACAAAGCCTGATACACACCCATTGACAACAAGTGGATTCCGACTTGTGTGTTACGTATGTTACAGAGTAAAACTGCTCCATAGGGTTTTCTTAGCTATAATCTTTACGAAGCTGGTGGCCAGGCCTTTCTTCCTCTGCACCACTGAGTGGGTTCAAACTGCCAATCTATAGCTTAGCAGCCAATTGCAAATTAATTGAGTAATAAAAGCTGTATGTCTGATTATGGTTCCTTTGAGATTATTTTAACCGATCCCTCACAGCACTATCTTTTCAATGGACTTTGGGAAATGGAGACTTGATTAAGTGTGCCTTAAATCAGGTTCTTTAATTTGGGTGTAAATTAAGGGCCATCATTTTCCAATTCATCTTCTGTTATATTTTGCATCTTTCTTTTCCCCACCATCTCAACAATAATTATCTCAAACTCAATTCTTGACACTCAGAGTATAATAGACACTATTACAGTAGGACTTCTTAATGTTTTATAGATCTGATTGATCTCTGAATTAAATCATATTTTACAAAGCATAAAAATATTATAAAGCATATAGGGAGGCCCAAAGAATAATGAAAGTAATTCTCCCACCCTGGGTGCACCTCAGGCCTCCGTAGTCGTTGGATGTGTGGGACTGTCATGTGACATGCTCTCGCTGCCCCAATCCCCACTGTTCAGAGTGCACCAACAAATGCAGAATCTCCCAGAAGAAAAATAGTGAAATAGTTTAAAAAAACAAAAACCACTGTTGAGTGTTTGACACATGCCAAGCACTCTACTGGGTGTTTTTGTATATGTTTCCTTATTTACACCTCACAATCACTTACGGAAGTGAGGAAATGAAGGCTCAGAGAAGCTGGTAACTCATGGAAAGCCATGCAGCTTGTGAGAGGTGGAGCTGGGATTTGAGCCCCAGTCTGTCTGGCCCTAGTCGGGGAGACCTTCCCATCCCCATTTAGCCAGGAGGGTCTGATGGCCAGTGTAATTGTTAACAGCACCATTTCACTCTCAGAAGTGTCCTGATTTGGAGGATAAACTATTCAGCCACCTTATCGCAAGCCCATGAGCACTATGCTGCCACCGACATTTATCCAAACGGCCTCCGCCTGCTTCTACTCCACTTGATGCCACAAAAACTAAGAAGTTTGGATGGCTTCTTAATTTAGTGAAAAGATTGAAAGAGTAATTCTCATAAATATATTGTGTCCTCTCTATTTGACCACTTAAACAATTTTCAAAATGTGATTCTACTTGAAATCAGGGAAATCTTGGATGAAGGGCAGTAAGTCACCTTCTTTTTGAAGTCCCAGCTGAACAGAAAGTCTTTGCCTATTGAAAGATCTTCACCCATTATCAACCCTAGTCCCTGTAGTCCCTTCCTCCAAATGACATTGAGAACAACCTGACTGAGTTTGGTGCTAAGATCCTGTCTCAGGTATCAACAGTTGTGCTAGCAGAAATGTGATTTAGAACAGAGAGGAGCCCCCCCAAAAAGATGATGTGCGAGAAGTATAAGAGCATATATTGTAAGAAGTCACACACACACACACACACACACACAGAGGAACAGAACTGATGATTTAAAAACAAAATCTCTGAGTAAACAAGAGCCAAAAATGCAACGTTGTTAAAAGGTTTGCAGGTGGCATGGACGGGAAGGGAGAAAAGGTTTCAGAAACATGGCTGGCGGGGCCAGAGTACTGATTGCTCCACCCTCCCACCTCTATCTAGATGACCCCTGAAGGGGTCTCAGAGCAGAATCATGGTTCCCAGATTGGCCACTCATCAAAACCACATGGGGAGGTTTCTTTAACGAAGAAATTGCAAGAAAAAGAGAGAGAGGCAAAGAAGGGAGACTGGGGGAATTGGACCTATAGATCAAAAGACACAGCCACCAGTCTCCTTGTGTGGAGCTTATTTAGATTCCAATTCAAGAAAACTGTTAAAAGAAAAAAAGTATGACATTTATGAGATGATTAGAAATGTGACCACTGACTGGATCTGAGGCCGTTACAAAATTGTTTTAAATATTCTAAGGCATGATACCAAAAAACCAAACCAAACCCGTTGCCGTCGAGTTGATTCCGGACTCATAGCAACCCTATAGAACAGAGTAGAACTGCCCCATAGGGTTTCCGAGGAGCACCTGGTACATTTGAACTGCTGACCTTTTGGTTAGCAGCAGTAGCTTTTAACCACTACGCCACCAGGGTTTCCTTATGTGTGATAAACCAAAAAAAAAAAAACCAAACCCATTGCCATTGAGTTGATTCCAACTCACAGCAACCCTATAGGACAGGGTAGAACTGCCCCATAAAGTTTCCAAGGTGTGCCTGATGGATTCGAACCGCCAACCTTTTGGTTAGTAGTATTGCACTTAACCACTATGCCACCAGGGTTTCCTTAGGTGTGATATTGGTATGTAATTTTTTTTTTTTTAAGTAGCTTTTGAAGATATATGCTGCAATACTTACAAATGAAATGTTAGGATGTCTGGGGTTTTCTCTAAAATGACATGGGGGAAAAAATAATATGGGGGAGTGGATGCTGGGTGGGAGATAGATAGCAGAAGATTGGTCATGAGTTGATAGTTGTTAAGGCTGAGTAATGGGTCCATGGGAATTCATTATACTATTCTGTTTGCTTTTATGTGTGTTTGAAATTGTCCATAATAAAAAAAATTTAATCCCCTGGGGGTTCTTAAATAATACAGGTGCCTTCACCCCACCTAAGAATGACAAAATCAGAATCTCCATTGTAGCCAGTGATTTTGATGATCAACGAGGTTTAAGAACTACTGCTGTAAAGAACTGTGGTAAAACACAAAAACCATTAATGAGTTGAGACCTGATATTTTAACATCCAGGATTTTCAGCTGAAAGATTAGATAACTGAAGACGGTTGTTGATTCCTGAGGAATTGTGAAGAAAGGAAAAGGTACTAAAAAGAAAAAAAAACCCAAACCTGTGGCTGTCGAGTAGATTCCGACTCATAGTGACCTTATAGGACAGAGTAGAACTGCGCCATAGGGTTTCCAAGGAGCACCTAGTGGATTTGAACTGCCAACTTCTGGGTTAGCGGCAGTAGCTCTTAACCACTATGGCACCAGGGTTTCTGAAAAGGTACTAGAAGACTAAATATAGTAAATGTCTTTCCAAGTCTCAAAAAGAATATGGGAAGACTTCCTATTAAATATGGTGAATTGAAAACATTCATTTATGTCCATACCCTTCTCAAAAAAAAAAAAAACCCTTAAATGATATAAAGTGGTATAAATCCAAAAGGTAAAAGGAAGTGTTGAGAAAAAGCAACAAATAGTAGACAAGCAATGTTAACAAAATTTTGGAAGACAGAAAGCAGGTGGAGTTGACTGAGCTGAGAAACCTAAGAACCAAGGGCCTGAATGAGAGAGGGACACAATGAAAAGCAAGACAACTCTGGACAACTTCCCCCCTCCGCCCCCACCAAAAAAAAAAAAGAGCCTAAAGAATTTGAGGCACCAGCTACTTGGAAGATAGGGATGAGGGAAACATGTTGATATAAACAGGGGAATGACTACATAATGAACAATTGGACCCTCAGCTCCCTCCCCAATCCAAGGAGAGAGACAACTGTCTGTCCTCCAGCCCAGCAGCTTTACTTACGAGAAATTGACCAAGCGCTACTCTAGACCAGTAGTCGTAAGGTATGGCTGTAGGCTGGAGAGAGGCCCATTCCTGATGACAGGGGATCAAGCGAAAGTTTATAACTTGAAGGAGGAGACCTGGCCTCTTTGGGCCACTCAGATATGCACACTGGGGTTGAAGTATATATGCATCCCACCACCAACATTCTCCCTCACCACTGCTCCACCCACCACCACCCCACCCACCACCACTCCACCCTACCACCACCACCCCACACACCACCACCCCACACACCACCACCCTCCCTCTCCACCATCCTCCCTCACCACCACCCTCCCTCACCACCACCCCACCCACCACCACCTCGCCCTACAAGCACCCCACCCCACCACCACCCCGTCTCACCGCCACCCCACCTCCTAGACAGGAAACTGGTAGATCCTTATCTGACAAAATGCCCCAGCTGTCCAGAGAGAAAAGACCTAGTTATTGATATTTGAGATCTTCAACAACGTAGCCAGGTGCCTTCCTCATTCTTATATATGAAAAGACAGCAAAGAATTACCAGATATTTGAGAAGTGCCTTTATCTGAGATTGAAACCAAAACCAACTGGGAGGGGAAAAAAGGGAATTTATAGGAAACAGAAACTCAAGAAGGAGAAAAACAACTTTTTGTAAAAGTCTAAAAAGTAAATATCCTCTAGAGATTAGTAAAGACTACATATCCAAGAAACATATAGCAGGTGCTATACCCAAGGAACATTGACAGAACAATTTGGAGAACATGTAGATAATAGTGAAAATAATTACAGCATAAATAAAAAATCCAATAGAAGGTTTAGAAAATAAATGTAATCTCTCAGAAAGTAGAAGAAAAGGACAGAAAAGGGGAAAAATGTAGTCAGATAGGTTTTACCATTTTTTGTGATGAGTTTAGGAGGAATTATTGATTAAAAAAAAAACTAAGCACATAAACAAAGAAGCAATCAACAACTTTGAGAAGAACAAAAAATTTGTAAGAAAGGAAGTGTAATCATGGGGTACTATGAAAGTAAACAGTACTTTCATAGTCCTGAAAAGGTAAACACTGAAGACTGATTAAATCAGAAACCATGTTGGAGGGTGAAGGGAAGTAGGAGGAGGGGAAGTGTTATTTGGGCTGTGAGAGCACTTGATCCTCCTCTTCCAAGCTGGAACTCCAGAGATAATGCCCAAAATTGGCAAATCAAGAAAAAACCAACTTAAGCATGCTATTTAGAAGGTAGATAGCAAAAGAAACATCTGAAACAATTTGGAGAGGAGTCTGAGGGGTAAGCAAGTATGAGGCAGGGGATTTTTTTTCTTTATTTTAAATTATACTATTTCAGTATTTGACTTTCTATACTGAGAGCTTTTGTGTTTATTGTTCCCTCTGCCTGGACACTTCACCCTTAGGTACCCAGCTTAGTCCCTCACTTCATTTACATCATTTAGGTCTTGGCTTAAATTTGGCTTCGTCAGAGAGTACTTCCCTCACTATCTTATATAAAATTGCACATATAGCAACTCTCTACTCCCTTGCCTTCTTTCACTTTTCATCAGAGGACTTCTCATCATCTGACATATTATATATTTCTTTGATTATTTACTTATTTATTTTGTTTATAACTAGAATGTAAATTCCACAAGCACAGAGACTTCATCCTGTTTATCACAGCAGAATAAAAGTGTCTAGCACATAGTAGACACTCAGTGGATATTTTTTGGATCTATGAATGAATATACATGTACTGTCTTGATAGAAAATAAATAATAAAGAAGAAAAGAGAGAAGAAAGGAAGGGAGAAAGGGGGGAATGGAGAAGCGAAGGTAGGCTAATTTAGCAAACAGTCCTAAGTAATCTCAATCTTCAAGTTAGGATGGACTATTAAAGGGATAGGTTGCAAGGGCTCAGAAAAGGGCGTGAGGATCCTTGGAACCCAGCAAATGTTCACTAGGACATATTATATGAGTCTCCTGTCATTTCCCTTTGAAAGGACTCATGACAAGATTGTTGTTGTTGTTAGGTGGCATTTTGGCTCATAACGACCCTATGTACGACAGAAGGAAGTACTGTCCAGTCTGCACCATCCTCACAATCATTGTTATGCTTGAACCCGTTGTTGCAACCACTGTGTCAATCCATCTCATTGAGGGTCTCCCTCTTTTTCACTGACCCTCTACTTTACCAAGCATGATGTCCTTCTTCAGGGACTGACTCCTCCTGATAACATGTCCAAAGCATTGAGACAAAGTCTCACCATCCTTGATTCCAAGGCGCATTCTGGCTGTACTTCTTCCAAGACAGATTTCTTTTGGTGGTCCATGGCATATTCAATATTCCTTGCCAGCATCATAATTCAAAGGCACAGATTTTTTTCAGCCTTCCTTATTCATTATCCAGCTTTTGCATGCAACTGAAAACATCATAGCTTGGTTCAGGTGCACCTTAACCCTCAAAGTGACATCTTTGCTTTTTAACACTTTAAAAAGGTCTTTTGCAGCAGATTTGCATGACAAGACTAGGGATCAGGAAAATTCCTCATCCTGGAGCTTCTGGACTCCCACAGGCTTTATCACCATCTAATTTCAGACCAGGCTCAGATTAAAGGACAATTAAGTGAACGAGTAACTTGCCCCAAAGAGATTCTGGTCTCCTTCAGACTCTGTATTTAGACTAGGTTTTTTTTGCTCTGTATTTTTACCAATAACTTACATAATTTTGGAGCCTTGATGGCGTAGTGGTTAAGAGTTCAGCTGCCAACCAAAAGGTCGGCAGTTCGAATCCACTAGCCACTTTTTGGAAACCCTATAGGGCAGTTCTGCTCTGTTCTATGGGGTCGCTATGAGTCAGAATCAACTTGTTGGCAATGGGTTTGGTTTTTGGTTTTTATATAAAGTTATGGAAGGGATGCCTGTTAAGTGTTGGATAACGTGAAGTGGAAAGGAATAAAGACCACAAAAGAGATGAGATAAGTTAACTGGGATAAAAATAGATCCTATGCTTTTTTTTTTTTTTTTATGCTTAGATCCATGAACCCATTGAACTTGTATAGAAACGGGGAGAAATGTGAAAAACATTGGAGGGTTTCTGTCTATAGTCAGCTCGATATGAATCAACATTATGCTATCGAAAAAGGCTAATGGGTCTGGGGCTGTTTTAGTGGATGTGCAATATCTAGAAGAGAGAGAGGAGGTATGAGCTCAGTGGACTCAGCACTGTTCAGACCATCTAGAGGATTGTGTTCAGATTTTAGAATCCACTCTTATTAAAGGTATGTAGACAAAGTAAAAGAAGAGGGCTTTGGTGGTTCAGTGGTAGAATTCTCATCTTCCATGCCAAAGACCCAGGTTCAATTCCTGGCAGTGCACCTCATATGCAGCTACCACCTGTCTGTCAGTGGAGGCTTGCATGTTGCTATAATGCTGCACAAGTTTTAGGGGAGCTTCAAAGCTAAGACAGCCTAAGAAGAAAGATCTGGAGATCTACTTCCAAAAAATCACCCAATGAAAACCCTATGGATCACAATGGCGTGATCCCATTGTGCTTGGGATCACCATGAGTTGGGGGCTCACTAGACGGCAGCTAACAACAACAACAGCAGACAAAGTAAAACCAATTCAGAGCCATCGGGATGAGAAAGAAACTTCAACAGGGTCACATAAGAGCTGATTGAAGGAAATGGAAAGTATGACAAAGGAAGAAACGGTGACTACCACCAAATAACTGAAGAATTGTCATCTAGAACAGGGATTAGAATGAATCGTTATGCCCTAAGGTAGTAGGATTAGGATCAGTGGGTACAAACTATAAGAAGGAGCTTCTAAGATACTTGTGCAAAGATGGGGTGTGCTGTCAGGTGAGCTGGCAGGATGTCATCAGGGAGAATCAGGAGCCATGTTAGTGGTTCTCCTGTAGCGTAGAGGTGTTGAACCAGATGAGCTTTATGGTCCTGTCCAACTCGGAGATTCTGTGGTCAATGCTGAGAACAGAGAACAAAAGGAAATGGAGCTGAGCTTCTGTATGAAAAACAGAGTAAGATGACAGGAAGAAGCATTTATCACCAGATGAAATAACTTTGAAACATGATGAAGGAAGTTACATTATCTTCTTGGCAGCTCTTTAAACACAGGTTAAGGTCTCATTGCATTGCTGTTGTTGTTAGTTGTCATGGATTTTGATCCGACTCATGGCGACCTCACGTACAACAAAATAAAATGTTGCTCAGTCCTGCGCCACTTTCACAATCATTGGTGTGCTCAAGTCCAGCATTGCAGCCACTGTGTATTTTGAGCGCCTTCCACGCAGGGGTTCATCTTCCAGCATTGTATTGGGCAATATTCTGTTGTGAAGCATAGGATACTCATTGGCTAATTTTCAGAAATATATCACCAGGCCTTTCTTCCTGTGTGTCTTAGTGTGGAAGGAAGCTCCAGTGAAACCTGTCCACCATGGGTGATCCTGCTAGTATATTTAATACCATTGGTGTAGATTCCAGCGTCACAGGAACATGCAAGCCACCACAGAACAGCAAACTGACAAACGAGTGGTGGCTCATTGCCTAGGCTTTGTTTAATGCCTCTGTGAGTCTTATTCATCTCTATGTCTGTCATGCCTAATTTTAAGAAAACCATTGCTGTTGAGTTGATCCTGACTCATGGCAACCCCATGTGTTAAGAGTAGCACTGCTCCATGGGGTGTTCTCAGTATAATCTTTACAGATGTGGATTGCCAGGCCTTTCTTCTGTGGCGCCTCTGGGAGGGTCCGAACTGTCAACCTTTAGGTTAGTGGTCAAGGGCAAACAATTTGTGCCACCCAGAGATCTTCATGCCTAATACGTGGTACTTATTTAATGGGACTAATTGAATTCCATGATGGTCTCAGATTAGTTGCTCCTTAAGATAATTTCCATGAAGAAATGGATGACTTTTTTTTTTTTTTTTTTTGGATTTGGTATAAGAGAGAGAAGGAAACTAATATGGAATAAATGTCCAACAATGTGCCAGGCAGTATATAAGTGGTTTCCAACATTTAGGCTAAAGTTGGTTTTGCAAAGGGAGGCACCATTTCTAAGTCTTACTGCTGTTTGGCCTTCTCAGTGGCCCTGCACCTTAGAGCCTGCAGAGAGAAACACCCTCTAACTCGACAGAATACTCCTGCTTCTGAAACATTCTGTGGATTTATAATAGAAAAATCTTCTACTATAAAAATTTGCAGTTTGTGGCTTTCTTTACTAAAACTATAAACAGACTTCCTATTAAAATATTGTTATATAAAACACCTGTTCTCAGCTTAATTTTGTGGAAATAAGAATGTAGGTACATTGTAAGGTCTAGTTGCTTGAATTATCACATACCTAGACCACAGAGGTAGAAGTAGGAACAAGCAAGAGGAATGAAGTCTTCTGTTTTATCTTTCAGATACCCAGTGCTTTCTGCAGCAGTTGGTCGGGGCACTGTCAAATGCACTGATGAGAGGTTTCCCAAAGTTAATTTTTCTCATAATACAATAACCAAATTTGCCTTAACACTTGAAAAGGCCCATCCATACTAAAAAGAATCAGTTGCTTAATCCTAAAATTAAAGGTTATCGCATGCGAGAGAAAATAATTACATGCTCAAAGTACGGAAAAAAGAAAACTTTTTAAATATGTAGGTGTTTGTATAATTAAAGACTAATCAAGCGTGAAGGGCTGCTGACTAAACCAGAAAATGAGATTGTTGGCAAGCAATATTGTAATGTAAATGCCATTTTTGTTTAACTACTAAGAAGCTGGAGAAATGATATCCCAAACAGATTAAAAGCAAACAGCATTGATAATAAATATTTATCAGATTTCAAATGCAACACGCGGAATTTTTATATTTTACATGCAAGATTTGTTTGCAGTCAAGTATTCAGGTGCTTTTCAAGGGGGTAGTAACATCCTCATTGAGAACTGCATTTTCAGATAGTATCTGCCTTCTGTTAAAGTACATGCAAAATATTAACCAAGGGCAGGTGCCACTTTTCAGATGTGATGCCCACAATGCAATTATCCGTTAATTAGGGTTTTGCTAATTAGTATAGTTAATTAGTACTAGGCAAATACTTCCTAATGAATGTACTGAATATGTTCTTATGGAGAGAGAAAGTAGATTAAAAACCACACGCAATTGTTAAAATAAAATGGAAACATTAAACATGAAATACACAGTTTCTATAAACTGCAGGCTTACTTTTAAAGTAGGAAGAGTAGAAACTTTGGAGTCACATACAACCATTCTGAGACTTTCTACAGCTATAAAACATTACGCAGTGCACACATTCGTTGTAAGGATTAAATAACATATAGGAAGCACCTTTCAGTGCCTAGGACATAATAATCATTCGGTGAATCTTAGTTTTTCTCCCTTTCTGCTCTCTTCTCTGCTGACCACTCATGAGTCTTTTCTCGTGGAGATTCTGTTGCCTCTGGAAACTCTGTGAAGTCACCCGACTGCATTCTGGGTGTGCACAGACAGCCTGACTGGGCCTGACCACATCGACATTCTCGAAACCTAAAAGTAATCTAAGGGGATGACAATCTGAATTTTTCTCTTGGTTTGAGGGAACTCAGAAATTCAACAGAAAGAGAGTATATTGCAAAGAGGTGAAAGATTTTAATCTAATGAAGCCCTTGCTGTAAAATTTACTTCCTTTTTGTGTGTGGTGACTTCCATGTGCTCAGCTGTAGCTCAGCCCTGATTTATCTTATAAATCAAAATCTGCTGCATAGATGTAGGGGCAAACTCTGAAAAGCCAACTTCTTGACCCACTGAAAAAAATATGACCGAATTAATCAAAAGTAGCTTTTGAAACTCAAGTGTTGTGAAGGAAAGCATGCTGCTTTTCTTCTACCACAAAGTGTAATTCTAGATAAGCCCTGAGGAGAGGAGGCAAGACTGTCTTTTTTTTTTTTTTTTTTTACCGTTCAGAACCAATAGAAGATTCACTTTTCGGTTTCTAAATTAGAATCCATCAGTTTGACTGCCTGTGTTTCTTTTGGGTGTGATGCAGATGGTATGTAATCCAGAAAGTTGAAAGCTTGCAGACCTACTAAAATGCGTTTGGGGAATTTGAGAAACAGAGTATTGAGTGACAATATGATAGCCTTCAGGCTTGCTGCTAGAAATTTTTATTTAACTTATTTTCTCCCTAATGTGGTAGTAACACGTACCTATTTTCTGAAGATTGCCGAACACATCATCAAATGACAGCTCAAAAAACATTTTAGAGTGTATTCTTTTCCCTTTTATGTAACTTACTTTGAAAGCCAGGAAACAGCACCAAAAAAAAAAAAAAGCTGTTTCTCTTATCGCCTCTCCCCACTCATACAGTTTGAAGAGGTCACAGTGAAATTGCAAATTCTTGAATCTGAAGAAAGAACACCCACAAATGTTTGAGGTCTGGTTTTAGAGAGAACCTGAGGTTGTTCGCCCAAGCAAGTGGGTCAGACAAAAGGGTGGAGCCCACAGAAAATGCCTCTGTCACGTAGAGGCGGTGTGTCCTTCACAAGCTGCACGTGGACAAAGCGCCTGCTCCTGCAGGGCAGCACCTGGTCCCCCAGGTGTCCTCACCTGGTGACTGAGAGTGTAGAGTGTTGCTCCAGTTCGTAGAGTCCACGTTTCTACAGCAGTTCCCACTCTCGCCTCATCTGGGAATACAGAGCTGCTGCTTCGGTGAATCCAAACAAAATTATAATCTAGTCTGAAATTGTACACAAAACACCGTCCACTAAAATGCATCTTGCAGTCTCCAGGCCTGACCAAAATTCAGATAGCATGCATTTAGTCAATGGCTTTTTATGTCCTATTGAAAGCTATCAACTGCCAGGAAAAAAAGGGAAATGGAAATGTTTATTCCAATGGATATAAGAGTTGAGTAGCCCACGAGAGAAATCCCTGCATGACACGAACAGCTCACATGCTCGGCTGCTAACTGAAAGGTTTAAGGTTTGAGGCACCTTGGAAGAAAGGCGACCTACTTCTGATAAAATCAGCCATTGAAAATCCTACTTTGGCACACATGGGGTAGCCATGAGTCGGAATCAACTCAAAGGCAACTGATGTCGGCCCAAGAGAAAGCCTGCCAGAATCCCCTAGTTGGCACCCCCTGTCTGGCTATGTTTGCTCATGGGCTACTGAGATTCACAGAGGACACTATGGCAAACTGAGACTTCATCATCTGGGGACAATTTTTTTCTCAGGTTCCATGTTAGATTTCTGATCCCATTTTAATCCTTTGAGTCATTCATTCATCCATTCATTCAACAACTGTGTATTGAGCATCTATGGATGTCAGGCACTATTCTAGGAGCTAGAACAGGGATCAGGGATGCATGTAAACAAAAACAGTAAACACTTAAATACATAGTGTGCCAAGCATTGATAATTTCTATGGGGGAATAAAAAATAGGGAAAAAGGGAAAGAAAGTACTGGGGGGGGGGGTGGGTTACTATTTGATACAGGTTGATCAGAGAAGGCATCTCTCTTGGGGCAGACTGCTGTTGGGAGAGAATCCTGCCAACATATGGAGAGAGCATGCCGGGGCATGGAACAAGGGTGAAGCCCTGAGGTAGGAGGATGCTTAGTAGGTTCAATGGAGAGCAGAAAAGCCAGTAAGGATGGACAGGGGGAAGTGACAGGAGATGAGGTCAGAGAGGGAACAGGGGCCAGATCACATCTTGGGTCTTGTAGGCCACTATAAGGTCTTTAAAGGAGTCCTGGTAGCACAATGATTAAAGCACTCAACTGCTAACCAAAAGGGCCGTGGTTCAAAACCACCAGTAGCTCTGCAGGAGAAAGATGTAGCAGTCTGCTTCTGTGAAAATTTACAGATTTGGAAACCCTGTGGGGTCTGTGTGAGTTGGGATCAACTCAAAGGTAGTGAATTTGGGTTTTTTTGGATAAGGTCTTTAGATATTACTCTGAGTTAACAGGAAGCTGCATAGATGCTATGAAGAGAATAGACTGATGGGGGTCAAGAGCAGAAGCAGCAAGTCCAGTTAGAAATCTACAGGCAGGAGTGATGGTGGCTTGTACTAGGTTGGAAGTGGTAGAAATGGTGAGAAGTAATCAGACTCTGTATACATTTCAAGGAAGAACTGAAAAATTTGCTGATAGACTGACTAGGAGATGTAGGAAAAAGAAAGGAGTCACGCCTGTCTCCAATGACTCTGACCTTTGCAACTGGAGGTATGACACTGGCATTCACTTGAAGCGGGGAAGGCTATGGGAAGAGCAGTTTTGGAGACAGATTTTATTTTTAGTGTGTCGGCTTGGACAGATTGTGCTTGAGAGACCATTAAATGACTAAGAGGAAATGTTGAGGAAGTACTTGGATAGTTAAATTTCAGAAAAAGGTCCATGCCAGAGATACAGATGTGGGAATTCACCAGTATACTGCTGGCGTTTAAAGTTGTAAAACTGAGATCACCTAGAAAGTATCATAGATAGAAAAGAAGTTCAAGAACTGGGCCCTGGAGCACTCCAACATTAAGAATTCCTTAGGAAGAAGAGAAATTGGCCAAGGAAACTGAAGCCAGTGAAGTAGGACAGGGTAGTGCCCAGAAGCCAAAGTAAAGAAAGTGACTCACGGAGGGATTCGTTAACTTGTCAACTTTTTTGGATAGATCAAGTAAGAAGAGGGCTGAGAATTAATCATAGAATTAAGCACCTGCATGTAAATGGTGACGGTGACAAAGGGTTCAATGGAATGGTAGTGATGAATTGGAGTGATTAAAATTGATTCCAGAAAGAATAAAAGGAGAAGAATTGGATAGATCGAGACTAGGCCATTCTTTCTGGGCATTTCACTGTAAAAGGAAGCAGACAAATTGTCCAGTATCTGAAGAGGATTTGGGGTCAAGAGACGCTGACTTTTTAAGATGAAAACTGAAACGGAATATCTATATACTGATGATAATGCTCCAGTTAACCACTAGTTAATGTCGTGTCTACCTCAACTCATGGTGCCACATCTGTGTCAGAGTAGAACTGCACTCCATAGGGTTTTCAGTGGCTGATTTTTTGGAAGTAAATCTCCAGGCCTTTTTTTGGAGGTGCCATTGGATGGATTGGAACCTCCAACCTTTTGGTTAACAGCCTACCACATTAACCATTTACATCCCTCATGGACTCCAATGACCCAGCAGAGGTCATTTGATGAAACAAGTCGGGGGTATTCTTCAGAGACATATTGCACTAGTGGAGGGTTTTCCCTAGAAAGGAACTCAGCATGCTTGGTCATAAAACCAGGAGAATGCACAGAATATACAGAGATAGATGTTGTGGGCAGATAGTGGAGGCAATCAAAGGTGTGAAAGTTCTCTTCTGATTGCTTCTATTTTCTCAATGAAATAAGCAGCAATGTAAACAGCTGAGAGTAAGAATGGGAAAAGGACTAGAGAAGAGAAACGAGAAAGCATCAAACGGTCCTTCTAGGATGTGGGAAAGTGTTCTGACCAGGAAAATGCCATAGGGTAGTTGGGTAGTATCAAGGGTCTCCTTGAGGTTAGCAGTTATGTTCTTAAAGTGAGGCTGGTCAGCACAGTTGTGAGCTTTTCTCCAACCAATTTCAGTTGTGTGGTTGCAAGCATAGAGTAAGTAAAGAGTTGGATTTAGCCCAGAATGGAGTTTGGCTGGGAGAGGAAGTCAAAGGGAAGGGAATTAAGGGTGCACACAAGGAAGTTACCATGGAGGCCAGGGAGGGGGGTGTTTGTACTTAAGATGATGGAAGGGTTGTGGTTATGGACAACACAAGAGCATGACCTTGAACGTGCTCATTGGAGGAGAAAAGGGCAAACAACTGAGAGGTCAGGATATAAAAATCACACATACACACATACACTTGCCATATCAGTGTTGTTCCACAAAGAGTGGCAGAGAGTCCAGAGCAAATGTGGTGGGGTGACTTAAGGATCTATGGATGATTGCAATAAAGGGTAGCAGGTCGTGTAGTCCGATAGCATGAGCTTCAAAGCTGGGGTTCTCAGGGAGATAGGAGGGAGAATGGTCTGAGAGCATCAGTGACAAGCATCAGGACACTCACCTACCTCCAGGCCCGGGACCCTAGGAATAACTTAACCACCACATAAGAGGTGTGCAGGGAAGCTGTAACCTCAGGAGTGACTCAGATTTCTGCTCAGGCAAAAAGGTGCAGAGAATATTCAGATAAGACATTGAGGAGATGATGTTTTGACTGATGAAGGATGATAAATTCCAGAGACTGTAGTGGAAGGGTCTCAGGAGTTGGGGAAGGGAAGGAGATGGGTATCCACAGCCGTATGGGGAAGTGTCCTGAAGATGAGGATTGACCTGGAATTCTTGGGATTCTGCGGTGACCTACACAACAGGGATACAGACGTGATGTGTTATTCCCCATGACCTCCAAAGAAGACTGAGGTGGGAGCTTTGAGAGCCCAGAGAGGAGTGAGGATTTCTCCATGAGTACACAACACTTGGGGGCTCATCTTCACTTCCACAGATAGAGGTGTGGAGACTGGGAGAGAGTAATATTTTGAGAATCACAAGGAAGCATTGGAGCTTTATTCACTCCCGGCAATCCCTTATCTGATATGTCATTTGTCAAATAAATATTGATGAGTTAGCCTCGGTTAATCAACTGGCACAAATAATAATAGTTCGGGAATTCTTTGCTTTTCTCCTCTCGGTCAGAAAATGCAGATACATTTAAATTTGAATCTCTAAATTTGAACTTCCAAATATACAATTAGCCTGGGAAGCCATTTGTCTAATAGCTACCCATGCCAGGAAAATAAACATAACTCTAAAATGTGAGAATGCATGTACTTTAAAAAATCCCAAATGGAAGAAAATCAGAATAACACAGAAAAACCTCAGCTATTCATCACCCTCAAAGAAATAAGTTTCTCCTAATAGCTAAGTTTCCCCAGAAAAGCGAAGGGTTAAACCTTTTAGCACTAGAACTGTAAAACTTGTAAAATGTAAATCTTTTAAAAGCATTTTACTTCTATCCCCTGTCTTCTTAAGCAGAGTATCATAGTAATAAAAATCTTCTATTTGTATCATGCCTCGTGGTTTACAAAGTACTTTCACAAACGTCTCCTATTATTCTCCAGCATCCTTGTAAAGTAGGCATTTCATGCATTTTACAAATGGATGAGGTGGACATTCACACGGGTGTGAATTGCCCGTTGTAGATGCAAGGGAACATAACTTCAACTCTCTGACGACTTTGGGTTGTTATTATCAATATAGATTATAGGGATGCTCCCAGAAGGCAAGGCCAGCATGCAATGTTAGATTACATAATGAAGGGCCAAACTGTGAGTTCAGGCTGAGTGCTTTCAGAAACCCGAAGAGGGGCCAGGCAAGCACTAGGATGGTCCAAGAGGACATCCTGGAAGTGGTGGAACTTGAGCAGACTGTAAAGTTTTAGTAGAATTTGGAAAGACAGGAAGAGGCAGAGGAAGAAAATAATTAAGTATGCTCCTGGATGTTTGCCTTAGTAGTCATCATTCATTTGGATAGGTTCTTTTTTGTTGCAAATGGGCACCACTGCCTTGTCCAATTGTGCCTCTTCCTCCCCATCTAAATCAGTCTCTTTCTCTTATCCAGTCCAGTTACCATGGAGTCAATTCTGACTCATGGCAACCCCATGCGTGTCAGAGTAGAACTGTGCTCCATAGGGTTTTGATGGCTGGTTTTTTGGAAGTAGGCCTCCAGGCCTTTCTTCCAAGGCACTTCTGGGTGGACTCAAACCTTCAACCTTTTAGCAGCCAAGCACCCAGGGACTCCCTTTTTCATATATCATATGAATCTCCAGGAGGACAAAAGGAGTACAATACCCTCTGGAAAGTATGGACCTGTGCAGTGGGTGGAAGGAAGAATGCTTACCCATAAAGTCTATGGGATCAAGAATGTCCCTGTTTATCAGGACAAAAGAAGCCCAACCCTGGGGCAGTGGTTCTTCAAAGTTGAGTCTGGGAGCAAACCAAGCCCAGAGCGTTAGAAGGCGGTTTTCCCTTCTCCTCCACCTCTAGTTCACCAGTTATCACATCACCTTTACAAGCTTTTCACTCGAGTCAGCTCCATGGCTTTCTCCAACACTACCTAATGGGAGAATCAGGCTGGGCACACTTTGGTTAAAAAAAAAAAAACAGCTGCTATCAAGGGGACTCCACGTGTCAGAGTAGAACTGTGCTCCCTAGGATTTTCAATGGCTGGTTTTTCGGAAGTATGTATATCTCCAGGTCTTTCTTCCAAGGCACCTCTGGGTGAACTCAAACCTCCAACCTTTGAGTTAACAGCTGAGTGCATTAACTATTTGCACTGTCCAGGGCCTCCACACTTTGGTAACCCTCTATTATTTGACTCTGCCAAACACCCAGTCAAGACAGATGACTATTTAACTGGATCGATCAAGCTAACGAGTTTACGTTTATCCACAGGTTCACTGCTATGGATGCTTAACATCAAACTTTTTATGTTAAGGCCAGATAGAAAATATTGTAGGCTTTCTGGCCTAAAAGGCAAAATCGAGGATATTTTGTATGTACTTGTATAACAAAATTAACTTCCACAATTTTTTCACTGATGGAATTCAAAATATATCAATAATAGTTAAGTAAAATTTTTTGTAAGACAGGTCTACTAATGAAAAGAATGCAGTTCTTTTTTACTTAATTGGGGCTAATTGAGGTCCAAAATTAGTGTTCTTATCATCAAATTGATTGCAAATGTTCATCTATTAAACTCTCACACACACACACACTTTTAGCTTGTGGACCCTTGCAAAAAGATTCTGTGGGCCAGATTTGGTCTTTGGACCATAGTTTACTGACTCCTGCAAAAGAATAATGTTAATGATGATAATAACAATAATAATGTCCTCTAAAAATACAGATGAGAGGCAGTACAGTGTGTAGTTACGAGCCAAAGCTGAAGCAGTTCTGCCTAGGTTTGAAATCCGACTCAGTAGCTATATGATCTTAAGCGGGTTGTTTACTGCGCCTCATCTGGAAACCCTAGGGGCGTAGGGTTAAGTGCTATGGCTACTAACTAAAGGGTTGGCAGTTTGAATCCACCAGGCACTCCTTGGAAACTCTCTGGGGCAGTTCTACTCTCTCCTATAGGGTCGCTATGAGTCGGAATCGGCTCGATGGCATTGGGTTTTTTTTTTTTTTTTTTTTGGACACCTCAGTTTTCTCCTTTTTAAAGTGCGGATAATAGTCTCAACCTCATAGCTGTCCTTTGAGGATAAAATTAGTATCTGTAAAGTTTTGAGACCAATGCCCGGTCCATAGTGAGTGCTTTGTGAGTATTAGATATGCCCGGTCCGTAGTGAGTGCTACCTGAGTATGAGATATGATGACGGTGATGACAGTGATGCTGATGAAAGCTGAGGAGGAGGAGCCTAAAGCAGATGAGGAATAAATCCTCATGATGCCAGGGTAGGAGTGGCTTCCACAGGCTGTGAATGCTGCTAGAAAATTGATTAATTGCCCTCTAAGACTGACTAACCCTGTTAGCAACTCGAATGTGAGATATGTGCTTGTATTCCAAGCACCAAGTGTCATGGTCTCATATCATAGCCTAATAATTAAGAGTATTAATGTCTATTTTACACTGGACACTCTACAGCCTAGCAGGAATATAGGATGGGGAGAACAGGGAGGTGGAAGAATTTTGGTACTTACCTTCAGAAATGACTTGGAACCCAGCACACAGGCTATGGAGTCCTGTGACCTAGTCTTAGCTAGCTGTGTGAGTTTACTGGAGAAGCAGTAATTTTACAAAGAGGCTGGAAATTGGTCTCCTTATTGAATAAAAAATAAGCTCCCAGATTTACATCCATTGATTTTTCTATCCAGTTTCTATCTATGTTCATCATGTTTAATTTCTTCTTAGTATCCAAAGTCAAGCCATTGAGAAAGCAAACATATCTCTCTCTGTGCTCCATTTAATGTCCACACCTCTTGTAAATGTCGCCTACTTTTTATAGATCTTGATTCTTAATTATACTCATTCCAAAGAGAAGATTTTTTTTTAAAGAAATAATGGATTTGGAAAAATAAAAAGATCTAGCCTTATTGCTTTGAAGAGGATTTGCCACCTGTGACCCTTTAAATATTGAACTTGGACTATAAAAATATCAGTTCTTATTGATCACATGGTTATTAAAGTCAGTCAAATGCTGAATTTATATGTCAAACACTTATAATATTTCCTGTAAATATTAGGGCAAAGGGAAAAGATGACAGTGCCACTGTGAAGAGTCATATTAGATTTGTTCAACTTCACGTAACTGAGAAATAATCAAACTGTCATCAAGCATTTCATTATATATGCCAAGCGCTTGTCAAAAAGCTGCACATGATTTATACATGTGTATGTGTCTGTGTAGGAGCCCAGAAAACATATTCATGAGTGTGACACAGAGGAGAATGGAGGAAAAAGCAACCCATACCCCTACCCACCTTTACTGTACCTACACAGTGTAGCACCTGACAGCAGGGATTGTTCCCGCGGCCCCCAGGTTACAAATGAGATCCGTTCCTAACTCTGTCTTTAAGTCGAATTTGTAGGTAAGTTGGATCAGATGCTTACGTTCTTATTTAGGCTTACTTTAGGGCAAGAAAAGGCTCAAAGCCTTTTCAATGATTTCAAAGCTGCACGTGCAGCAAGTGAATGTGAGTATGAAGAAGAATTTGTTACGTGTAGGGGGTTTAGGGGCTGGTTGGATCATTTCAAAGTGAGGGCAAGTTTTGTTGTTGGTGTTAGGTGCCATTGAGTCACTTTCAACTCATAGCAACCCCGTATATAACAGAAGGAAACACTGCTCAGTCCTGTGCCAGCCTCACAATCGTTGTTATGCTTGAGCCCATTGTTGCAGCCACTGTGTCAGTCCTTCTGGTTGAGGGTCTTCCTCTTCTTCCCTGACAGTCTAATTTACCAAGCGTCTATATAACATTAAAGGGCAAGTACTAGTTGTTCGTAAGTCAGACTTTTGTAAGCCGGGAACTGCCTGTATACACATTTGAGCTTGCTTTTCTTGAACTTCAACCTGCTATGGCATGCTGAACAACTGCTGGCTCTGGAATCCCGTTTTATTGTTGTCATTTGCTGTCAAGTTGACTGCGACTCATGACAACCACATGCACAACAGAACGAAACCCTGCCTGGTCCTGCCCATGTTCACGATCACAGCGCTGTATCAGACAATATTCTGTTCTGATCCCTAAGGTTTTCATTGGCTGATTTTCAGAAGTAGATCACTAGGCCTTTTGTCCTAGTCCGTCTTAGTCTGGGGGCCCGGCTGAAACCTGTCCACCATGGGTGACCCTACTGGCACTTGAAATACCAGGCATAGCTTCCAGCATCATAGTAATACACAAACCGCCTCAGTACGACAAACCAACAGATGGGCAGTGGTTGAACCCTATTTATTAGTTTATAAATACTAGTCAAATGTTTAAGGTAGATTTTTAATGTCCCTTCTAATGGCAATCACCGTGCTTTGGGGGAGAACCATGGGCATGACAATCCTAAGATCTGATTTTCTCCAAGACACCTTGCCATATAAGCAAATGCTTCCACGTGAGTAACAGAAAGAAAACATTACTCAGTCACTGGGGAGCCTTCAGTGCAAGACTTCGACTGGAGGCCAGGGCGGGCCTGGGAACGGGAGGAGTGTGTGGGCATTTCTAATGGCATTTTGATGTACATGCACAAAATTGATGTCGGAAGGATCATTGTAAAGCCCCAAACAGTGGAATATTGAGGACATTTTCAGGTGGCAGTCAGATTCTGGCTGGGTGAGCCCAGTATATTTTCTCATGTCACAGTTGATTAGGTTCACAGGGAAGTGGAAAGAGTAAAAAATTCTCTTATTACTGCAGCAATGCCGTCTCAGCCTCTTTTCCCTTTGAATGCAACATTAGTTTTTGTCCAGAAGTCTAACTGCTTTCTACGGTTTGGGGAATTGTAAAGCAGAAACAATTTTCCCAGCCAGGCTGACCTTCACAGTAATGAGAAATGACTGGAATTTCTCTCTATCTCTCTAACATTTGGGGGAGATTTTGGAAGGGGGGAAAGCAGGAATATGCTTGTTTTACCTGATACGATGTGGTGGGTGTCCATTTGGCACCTTGAGCCTAATTTTTTTCCATTCAAGGGATTACATGGACTGTTGCACCCTCTGACCCGGCAGTCAGGCCACAAGTGTACTGAGAAATGACAGTAATGCACTTTAAACCTTTTGTTATCACAGCAGAGGTGGCATTTTGTTTCAGCCATTAAATGAATAAATATTTTTCTCTTGGGGATGGCTATTTTCATTTACTCTCCAGTCCTTACTCAGGTGATCAGCAGTGGAGTTGAGAAATTCACGATTCCTTTAGGCGGGTGCCACAGAGTCTCTGGTGCCCTTGGAGCCCCGGGGAAACATCCTCCCAGTCTTCTAGAGCTTTCCAGAGACTTTCACGGAGACTCCACTGTGAGCCAGCCAAAACAGTGCTCCTGTCCAGCTGTTTCACCCTGTGATCCTGCTCACCACTTGCCTCTCTCTTTGCCAGGATGGTGGGATAAATGAGCTCTCTGGCTGAGGCCAATGCTTCCTCCCTGGTTATTCAAACTACGTAAGGTTCTTATTTAAGTGCAGGAGTCACTGGGTAATGCAAACAGTTAACCCACTTGGCAGCTATACTAAAGGTCGGCAATTCAAGGTCACCCAGAAGCACCTTGGAAGAAAGGCCTGGTGATCTACCTCCAAAAAACCAGCCATTGAAAACCCTATGAAGCACATTTCTACTCTGATAGACATGGGTCACCATAAGTCGGAGTCGATTTGAGGACAGTGTGTGGCTGCTTATTTAACTGCAGAAACGTGGAAAGGAAGGGACAGGGGCATGCAGGAGACAAAACTTAGCATAGCCCATGTCTGAGTCATCTAGTGCTGCTACAACAGAAATACCATAAGTGGATGAGTAAATTTAACAAGATAAATTTCTTTCTTCACAGTAAAATAGGCTAAAAGTCCAAATTCAGAGTGTCAGCTCCAGGGGAAGGCTTTCTGTCTCTGTCGGCCTTCTCATCAATCCTCCTGTGGACTAGGAGCTTCTCTGCACAGGGATTTTGGGTCCAAAGGATGCACTCTGGTCCCGGTCTTTCTTTCTTGGTGGTATGAGGTCCCCTCTCTCCGGTAGTGCAGACCACACTGCAGGGAAACTCCCTTTATGTTGGATCAGGGCTGTGACCTGGTAAGGATGTTACAATCCCACCCTAATCCTCTTTAACATAAAGTTACAATCACAAAATGGAGGACAACCACAGAATTCTGGGAATCATGGCCCAGCCAAATTGATACACATATTTTGGGGGGGAAATAATTCAATCCATGACAGCCCCCTAGAGGAGAAGTTAGCTCTCAAGGAGAGCTTTAATCCCAAGAGGCATACATACTTTGATCTGTACTATATCTGAGTATTCACATACCCCAGGGGACACTTTGTTAGAGAGAGTACCTTACTGGAGCAGAGGGCCTATTTTGGTGTCCTCCCAGTTGTATTCCTGCCCCCTTCTCCATCTCAGGTAGGCAGTAAAGTATTATGACTATACTAAATCCAAATCCTATCTCTACCACTTAGTAGCTGTGTGACCTTAGGCAAGCTCCTTAACCTCTCTGAAGCTCAGTTTCCCCAAGTGGACTAGAGTAGTACCTACTTCACAGGGTTTTTTTGTTTTGTTCAGAGGAAAAAACAGCACACTCAGCTGTGTGCTGCCAAAAAAACCGTAGTCTAAACTATTAATCCAATTCTGTCCATTGTAAGTATATTGCAAATTGGTGATTAATTTGTTTTATGGAGTTATACCAAAACATAAAACCAAACCCGTTGCCATCGAGTCAATTCCAACTCATACTGACCCTACAAAAAAGAGTAGAACTGCCCCACAGGGTTTCCAAGAAGTACTGGGCAGATTCAAATTGCCGACCTTTTGGTTAGCAGCTGTAGCTCTTAACCACTGTGCCACCAGGGTTTCCATGGTATTATACAAGACTCCACTGTTAACCCATTAGTGATATGTGCTATAGGAGGTGCTGTGGATGCCCACCTTATGGCAGCACATAGAGAGATACCTGGTTTGGGCCTGAAACATCCTTTTATTTTTGGACCACAGTAGTGCCTAGCACTTTGCATGCAGTATGATTCCAACTCATTAGCCACCTTAGAGAACAGAGTAGAACTGTCCCATAGGGTTTCCAAGGAGCGGCTGGTGGATTCAAACTGCTGACCTTTTGGTTAGCAGCCAAGCTCTTAAAAACTGTACCCCCAAAAGACTCCATCAAAAAAACCAAACCCGTTGCCATCAGGTCAATTCCGACTTACAGCAACCCTATAGGACAGCGTAGAACTGCCTCATAGGGCTTCCAAGGAGCAACTGGTAGATTCAAACTGCCAACCTTTTAGGGGTTAAAACTAAGTGATGAAACTAGCAAACTAATGAAAAGTAAAGACCAAGAGTGAAATCTGCAAGAGGAGCAGCAGCAGGGCAGGGGAGCAGCTGGCGACTTGATGGAGTTGTAGATAATGGGAAGCAGCCTGCTCCTGGGCTCTCCAGCCCGGAATTTTAGTCCTTGCTCTGTCCACAGCTCAGTGTTGACCTCTCTGCTGAAGAGGACTTGGTCAAATCTGGAATTTTCACCTGGATAACTTTAAAACTGTGTTACCTCATAGGTTAGGAAAATGAGACCCAGAGCGTTGAAGAAACATACTTAAGGCCACAGATGCCGAGTGACTAGATAATCCCTAAAGGCTCTTCCAATTCTAAATTTTGTAATTCAACTATTTGCTATTTAAAAGAGCCACAATCACCATTTTAGCATTGGATTTCTAGAATAGAGGTACAGAACTCAGAACAGCGTTTTAAACACATGGCCATCTAAAGTCGGATTATTTGTAGTGGTCAGAGCTTTGTTATGCCACAAACAACTAAAATGATATCTGAACTCTAAATTCAGTTTAGATGATAAACCAAATTTTATATTTACAAATGGAAAATTATTTCTATTGTTCAAGACTTGTACTATTAATTTCATTATGCTGTACAATAAATTCATTGTTAAATTACAAGTATATTTCTACATTTATCCCCATGGTGTTTTTATTAGTAAATTTAAAATTTGGCCACAATGAAGAGAACAAGGATTCTCTTCCTGAACCCATACCTCCAGGACTTGCCAGGGTACACAGGTATTGGTAGCTTTGCAGGAGGGCTTTCAGAGCTTCAGTTAATGGCTCCAGTTTATGCTTCACATGTCAATAACCAGCTTCCTGCATCAACCTCATTGCATCAACCTTGGGGGAAAAGAATTTAAATATATTTGCATTGTAATATGTGTTCAAAGATAGCTTCAGGCTGGAAAAATGTGGGTACAATCCCAGCAATTCTTTGAAGAACTAGAGGTGAGCTTGGGAGGGGGACTTAGTGGAAAGGTGAATTATTAAAAATAAAAAAGCAATCAAAGAAACAAAAAGCTTACTGACTTATAAAATTAATTTTTTAATAACCTGGATTTAAAAAAAAAAAAACCCTCCACAAAAGGTTGGAACCACTAAGAAGAGGCAGTTTAGGAGACGAAATTTTCCTGCACTTCAAACTTCTCCTTCCCCCTCTTGCTTAGACCTAAATCTGACTAAGTTTCCTGCCAGCACCATGTCCTCAAGGATACGCATCGCTCAAGGAGTTTCGTGCCACACATTGGTCTCATGATGTAAACAAGTACAGGCAGCCCGTTTCCTCAGCCAGGTTTTGCTGGAATCTTATGAAAGATTTACTGACCACCGCCTTGGGAGACAATCCACCTCTCGTAATGATGAATTAAATTGTTTCTTATAATTTGAAAGACTAAATAAGCCATATTTGGCTAACAGGAGCACAGAAATGTCTAATGCTCATATTCTGACTGAATTTTGTGGTTACTGGAGTTTTTGTGGGGAAGATTAATGAAACATGGAGAACACTAAGGTAGATCAGATGATCTTGCAATAGTTCAGATGAGAAAAGAAAACCAAACCAGACAAAACCCACTGCCATCAAGTCGATTCCGACTCAAAGCAACCCTATAGGACAGAGTAGAACAGCCCCATAGGGTTTCCAAGGAGCATCTGGTGGATCCGAACTGCTGACTTCTTGGTTAGCAGCTGAAGCTCTTAACCACTATGCCACCAGGGTTTCCAGGTGAGAAGAGGTGGAGCCTTAATTGGCCAACAGCAGCGGATAGGAGAAGTGGGTAGATCTTCAAAGTCCAAATAATATTTAGCCATTGATTGGAGACCCTGGGTGGTGCAAATGATCAACGGGTTGACACACTTAGCTGCTAACCAAAAGATCGGTGGTTCAAGGCTGCTCAGAGAAGCCTCAGAAGAAAGGCCTGTCGACTACTTCCAAAAATTAACCACTGAAAACCCTATGGAGCACAGTTCTGCTCTGACACACATGAGGTCACCGTGAGTTGGAATCAACTCAGTGGCACCTGGTACTGGTGGTCGTTGATTAGACCTTAGAATTGAGGAGAAGGAGGAGCCAGAGAGGAACGACACAGGGATGAACTCGGGAGCAAGGGCTGTAAGAGAAAAATATTGAGTTCCATTTTGAAAACTCTGAGCTTTAGGTGCCGTGCGTCATTACCATGAAAATACACAGCAGCCCGCTGGGATTTGTCCGGAGTGAGGCTGAAGTTGAAGGTAGAACTGTAGATCATGAGATGGAATTATTGATATTAAATACCCTGCTGGTGTTAAGCCAGCCTTTGCTACCCTGCTTTCGTCCAGCCGTCCCTCCTCTGCTTCTTATCTCTTGGTTATACAATCACTGTTACATTTCGAAAGTCCACGAACTTACTGAGCTATCACTTTCCCTTCTGTCCTCGACCTACCATCTCTGTTCACCCCGCACACAATTCCTTTCAGTATCATTTTATCTCCTTTCCTTAAATGCCAACGCTCCTAACTTAGATGTCAAGGAACATACAGAAATTGTTTATTTTTTCATCTCTCGCATTACCCATTGCTGAATGCTCTTCAGCTAAAACTCTACCCAGTTTCTGCAAAAGTGGAGCTTGCCAGCCTACAAGTTCTGCTTTTCCCATGACAGCTACTATTGTTCTCCTTTCTTCTTTTTAAATTATTTTAAACAAAAAGAAACCCAGGTCCAGTTTCTCATCTTCGCTCCCCATCCTGCCTCCCCTCCATGTGACCAACACTCACCCCCTGGCTTCCAGAGAGCACTGTTCACTTGGATCAGTGAGCGAGAGGATATTTCTTCTCAAAATGAAGGCTGGCGTCATTGTGAGCGAAAATGCCGTTCTATACAGAGCTGTATGACTTTCTGAAAGAGGGCATTTATAGAACCTCAAATAGATGAATCGTTTTCTTTCAAGCAGGGAAATGTATTTTACTCTTTTTGCTTCAACTGGGATTGAGCCCATTCATTTCATTTTTTTATGCTCTCCTGTTTTATTTAGAAATGATCTATTCATCCCAACCCAATTGAAGAAATACAGATAACTCAGGCAAAAAAAAAAAAAAAGTGACTGCATTATACATATGAGAAGTATAGAACGGTCTCACTGAATATTTTCATAACTCCGTGTAACTTGGGCTGTACAAACCAGCCTACAAAATTCTCTTTTATTTGTTATCCTCTAAGAAGGCAGCATAGTCACCAGAGTGAGTGAAACCCAGATTCTAATTGCAGCTGCTCCACACCCCCTTGGACAAGTTATGTGAACTCAATTTCTTTACCTGAAAATGGTGGTTGTTGTTGTTAGGTGCCATCAACTCAGTTCTGACTCATAGTGTCCCTGTGTACAATGGAAAGAGCCCATGGTTGCAGCCACTGTGTCAATCCATTTTGTTGAGGGTCTTCCTCTTTTTCACTTTACCAAGCATGATGTCCTTCTCCAGGGACTGGTCCCTCCTGATAACACATCCAAAGTATGTGAGAGGAAGCCTTGCCATCCATGCTTCTAAGGAGCATTCTGGCTGTACTTCTTCAAGGCAGACTTGTTCATTCTTCTGGTAGTCCACGGTATATTCGGTATTCTTTGCCGATCAATTCTTCTTCAGTCCTTATTCATCGTCCAGCTTTCACATACATATGTGGTATATGAGGCAACTGAAAATACCATAGCTTGGGACAGGCCCATCTTAGTCCTCAAAGTGACATCTTTGCTTTTAACACTTGGGAAAATCTGCTGGAAAAAGAGGTCTTTTCCAGCAGATTTGCCCAATGCAATACGTTGTTTCATTTCTTGACTGCAGCTTCCATGGGTGGTAATTGTGGATCCAAGTAAAACGAAATTCTTGACAACTTCAATATTTTCTCCTTTTATCATGATGCTGCTTATTGGTCCAGTCTTGAGGATTTTTGATTTCTTTATGTTGAGGTATAATCTATACTGAAGACTGCAGTCGTTGATCTTCAACAGTAAGTGCTTCAAGACCTCTTCACTTTCAGCAAGCAAGGTTGTGTCATCTGTATGTTGCAGGTTGTTAATGAGTCTTCCTCCAATCCTGATGCCTCATTCTTCAAATAGTCCAGCTTCTACAATTACTTGCTCAGAATACAGGATGAAGAAGTATGATGAAAGGATACAAGCCTGACACACATCTTTCCTGATTTTAAACCATGCAGTATCTCCTTATTCTGTTCGAACGACTGCCTCTTCATCTATGTACAGGTTCCACGTGAGCACTATTAAGTGTTCTGGAATTCCCGTTCCAGAAAATGGGGATAATAGAATCTATTTTTCAAGGTGTTGTGAAGATTAAATGAGATTATATGTGTTAGCATCTGACCTATACTATATTATATGGTAAATATCATCACATGTGTAAAAAGCCTATTTTGCAGACATTTTCTACATCTCTGGCATGGTTGATGTACGCCCCTCTGCCAGCTGAACAAGGGAGGAGAATGCTGCAGTTCACACCTTAATTCTCAGCTCAGCACGGCTTATATTGCAAATTGCCAGTGATTTGTAAATTATAATAAAATAAGAATGGTGTAAGTGTGAGAGTGCTGAATGCTGGCAAAAAAAATTGCTTCGTTATAAATTGTAACCTCTTTCTCCTAACAATTTTTTTAATCATGTTAACATTTATCTGCTTCTGTAATAAATATTTGTAGAGGGGCAAAGCAATTAAAGTTGCTGAACATCAGCTGCCTCCTACCCTTTTCTCCTGTAAGTCTTCCCTTCTTGGACTCCCTTCGCCGTGGTATGCAGGAATGTCTGTGGTCAGAGAGGTTTCGTAACTGATCCAAATGCTCTCCTTAGTGGTGCCATGAAGAAGTCAGTCTTGTCCAGGAGAAATTCTACTCACACAGGGACACTAGTTTCTTCAGTGGCCCCTGGTGGAAGCATCATGTAACATTGTTGGGGAGAGGAGGCTCAATGCCCCTCAATGACTTCAACCTCACACGACGGAGAGATTTACCATGGCGGAGCTCAGGGCACATATGTGATGTAGGAGAAATATGATCAGCAATCCAGCCTCTTCCCTTTTTTCCCAACTTGGTGGCTCCCTCTTTCTCCCCTCCCTGCCCCCCGCCCCCGGCACAGGGTGTTTCACCTTGAGTTACCTCATATCAGCCTATCCAAAGCTACTTTCAAGTGAACCCCAATAAAATCCTTTACTTTGGGTTGCAAAAGACTGATTTGTATGTACAGGTGTTTCTCCCCACCACCACCCCCCACCACCGACCCAGATATTTGCATGATTTCAGGGGCTAATGCCCCTATTCCAATTTAAATAGGAAAATGACCTAATTATGAGATGGATTTCCATAATCAGTTGATTAGATTCCCGGTTTCCCCCATTAACCTTCTTGTTTATGTCTTTAGTTGAGTTATAAAAACTCTGCCTGAATCTGTTTATGTCTTTAAGAAATCGCTTGTGCTAATAGCTACACAATTTCATGATGAAATGTAAGAAAAAAACAATTTTTTTTCATTCAAAATCAGGGTAAAGACTCCCTATTGGAAACGCCTCTGTCCAGCAACTCAACTATTTGAAACAACTGCGAATCAAGAAACAGGCAAAAAATAACAATAACATAAAAATAATAAAATCTTTGCCAAAATGCCCGTGCACATTATTTGCTGAAATTGTTAGTTGCCTTCAGCTTGGCTCCAACCCGTGGTGCCCAGGGTGGATTAGCCAGTAAGCCAGGTAGGCTGGGCTCACATTAAGCAAGGTACATACGGACTTAACTGTGTTACTTACTAATCTGCAGTGCATAATTTCACATGAGGTTCACCACAAAACAGGTGAAATTGTGCACTACAGGTAAGTAAGTAAGCACAAGTAAACCCATGCTGCTTATTGGGTAATCCATTCCGGTTATCTCTGGTTGGAGTAGTTTTATTTAATTTTTGTCTTATTTGTTTGTCTATATTTTACAGTTGTCTACGACAAACATGTACCTCTTGTATAATAAAAATGATAAAGGGTATAAGAAGGTAGTGAGGTTGGCAATGCACGTGGTGACCTTATGTATCACAGAACAAAACATTGCCCAGTCCTGTGCCGTCTTCATGATTATTCATATGTTTGAGTCCATCGTTGCAGCTATTACAGTTCCTGCCAACCTAGGGGCCTTGTTGTCTGTCCAGCACTGTATAGGACAATGTTCTGCTGTGATCCATGAGATTATCACTGGCTAATTTTCAGATGTAGATCACCAGGCCTTTCTTCCTAGTTTGCCTTAGACTGTCCACCATGGGTAACCCTGCTGGTATTTGAAATACCGGTGGCATAACTTCCTGCATCATACCAAAATGTAAGTCACTGTGGTACGACAAACTGACAGATAGGTGGTGGTCATTAAGTTTAGGAAGGCAAGAAAAAATTATTGGTATGGAAAGGTATGAATTATATACAATACAAATTAAAAAGTGATATAAATAGGTAACAAAAAAGTACTTCTATTGTTGTTAATACATACATCGATAGGGAGAAGTCCAAGAGGACAGACACCAAAATGTTTAGTAGCACTGTTATCTCTGGCTGGAGTAGTTTTATTTATGTCTTATTTGCTTGTCTATATTTTACAATTGTCTATGACAAACATGTACTTCTTGTGTATTAAAAATGAGAAAGGGTAGAAGAAGGTAGTAAGGTTGGAAATGCATTTTTTTTTAGCTTTCCCTTGTACAAAATTAAAACTACTTAAATATGCTCAGCCATCCAGAAGTCCTGTTGATCCGAGGTAATTCATGCCTCTAGGAATCTCAGACAGCTGAGATTCTCCTTCATGAAATAAGAAGCTCAGTCTAAACCACCTTGAACAGAAACTTTCTATACTGCTCTCTGCTGCAATATTTCAGCCTATTCTTATAAGAAAAAGGTTAGATTTCCTTTGATCTGTTTAGATTCAAGAGACTTGAGCTTCATAAAGACTCCCAGTTAGATCAACCCAATTGTGTAAACTCTTCAAAAATTAAGAGCTATGTCTTTGACCTCTTTTGTCTTCATCTATAGACTTTCGAAAACAGCACTGAGTCCACAGAAAATGTTCAGTGATGCTTAGCCACTGACCAAAACTCAAAAGAGTTTCATAAAAGTGCCCATGGTCACAACACAACAGTATTTGAGAGGCCCAAACCCCGACCCCCTGAAGGCTAATCCCCCCTTGGACGCACGAAAGCCACAGCAATTATAAAACATGCTGGGAAACTTCCTATAAGAGAGCTCTGCTCTTCTAAGAACCTGGATAGTCCTCTGAGCCTCAGTTTCTTTGTCAGTTGTCTACCTCTCTGCATCCCTATTACATGAGAGCCTGCGAAAATGCTTCTTAGATTTTAGCTGTCCTCTCTTAGCCATTTCTGCAAAGGTTATTGTTGTTGTTAGCTGCCATCCAGTTGGTCCCCAACTAATGGTGACCTCATGGCGACCATTGTGATCCATAGGGTTTTCTTCAGCTAATTTTCTGAAATAGATCACCAGGCCTTTCTTCCTAGTCTGTCTTAGTCTGGAAGCTCCACTGAAACCTGTTCAGCATTATAGTAACATGCAAGTCTCTACTGACAGAGGGGTGGTAGCTGTGCTTCAGGTACATTGGCCAGGAGTCAAACCCGGGTCTCCCACATGGAAGAATTCTACTCCTGAACCACCATTGACACTTCTGCGAAGGTAGAATGATGTAATTGTATCATCATTTCTCAAAATGCTTGATTTGAGTATGATACCTGAGCCCCCAGGTGGAAGTCTTAAAATATATGGTAAATTACAAATTGCTCAACTATAAGCAACTGAAAAACCTTTGATCAGAGGCTGATTCAGTAATCCATAGCGCTGCCCCATTAGAGGTCAGGGAGTGAGCGATAAATTCAAACGAGCCTCAGCGGTTCTCATTTGTCCCAGTAAAGTCTGGAGAGAGGAATTTTATTGGTTGTGGCTCATAAAATAATAGGTACTCCATCCTTAGAAATGCTTGCAATTGATTCAGATCAAATGCTGCAGGGCTTGGACCTGGCACCATGGCCAGGCTGATTCTTTTTTGCTGTAGCAAAGACAGTTCACCATGTTAAAAACCTTATAAAGCTTTTAAGAAGTTCTGACAAAATACTCTGCAACTCGAAGCATGCTCATATTGGTTATCGTGTCTGATGTCTACAGAATGTAAGATGAGAAGTAAATGGGTTGAAAACTAGAGTCTGTTGGAATCTGCAGTTTTTTGTTTGTTTTTTTTGTGTGTGTGTGTGTGTGATTCTTTATCAATCTGCCATGTGTGTTGGGTATAAATTAAAATAACCAATATTGTAGTAATTACAAATGTTTCTCAAGCCTGAGGGTTATAAACAGGCTTACTTGTTTTTGCCTCAGGGCCTTTGCAGTTGCTCTCCCCTCTCCACACAGTTCTGCCTCCGAGTAGGTATGTGGCTGGCTTCTTCCCATATCTAAGCTATCACTCAAATGTCACCTTCTCAGAGAGATCTTTCCTGACCACATAATCTAAAGTGTCCGTTCCCTTTGCCCCCACCCATCCCTCTATCACGTTCTCCTGTTTTCTTTTTTTGCTAATACTTCTCGCTACCTAAAATTATCTTGTTTGTTGTTCACCTGTTGCGGTGTGATAGATCACTTTTGTGTGGCCTTTCTCATCATGGTGTTGTAACTCCCACACAAGTGATTGGGTAGGACTGTGCAAATAAGGTAATTGTGGCCCACCAAAGAGATTGGTCAGTTTTGCCATCCTGCTAGACTTAAAATGAGGCCTCCAGAGGTGGGATAGAAAGGATCTCATCACCACTAAGAAAGAACAGCCAGGAACAGAGTGTGTACTTTGGACCTAGGATCCCTGCACTGAGAAGCTCTTGGAACCAGTAGACTGAGAAAGATAGAGAGAGCAGTAACACTGAAGACGGCAAGAAGCAGTAGCTGAGAGACCAGCAGCAGGGTCCAGGAGGAGAGAGTGCATTGGGCTTCCCAGCCCATGGAGCGAGAAACCTGAGCACTTTCAAGCCAAGGCTTACTGGTGCAGTGGGGTGCCCCTGGGCACTTATTGGCAAAGCCAAAAGAGCTTTGGAATACTTGCCTGAGCAGGGCAGAGGCTGAGGGGCCAGAGAGGGGTGTGTCTGCAGTAGGTATGGCTAGGAAGAGGCTATCCTGATGGAAGAACTGTATCTTGGGTGTTCCTGAACCTGAATTGTAACCTGTTACTTCCCTAATAAACCCCATTATCATGAGCATGGTCTGTGAGTTCTTTGTGGCCATTGCAATGCATTATTGAATTCAGCAGAGAAGTCAGAGAGTGCCCTGGGAGGGACGGTTGGTATCAGAATTGGTAAAGATGTCAGAGAAAGGAAGCCTGTCTGAACTCCACCTCACAGGAATCAGCCTTGGGCTGTTGATCTTGATCCTCCCTCCCTCTTGTGAAATTAGAGCCACCCCCACGCCATTTTTATACCTGTTAACTGTGTCCCCCATGAGAATATAAGCTATAAATGAGCAGATACCTTGTCCATCATTTCTATATCACTCCCTGCTGTACCCCCAGTACCTAGAATGGTGCCAGGCACTTACGTGAACGGTACTCAATAAATAGGTACTGAATGAATGAATGAATAATTCCACTTATTTTCTTCTTGATTTCAGCATCTATCTCTGCCATGCAGACCATATTTAGGCAAGATTCCTACCATATCTTAGCTATAATACCTTCTTTCCTTAATTCCCTGTAAACATAGAGTGGGAGCAAAACACATTGAGTCAAAATGATTCAGAACACTTGGAAACATTTGTAGCCTATAAATAAATTCTTATAGGTAGAGGGATGAATTTTGATTAGTCGGTAATAATTAAATGTCCTTCAAAGACCAGAATTTGGAAGATGGTGTTGTTTGCACACTTGTAAGATATAACTTGCATTCTTCAAAAGGATCTGAGAGGGCTTATGGTAAAACATCATACCAGGAACAGAGCCAATAAAACAAACACCAAAATCCATGCGGAGTAAAGGAGAATAAGATACCAAATGTCTCAGCTAATATCATTTCTTCACCACCTGTCTGTCAGTTTGTTGTACTGTGATGGCTTGCTGTGTTGACAAGATGCTGGAAAGCTACGTCACTGATATCTAAAATACCAGCAGGGTTACCCATGATGGTATCTCAGCAGAGCTTCCAGACTAAGACAGACTAAGAAGAAAGAACTCGCAATCTACTTCAGAAAATTAGACAATGAAAACCTTATGGCTCACAATAGAATACTGTCTGATATAATGCTGGACCATAAACCCCCTAGGTTAGAAGGTACTCTAATTATACAGTGGCCACAACAATGGACTCAAGCATGCCAACGATCATGAAGATGGTACAGGACTGGGCAATGGTTTGTTCTGTTGTACGTAAGGTCCCTATAAGTCAGAGCCAACTCGACAGCAACTAACAACAACAACAACATCATTTCTACAATTGCTTATGAAATTTAACCCTGGACTTCCTAACAATAAAGTTAGAAAAGGAATAATCAGTTCTGGAGATCTCAAACAGGAAGATACCAGTTCATCATAAATGACCACTCTTTCCCTTTCCTGAACTTATTCGTTCAACAACCTGCATCCCTTGCCCACCAAGGCACTGTGCTTGGTGCCGGAAGGGGAGGGAGGAAATGAAGAAGAATGAACATGTCTCTGCCCTCAAGTTGCTCTAGGGTTAGAGGGACTGGGCAGAGTTAGACATGACTATGATTAATTATAACACGAGACATATTACATCAGATTCACAGACAGAGTGCTGTGGGAATAACAGAGGAGGGAGTCATTCGCTGTGCCCGGGGGAAGGACTTTAGAGGGAGATAGTATTGGCTCTGGATTGGGAAGGTATTCACCAGTGAGAAAGGGGGATTTTAGTCAGAGGCCTGGAGATGTGAGCCTGTTGGGTTCTAAGAACAGCATGATTCAGACTGGTTGGAGTGTTAAAAGCCCAGTGAAAAATTGTATAAAACATTTTTTGAGCATTTACTAAGGACCTGGGCATGAAACTTCATATGAATGCTAGAAGGTACATGCTTTTATTATTCCCCAATTACACTGGTCCCTGAGTGGCGCACTTTGAACTTGACAACTAACCTAAAGGTTGTCAGTATGAACCTATCCAGTGGTGCCACAGAAGAAAGGCCTGGTGATCTGCTATAAAGATTAGAACCAAGAAAAGCCCGTGAGGCGGTTATACTCTGTAACACATGGGGTCACCGGGAGTTGGAATCAGCTTGATAGCAACAGATTTACACTGGAGGAAACTGCGTTTAGAGAGGATACATATTTTGGACACTCTGATGCCACCCTGATGCCCCTTTAATGAAGGGCGCGTTGCCCCGGCTGCCTGGGAGTGCCCTTGGCAGACAGGCCTCAGCTGTCAGAGCCACCTCGGCAGCCTCCTTCTCCAAGCCTCACCCAAGGTCACACCCCTTTCCAGAACAACCCCCATGCATTGGCCTACTGACATGGGGTACCAAGGTCCAACTGGAGACCCCACTTATGAACCATTCTAGCTCCCGAGTTTCTTTGTGGGGCTGACGGAGACATCAGGCCTGCATTGTATCTTGACTTCTCCTCTGCTTGCTCCTGCTTCCTCCTTCTCCCTTGCTCCAGCATCAATCTCAAACGTATGCATTGATTAAAATCCTGCCCACTGAACCCCCCAGAGTCTGCTGCTGGGGGAACCTAGTATAACTATACAGTAACACTGTAACACTAAGTAACTTAATCATTAAGGCGATCCAGGCAATATGAATCCGGAGAGGACCATTTTGAGCCTAGCTCTCTGTATTCATTTCCTGCGTGGCCATAACAAATTACTACTAACCGAGTGGCTTAAAACAACAGAAATTTATTCTTTCGTAGTTTAGAAGGCTAGAAATCCAAAGTCAATGTGTCAGCAGAGTCAGTTCCTTCTGGAGTCTCTCTGAAGGAGAATCTGTTCCATGCCTCTCTCCTAGCTTCTGGTAACCGGTTGTCATAGAGTCAATTCTGACTCATAGCAACCCTATAGGACAGAGTAGAACTGACCCATAGAGTTTACTAGGAGCTCCTAGTGGATTCAAACTGCCGACCTTTTGGTTAGCCGCTGTAGCACTTAACCACTACACCACCCGGGTTTCCTAGCTTCTGGTAGTTGACAGCAGTTCCTGGTGTTCCTTGGTTTGTAGCTGCATCACTCCAGTCTCTGCCTCCATCATCACATGGCCCTCCTCCCTGTTTGTTCTATCCTTATCTTCTCTTGTAAGGACACTTGTCATTGATTCACGATCCACCATTAACCAGGATGATCTCCTCTTGAGATCCTTAACTTTATTATATCTGCAAACACCTTTTTGCCAAATGAGATCACATTTACAGGTTCTTGGAAAACACCTTTTTTGGGGGGCTACCATTCAACCCACTACATTCTCTGAAGCCTGATGCAGAATGACAAGGAGGCTGAACATGTAAGTTTGGGCCAGACTAGAATTCCCTTTTGTGCCATTCCAAGGAGGTGGGATGTTATTCTGAGGTCAAGAGAGAATCATTAGGTCATTTTAAACAGGAGAGCAATATCATCAAAATTCTTTAAGACAGCCACTCTGGCGACAGAGCTGGGACTGGACTAGGAGGGGAATGTTGGCCAGATCTCCATAATAGCTGTGGTTGAGTAAGAATCCCACCTTATTTTATTTATAATCCTGTCTTTAACTTTCTGAAAATAATGCAAAAGAGACCAAGAATAAATTGGGTCAAGTAACAGTTGAACATGGTTATTAGCACATTTATCCTGTGCATGAATTATTAGATAGATGGAATTACAGTCTGTCTTCAACACGAAAATTGGTCTTTGACTACACAGCCCATGGGCCAGTTAGGAGATGATTGTAATAGTCAATACCATTCTTCATTTACTCTTCCCCTTTTTCATTGGGTTCATGACATCATCCTTGAAAGTAGGACAGAGACAGTCTATACTTAAGCACCAACTGTTCAAGGGAGTTGTTTACCAGCTGGGAATGCCAGCTGCTCAGGACCAGTGGCAGAAGGAGCCCCTGTGGCTCAATGAATCCACATGGAGTGCCTCCTGCCGGTGGAAGGGAAAGCCATTGGACACAACAAACTCATCCCCAGGAACCTAGGGTCACCCAGTGAACAATCCTGCTTGTCTCTCCAAGAGTGGGTCTCTATGGGAGAAGGTGCCCATAATCCTTATTTTATTTTCCATCTTTCTGGAATATTATTATTTTGAACATATACCACAATGGCAGAATAGAAACATGATATTTGTTTCACAGTTTACTTAGCCGATTTTGTGTACTTCTACAGTTACATTATGTCTCTAACAATTACATTATTTTTTCCCTTTAAAGAATAGGGGACTGCATTGGAATGCTTATATTAGTTTGGTATATTGGGGGCACATTCTATCCATGTGAACCTCCAAACAATGCAACTAGTTGATCAGCTGGGTACCGTTGTTTAGCTTTATCTATTTCAGTACAGGAGAGTTTCTGCGAAAAGCAGTTGTTTTCAGTTGACATAGTTGCTCTTGAGCTGTTATCTTTATAGTCATCAAGTATCATGCGTTAATCAAACATTGATTTGAGAGTTCATTGGATGCTAGGTACTGAGCTATGCATATGAATGAATGAAATCTAAGATTTGGCCAAACCAAAAAACCAAACCCATTGCTGTCAAGTCGATTATGACTCATAGCGACCCTGGTATCATAATGGTTAGCACTTAGCAGCTAACCAAAAGGTCGGCAGTTCAAACTCACCAGATGCTCCACAGAAGAAAGATGTGTTTGTTTCTGTAAAGATTTCAGCCTTGGAAACCCTACAGGGCAGTTCTGCTCTGTATTATGAGGTCGCTATGAGCTATGAATATTTGGCCACTGCCCCTAAAGGTTCACATCTCACGTGTACACCTGATTCCTGAGGCCGCTCTTGGTTCCTGGGAGGAAAGCCAGGCCTTGTGCACTGAGAACAGTCATCCAGTCCATTTGAAAGTCACATCATATTATCTAACTATAAAATAAAGGGATAAAAGAAGCAGTTATTTCCAGGAAATTGTAATCCCTCAGGTATGACCCTTCAAGGAAGGAGGGAGTAGATGTTTTTCAATCTTTACATAAAAGAGAATGAAGAGGCATTTGGG